>NC_050488.2:8819839-9122869 GCF_012460135.2 Molothrus ater | reverse complement strand
CTATTATTAATAGGAGACTCAAATAGGAGACTCAAAATTTTGAGGCAGTTGCTAATGAAACACTAATGGTGGATGAACAGCCAGAGGGGAGAAAAGGCCCCTGGTGAAACCTGGCCAGCCCCACTTGCAGAGCCAGTGCAAAGGACAGTGGCTTCCCAAAAGCCATAGTGGTGACCTGGTGTTTTAGAGCACTCAGATGCTGCTGGTGGAATGAATTCGGCAGTGGATTTGTCATGGAAAAGATTCAAGCCAAAGAAATGATTCTTGCAAGTGGCAGAACCCTATGGATTAAGGCAGGAGACATTCAAAATCTTACATAAAGCACACAGAAATCTGGAACAGGTAACATACTTCAGAAGACTCGATTAGAAAAATAACTTAGGGATATACCCCAAAAATACATGCACAGGTGATTGATTACCTTTGCTTCAGCTATCAGTTACCTGATACTAATTCTCACTGTTTCATGAGAACTCTTACAATAGATTGTGCAGGCTCACAATTCTTCATTTAGCACCAAAAAAATCCAGACATTCTGCAAAAAGGATGAGGCAAATACTCTGGAAGAACGCATTTAATTCAGCTAATAAGGAGCAGGAAAATCACAATATATTTTTCACGTATTTGTATTTTTAAATAAAAGGCCTGATATTGTAGTCCCCATGTAGGTAAATTCTTTTAGAATTTAAGAAAGGTGCCTCACTCAAGACACCAGGACAAATCTGAAGAAGTGTTCAGATATTCTAAGATTTATACTAAATCTTCCAAATTGAACTAGCAACTAATAGAACAACTCTCTAACTTTACTACTACGAGGAACCTTTTTGAAACCTCAAACTTCAGTGCAAGCTCAGAGCACTTGTTTTACAAGTGGAGCATCTCACACATGTGAAAAGCTGCTTGATATAGAAACTCCAAGGCTCAGCTAACCAAGCCTAACAAAAGAAAGAACCTAAATATGAATGTAAAAGAGCACACACATTTACCATTGAAAAAAAGCAATAAAAACCCAGAAAGGTTTGTGCAAGGAGTCCTTGCAAAGTAACTCCACTTGGTGTTTTAGTATCAAAGCACTGAAGAACAGCACCTTCCCAGTTACCCAACCCTTCTCCAGGGATTCTCACAACAGAAGAGTGAACTGTGCATTTTAGCTCATTCCTCATAATTTTGAACATGCAAATGTCAAGAACTCCTGGAAAAGGCACTGTATTAGGGAACCACAGGTATACTTGTAAGCACAAGCCCCCATGCAATGTGTACTATGCACCTGTGTATAGAATATAAATATGCATACATGCATGTAAGGAAATCAGAAATATTTCTCCTTTAATACAACCATGTTCAGCCTCAAACTGCAGCTCTCTGACGTGCTAAAGGTTTTGGAGAACACAACATTTGTCTTTAATACACGGACAAATTAAGCCCCAGGCAGACCTGCTGTGGTGCAGGGCCCCCCCAGCTGCCCCCAGGGAACCTGGCACAATCTCTGCTGCCATCGGGGAGGGACCCCCGGCTCTGCCGGCTCCCCCTCCTCAGGCTACCAGCAAGGAGGAGGGCAGGGAATCCACTGCAAAAGAAACAGAAGCTGAAACAGGGACAAACAGGGAGTTTGAGATGCTGGAGAGGCGAGGAGGCAGCATCAGGCTCCCTTCCCCCAGCAGGGCTTTCCTCTATTGCCCAGGACCTGCAGGCACTGCTCCTCCCGTCTCACCACCCCTGCCATGGGCACATCCACCCTGCAGCTCCAACACCTCTTCCTCCTCCTTGGCAATATGCTCCCAAGCCTTCCAGGACTCTCTCCTACCTCACTTCCTTCTGAAAACCACAGAGGGATCAGCTAGACCAAAACTTAAACCAGCACAAATGTGAAATAAAAAATAAAAAAAAAAGTCTTTTGCTCTTACTGGACATGCTGCAGACATTGTGCCTAGTAACTGTGGCAATATCTAGTGCAAAAGGAACTTAGCATGAATCTCTTGTTTTCAAATGACATTCAACTCAAACATGCATAGGGAGAGTAAAGTTATTTTATTAAATCATGCACATCACGTGTGTTAGTGCAAATAGTTTAATCTGTACTCCAGAAATTCTATTGTATTTTTATATCTTTACAAAATAGATTTAAAACAATTACTTAAAAAATGTAATTCTGAAGTTAAGCATTTCAGAACAATATTTGCAATAACCTATATACAAGAGGTACTAAGTACCACTGGCATACGAGTGTTCTGTGGTTGGGTGGCTTCCTGCAACTGAAAAGGATGAAAAGGATGAAATGAATGAACTAAATGACAATAGTTATTTTCTACAAGTCACTTGTGGACTATTTTCTCCAACTAATAATCCTCCCATTAGCAAATCCCACGTAACTTAAGATAGAACCTTTAATTACAGGACAATGACCCTTAAAACCTCACAAAGTAAATTATATGCTAAATTTCTATTTAAATATTTAAACTATCTGTCGATTGCCATAACATTCTTTAAAGCCAATTGAATTGCTGAGATTACCTCCCTGTTTTGAAGTTTCCTTTAGCAGAGCCATATTACTTTACTCTACCATTCTTTAACATATTATTTAAGTCTTTAATAAACTTTTTTGACAGAACTGTTGAGCTGAACAAGACAACTACTGTCTACATTTAATTCAGCACTAACTACAGTGATTCCCACCAAAAGTCAGCAAATAGCAATAGTTATAGTACTTAGATAAGGAAAATAAACTTTGTAATGGGGACCACTGCATCATACTTACAGCCATGTGATAAGGAGCCACAACATTTTACTACCAAATTAAAATCATCTTCACCTGACAATGCTTCATCAGGTATATGATTCCAATTTCGTAGTATTTTATGTATCTAGATTTTCTCAGCTATCACAGACGTACTGTAGCAGTTCTCTTAATAAAGTTACGTCCACAAAAGCTTATTCTAAAGAGCTTCTCCAGCTCAAGTCAGAAGGTATCAAATGACTGAAAAAATAAACTGATACATGTGATATGTGAGAAGGTATTCATACTTTTAAAGAACGTATCTCTTTAAATATATGAAATTTAATAAATTACATTCAAACTAAAGTTAACATAAGTTGAATCAATGCACTATGTCCATCAAATGACCAAGTACTTGCTCCCAGAAACACCTTAGTTCACTCAAGAACACACACATGCTTACACTCGCACACGCGCACACTAAATACTTGAGGCTGGTCTTCACCATCAGCATCTCTATCTCTTTAAGGCTGGACATGAATTGTGTTTATTCCCAAAATCCATTAGTAAAGCAATCCTTATGAAAGAAAAATATGCTTCCTTCGAAAGGCCTAGTAAGAGAAGTTTCCTTAAGTCTTGTTCCCAACAGCTCAGTGACTAACAGCAAGTAAAATGATACACTAGTTTAAAAAAAAATAGATCATACTGAAAGGCACTGAGCACACTGCATCTGTTTCCCAAGTATCTGCAAGGTTACTTGGCTTGGATGTCCAAATCAGTATTTTCCTCTTAAGTCTAGCAATCAGATTCTAAAGTCAGCGTCCACAACCCTAGCCATTATAAATAATTTGGTACCAAGAAGCCTGCTTTAGGCCACCATTATAGTATTCAGAATCCCAACATACTAATTTAAAACTTGCATGAAGTTGTAAGCAAAAATATTGCTCACAGAATGATGAATCACAATTTTATTCCCTCTTTATAGACAGATACATTTTATACAGTTTAAAGCAAATGACCCTACTGCTGTTCTCACGCAGAGCTGTGCTGTATTAAGAGGTAAAAAGGAAGAGAATTAATCTGTTTTCCCTCAGTATATGAATGTTGCCAGCTTCTAAAGGGAGGACGGTGTATGGATTCAACAACAGTTCTCATGGAGAAGCTCTGGTTAGGCCTGGGTACAGCACCACGGCTGTTACAGCAACCAAAGCTGCCATCACAGGCATCCAAGGCCATTGTCTCTGTGTGGAGAGAAAAAAGAAATCAATATCATATTTGTTCTAATTCATACTAATCAGTTTACCTGGTGGTTCCTGCAAGACCTGAGTACCTGTTGGCAGGCATCACTACAATGTCACCCAGGAGCCCTGCTGCAGGCTAGTCCTGACCTGGAGCACCACAGCAAACCATGTTCCTCTAGCACAGCAACTCCACAGCTCTTGGTGACTGAGGATGGGCTGGAGGACTCTTGGCAGCTCCGTGTTCCCAGCTTTGTTACTGCACACACCTCAGAGAAATCTGCCACTGAACGTGTCAAGGCTTGAGATGTTTAAAACATGGCTCGTGCCAAGTCAAGGCTAGACAGAGGTTTATGCACATCTTTAACTTTTGACCGTTTAAATCCAGATCTGTGACTTAGTTTGTAGCAGATCCTAACAACACCATTTTTAACAGACTGTCACAACATTGCATGACAACAATGGCATTTTAAGAGGAGGACACACTGAGAGACAAGAGAAAATGCAAGCTGAGAGTTCAGAGTACAAACCAACCACCTATTTCTTGTCTTTTTTTCCCCATCTTTCCATCAGCAATAGTGAGAAAAATTAAAGTGTTTAGAGCCAGAGAGGAATTTCTTAGACCATAGATAGGAACCAAAGCTTGTTGAATTTTATTATTAGAGGCAAACTCTTCATTTTTCATAGTTAATTAGGCAATTAAGTTTTCTTACAAGCCCTAGCATCGCAGCATTGTGCAAAAGGCAGCCCATTTGCTAAAGACAAACTGAGACTGAGTTAGAAGAGGCACGTTCAAGCACCAGTTAGAACAAAATTCATTGTTAGAATTCAGGAAATCACAGAGATGTTAAATGATTAGTGGATTGCTCAGCTCGTCAGTGTCAACAGAATGGCATATTAAATGAAGGGTTTGCTTCAGGTAGAGAAATACCTGTGAGCATTTCACCATGCACTATTTGATACAGAAATGGCACAAACAGGTGAGGGACAAACATACATTGACTGAACAGTAGTGCTTGTACCTTTCGCTACCACAATGGGCCGTAACACCAATACAGGAAAGCCAGGATTAGGCCGATGAATACGGCTGGGACGGGTTGTAATATGGAAGGCTAAAGAAGGGAAGGGATATTAAAAATCACTTTGTGCTATAAATCAAATCAGGTAAAGATGATTTAGAGAGGGGAAAATAAGTCAGTAAGTTTTGTTTTAAGTGAAATGTATTAAAGACATCTAACACATTACAGCATTGTCTAATCTGGTATACAAAGTTAGTACACCATTCTACTCAAATGAACAGGGATGTTTAAAAATAAAGGGAAGTAAGCAGAAAATGTTCCAAGAAACCTCTTGTCACAACTTGGAATTTAGCACTTGAAAACAAAATGAATGTTAAACTGATTTGCCTGTATCTTATTTATAGTTGGTTTTAGTTTTTCTAAGTAAGAGGAAATCCTATTTGGATTTCTTGAGAGATGGACTGACACCAAATATTGGATTTTTCAGCTATTTCTTCGTTCCTTGCTTGTTAGCCTTTTCCATTTTCCATCACCAGCCTCTGGAAAAACAATCTTTTTTCCTCCATTAGTGAATCAATTACAGCTATGTCCACAGGCAAACCCAGTAGTTCAGACATTTCTGTGAGATTGTAACGTGACTGTACAATCCACATCCAGTTACTACAAAGCAGAGAAGCACATTTCTATCAGAGATACCACAAAGCTCAGCATCTCTGCCAGGTCAGCAGCCTTATGACCAAATGCAATTCTGAAAATTGATCAAATGCTGCAGCTGGGCCAAACCAGCAGCTGGCCAGACTGCAGGGTTCATCCAGCTTAGGGCCTCCACAGAACCATCCACACTTTTTCTCAGCTGTGTTCTACTCATGGAAACTACTGCACATTCTGGATGGAACAGCCTCTATCTGTGATACCAAAAATTAAAAGCAAAAATGGACCTAAATGCTTTTTAATCTGTCCTTGGAAGACATCTGCTTTCTCTGTATCCTACTCTATATATTTGTGCACACACAAAGACACACAGAGGTTAAGGTCAAACCATGCCAAATATTTTTAAAACTGTTTGTGCTGAAGCTACCTTGATTTTGTTCAGTCAAATAAATATATGATAAATTCATGCTTAACTTTTCTAAAACATGGTGATTAGTAAGTAAAATCTCATCCTGTGTTGAATTTGTAGGAATCACTAATTCATAGAACCTCCAATATGGTTTAAAATACAGGAATATTAGAAGGTATTCTAGTCTTGTTCAATTAAATTTTTTTTCAATCAAGGCAAATACTTAACAGAAAAATTATGTGTAACTGTTGAAGACTTTTTCATGCAAGATTATTTATGTGTCACGGGTGCCACGAATCACAGTGCCACCTTCCCACAGAAAGCCTGTTGGCAGAAATAATCACAGCAGTGTTCAAAAAGTGCCAGAGGTTTAAATCAACCAGAGCAGCTGATGTTCTCAAACCATTCAGATCATTAAATCTGTTGTGTAAAGCGCATCAGGAAGTAACCAGTGGCTACAAGCATGCAGACACAAGTGTACACCACACCGCTAAGCATTTCAAAAACACAACACGGCCATCTTTTATAAAAGTATAACTTAAATACTAAAACTTAATATTTAAATGATATCCCAAATGGAGTACAGAAGCCTTGTCTTTTGTAACATTTGATGATTCACTGAACAATTCCATAGATATATTTTTTTAAGTTATACACATTCTTGGCAAATGAAACCAATGATAAATATCCATCACATTCAATGAGAGCACCTCCACATTATTAGGTTTTCCCCTCACAAGCTTATCAATACATAACAAATCTCCCTATTGTCAAGGAGCATTTAACTGCACGCTTCAATAAAATTGTGCATCGTTTTTTAGAATATGAAGATATGCAAACTCAGACACAGATGAGCTGCAAAAAGGAACAAATCCCACAGTGGGAAGTCACTTTCTGTCCTCAGAAATGAAGTAGCAGATAATGATTCCAGCATAAAGGGGCAATGGTACTTGAAAAATTTGACCTTGGAACTCAGCCCAGTATCCATGATGTCTGAAACAATCCCCAAGATGGATATGTTTTACATTACAGGCTGTGAGTAATGTTTGGTGAGCAGTGAGTTTGCCCTTATATGGAGGATGCTCTTCATCACACCCTGACCTCCACGTTTCAACTGTCACAATTAACTCCTCTTCTGCAAGCAGCTTTTGGCAACTGCTGTGGTTTCTGCTTTCACTTAAATACTCACCTCTAATTCTCCCTAAAATTTCCTTTCAGTTTTTCCACTTTCATCAGGTGCTCCCATTTCCTTCACAGTATTTCAACCTTTACTTTTTCCCCTTTTCCACTGATCATTTTGATTCTGAGATTAATCTTTTTAACAGAGCAGAAAATCTCACATTCACCATTATTTATTCAGTGTGATTTCTTCTATTAATATGGGGTGGAGTTTTAGTGTAGTTGTTTTTGACTTCTGCTTTAAGTAAGTCAAGTAACTCTGAGCACTGCAGAAAAATCCTAAGCAAGAATCAGGTTCCAAGAGAATGATGAAATCATATTCCTGAAAATATGTCTGAAAAAAGTGAGAAAGGCTTTGAATTCTTTACGTCTTTGACAGCTCCATGATGTTCAAGGTTTATATTCAAGAATTAATTATGGCAAGGATATTCATACAAACTTGAAGCATCCAGCTGACTTAGAGGATAGGACCTGTAAAACTTCCCTTGCAGGCAGAGAAACAATTTGCTAAAGTCTGTTACAGAGCATTCATTATCCTCCTGTTTAGTACTGTGCCTTACAGGAGCTGTTCACCCTGCACTGGCCACAGAGGCAGTACAGGAAGACAAAACCAGCCCCCCCAGGGTAGTAAGAGACCTAAAATAAGGCTATGACCACCTTATAATGTGTCTGCCACACCCTTAATGTTTGACAGGTTTCAGAATCTCAGTAAAATAAAAAGTTGTCTGTAGCTGGCAACTCAGTTCTAATGATACAACCTCTCAAATAAATTGAAAACCAGAAAGCACTGTTTTCATTACTGAATAGAAAGGACAGTTCAGCTGTACTGCTTAAAGCATGAGCCCACCAGAAATAACCATGCTTAAGAAGCATAAGCAAGAGTAAGGTGGGAACATCCATTGTAATCAATACCAATAAAGTGAGAGCAGCTTGAAAAGGTTTACTCAGTTCATCTGGATACAGGTTTGTCAGCTACTGCCCCTGTATCATTGTTTGAAATCAGAAAATTTTACTTAGTTCTGGTTCACTGTATTTAAGCCACATGTTTTCAAGAGAGCAGGTATCTAAGGACATACTTAAAACTGTCAAGCAACTGTAAATTTAACTTTGATGTGTAATTGTAACAGTGTAATGATCTATAAATCTGCACAGGTAGGACTAAAATGGAATTTTGCATAATATGGTACCCATTTATTTTTTTCTCTAAAAGTCCATCCTTTTCTATTTGACTCTTCCATATTCCTTCAATCAACAAAATTGCCAGTGTCATAACCTGACCTCCCCACACATTTGGTACAGACTTACATTGTTTCCTTTTTCTTGTAGCAGCTTCAGGTTTTCTTTACATTGTTTGAGCTCCTCCGTGAGTGACTGGTTTTGTTGCTCAGCCACCTCATACTTGGCCTTCAGCTCTGAGAGCACAGTCTGTGTTCTTTCATACTAAAGACAAAGAGAAAACAATGTGTGGACCCCTGGATACCCAGCACATGCTGACATCTGCTTAGCACACAGCTCCCTTTGCTGTCATCTGCCTAGACTAACTCGCCTTGCATCAGTGCACCCTCTTTTCATAAAAGCAGGGTAGAATTTAGATTTCCTTTTCTTCTAAATCAAAATTTTTTGCCCAGCATGGCAGAGCTAGGACTACCAAACCCAAGGAAATACAAAGTAAATGCAAAGCTTTAATTAATCTCTCATAGCAGTTATTCATTATCATATTGGAAAGGACTGTAAAAGCTACACAGAGGAAACAAGAAATAGGGGAACAAGGAGTCCTTCACATTTGAATAGTGGTCTTACATCTAGGCTGCAGTTTACACCCCTCTAATAGGTGCAAAATTCAACACTCTGCATGAAGTAAATCAAACCCTCTTCCACATAGCAAATTCAAACATAAGAGCAAGGCAGGCATTAAAAAAACATTATGCCACAATCCTCAGTGTGGGTCAAGTGCAAACAGTACTGGGTGAATGGGACATGTTCCTAGAGAATGGGTAGCTTTTCCTTTTTCAAACCCACATTCCATTTTTCCTATTCTAGCAGTCCTCCTGACTGGGTTTAGTAAGGACAGAACCAATGACCTTCAGTACTGGCATTCACCACAAATTTAGAAGATGAGGCATCTTTACAAATACTGATCTGATTACAAAACAGAGATTAAGACAACTGGGATTTTCAGATTCTGAGAATTGTAAGGAATGTGACATGGATGAATTAATCATGGAGCAAACAAAAGGACTGCAAAAGAAACTAAGAGCAGTGACTGGAGAAACATTCAAAATGTTCACAAGAGGAAGTAAGCAATTGCTGGAGACTATGGCCTTGTCCAGACATAATCTTTAGAGGCCAGGCAGATTAAATACATGCTCAGAATGCTGACTCTTCCTTATGCACTTAGAAATCCATTAAGATAAAAGATCTTTGTAAAGAATATGTAGTCCCATTGCCAAATAGAAGAGTTCAAATCTAACTGGGAAGATTAGACTGTGAAAATTAACTTTGACTCATAACAGCTAAAGAAACTCTGGACCATGATGTTCGTGAAGACTCTGAATAATATTTTACCTGTCTGAACATCTTAAAAGTGAATTCACTATAGTAATGCATGGAAGTAAAGTTTAGGAAGTTCTCAAAGAACACATGTATTAACCTGAAGTCTTCCCTTTTAGATTTGACTCCCAGTTTATATTTTCATAGCTACCATTTAAACTGCTTGCAATAAACATTTGAAAAAAATTATTTACTAGAAAAAGCAAAGAATTAAAAGTCCCTTTTCTTTTAGCTTAAACAGGTCAGTCATTGAGCATTACATTCTTGCAAAATGGAAATATTTCATGCTACCTCTTTCTGAAAATCTTTTGCTTGACTTTCAGCTTCACTGAGTTGAGTTTTCAGACTGGCTGCATCCCGTTGATGTTTTTCTCTCAACGATCCCATCTGATTTTCAAGTTCCTTCCGAGACATTTCAAGAACACTTATATCGCTGGTTAGTGCTAAACTCTGTTTCTGAGAGCTGAAAAACAAAACCCAATTGATTCTTATGCATTTTAAATTTACACAAACTGGCACTTTTCACCCTTGAAAGTTTAACACATTGGTTTTGATGTGTAAATATCAGCTTAGAGCAATCATAGAAATACAGACCATTATTGCCTCCCTAGAGCGTGCTGACACAAAAGGTTGGCCATGGTTTTGCTTTTAAATATATCTCCACAGCTTGCTGTGTATAATTAACATTTAGTATTTCTTTTGGGAGGAAAAACCACCATCAGCAAAACTCTTCAGCTGCTGTGGTACCCCCCAGACAAACCTTGTGCCCTTACCTAGAAAGCTCCTTCTCTTGTCGCTGAAGTTCAGATGTAAGTGAAGTATTTTCCTTCCTCAGTTTAACACATTCAGCTTCCAGAGCAATCCACTCTGCCTTCAATTTTTCAAGTTCATCTGCAATGAATAAGTTAATTCAATTAAGTAAAATTATTTCATGACTGCTTCAAGGAAGACCAGCTGATAAATGGAGGAAAAGCTGGTAAATCTCAAATGTATTTGTTTGTAATCATGTCACATGAATTCTCTCATGAGCACCTGTAAAACATTATCTTCTACTGTTATAAGGTTTATGACCCAGTGCCTGACAAGTTACTTTTTTCATTAAAGCTTTTTCTAAGGCACAAAGAAGTAGAAAACAGTCTTTTTATGGGTCAACTCTAATATTTTAGAAACAGTGGTACAAAAGTATACTTGAAGAAAATAATTTCCAAGGCTTGAAAATAGCAAGAGAATCACTAATACCATGCCTCTGTTTCAAGGAATAGAATGTTTAAAGCAGTAACTTTTAGTGACACTTTGGTAGAATTAAAAAGTCAGGAGCTCCCCCTTAACAGTCTTAACCTATAGAGAAGTTACACAAGTCCTCTTGGAAATTTTTTGGCAGTATGAATCCCTCAAACTGTCAAAGTTTTCCATCTTTTCTAAGTGGAATTACACTTGGTCTACTCATGTCAAAGAGTAATTTAGGCATAAGTTACTTTAGGCATAATTGATGATAACTGTTTAATGAAGCATGCAAAATGTCTTTTTTTGTGAGCACCACAAGCCTTGGTGCACACAGATGAATACATACAGGTGTGTGTACACACACACACACACAGAGTAAATGACTACAGAGGGACAGAGAAACAGTGATCTGAGTAACTGGCATCCACCACAGGGAGCAGCAGGACGCTCTGGTAGCCATGCTCTGGGACATCCTTTCAAGCAAGTACCTTTCAGGCGAGAGGCCTCCTCCCTCTGCTGCTCCTCACACTGCTGGCACTTGAGCTGAAACCGGGATTGCAGATTGACAATTTCTTTTTCATAGTCCGAGGCATCGCTCCTCCAGCGGTCAAGCTCTGCTCGCACCGTCTGCAGCTCAGCTTGCAAGGCAGAAATATCTGTGTCTCGTTCTGAGGCTGCTTTTTCTGCTACTTTTTGAAGTGACAGAATCTCATTTTGAGCACTGACTAGTTCATTTCGAGTGGTTGAAATTTCCTTCTCCTTCTCCTTGCGAAGATTCTCAATTTCTTCTTGTAACCTTCGCAACTGAGCTGGAAAGCAGACACTCATGTCAATATTTTTTCAAACTCTATTTACAAAAAACTTAAAAACCTTACCTCCCTCTCTCAACACATTGATATTTAACAGGGCTAAAGAAGCCTAATGCAATTGAAAAAATATATTTATCCTGTCAAATGCCTTAAAGAGGCAAGTATGTGGGCCATGTAATACAGGGAGTCAGAAGAAAGAAAAACCCTAACCCTAGGCAGTGAATGCAGCCTAGGACTAAGGCCTTTTGCAAGGAAAGAGCGGTGGTCTAAGGCATGTTGTGGCAGTTTTGTGTTCCCATTGGGATGCCTTTTGCAGCTGCAGTGTGCCTGGAGCTCTGGGCTTTGTGCTTTTCAAAACCCTAACCCTAGGTGTAACCCTAACCCTAAGTGCCTGAGTAGCTCTTCAAACTAACACTTGCTCTAAGGAAATGACAACATAACAGAGCCTTTTTTGACCTTAAGGCTGGACAGACTGACAGACTCTCACCAACGAGCTCACTCACATGCATGGATGAGAAGTTAATGTGACACAGAACACCTGACTCAGAAGTTGTGTAAATTATGGGTTACATCCTGCTGTATCCATTTTGGGCTGAAAAGAGCACAATTGATTATATCAATTTTCAAAAAGGCATGGACAGGGTCTCTGTTGCAGCAACTTTACTGCATGCTCTGATGCTGGATGTGGATCTGGATGAAAAATTCCTTTAAGAGGATCCTAAAATAAGTGAAGAGACTGACGAGCACAAAACACCTAAAGCTTCTGAGTGCTCTAAAGGCAGCCACAGTAAGAATCCCTGGATCATCTAGAACTGTGAAAGACTAAAGGGAGATGAAGAAGAGGTACCTATTACAGATTACACCTGTTGCAGTTTTTAAGCTACTATTACAACCATAGGAATTTAAAGGAAACATTCCACAACAACATTCAAAGACATGGTGAAAGAAATCAGATTTAAAACATACACTCAACTAAACATTTTCCTTTCTTAGTGACTATGATGCCACAGAAACAGTCAAAACTATATATAGCTTCCCTAAAGAGTGGGGGAAAAAATTCCTACCTTGCAGAGCATTTATTTGCTTGTTGGATTCTTCAACTTGCACTCGATATGCTTTTCTCTCTTCTTCCAAGAGAGCTACAAATAAAAGTGAAAATGTGCCCAAGAGTTTTTGTTAGTAACATGAATTTCACCTGTGTAATTAATTTTAGTCACAATCTCTCCTTCAGTGAAAAGATTAAGCAAACATATTACTTCAAAATGTTATCAAAGGTAGTAAAACTGTGTAAGTAGTTTAATAAAAGTTAATACTAAGACATCATTCCATTATTGTGGTAGTATTACAATTAATTTGAAATTGATATAATCTGTTGCCTGATCTGAAAACTCCATGTGTGCTAAATGCAAACTGGTGTGAGAGGAAGGAAAAAAAAAGATTGTAAATATAATCCCTAATGGACACTGAACAATATGCAATTAAACTGAACTATACTATTTCCTCTTAAAAACAAGAGAGCTACATAGCTGATGGTATGATCTAACAAAGAGCTACCACAGAAGACATTCAGTTACATCCATTATCTAATTGAAATAAGGATGAAATCTACTGAGTTCAAGGATGTATTCAATACTATGAAAACATGTTGGTTTATCTTGAACTACCTGATATATACAATTTTCATGAATACCCTACAGAACCAAGTTGATCTGGGTCTCACCTTGAAGTTCAAAGCATTTTTGTTTACTTGTCCTAGCTAGCTCTTGGGCTTCAATCAGCTCCTTGTGCAGTTGCTGAATTTCTTGCTTAGCCTCAGTCTCTGATTGTGCACCCTGCAATTCATCTGACAAAAGAACATTTTCTTTGAATCATAAGTTTGTACAACAGCTTCATTTGCACTGCCATGTGCTGATTGGCAACTTTTTACTCAAATCTTGAAAAGTTAGTTGAAGTAAACTCAAAATTAGATTAAGCAAATATTAGCGAAAATATTAATATACTTTTAAAAGTAGTAAAACATATGCAAACCTTAAAGCATTCATTACACATAACATGCAATGTAAAACAAAAATTAACAAGGAAGAATTAGAGAGTTTAAAAAAAAAACTGTATAAATTGGCAAAGACTTCTGTATTGACAAAAACAAGGAACAACAAAAGCTTAAGACAATCCTTGGCTGTGTTTACAACTTGTCTCTTTAAAGGAAGCTGCCCTGAGCCTGTCTCAGTGCACAGGCTCAGGCAAGAGCTGCTATTCCATGATTCACTACTGCCACCCACCCACCACACTGCCAGGCTCAGCCTCTCCCTCTCCCTCTGGGGGCCAACAAGGAAAGGAAAAATTTAGGGAAATTTCCTAAAATAAAATTAAGAAAAATAAGAAAATTCCAACCTCCTTATTTCACTTAGTGGCCTTAGTGAATAGTAAGATAAATATTGCACTTAATTTTTTTTAAACTGCATCTTAAAATACTAGGTATGTCTTTAATAAGATCATAAATCTATGCACATGATTTAAACTCCAAATAAAAACATTTGCTCTTCCCCATAAGTTTTGCATTAGCTAAAACACATATCCAATGCCTCTTGGGCTTATACGAGAAGACTTGCAGTCACAGAAAATAAAATACTTTTACAGCTGAAGTTTTGGAGGAATTTCAAAGAGGAAAACAGTATTTGTTACCAAGAGCAGTGTCCTCTAATGGGCACACATCTAGAAACTAGATGCAGGAACACTCCAGCCTGCAGGCATCTGCAAAGCCAGCAACAGCATCCAGCAAACTCTCATTTACTAGATTTTCCTTAAGCAGTATCTGTGCACAAACTGATCTTTCAGCAGGGACAAACAGCACTAATAAACTCTGTGGGTAGAGGGCTGAAACTTGATATAAAGCTTGTTTGGTGAGAAAGGTAAAGGAGGAAAACTGGTGAAAGAATTCCAGCTGTGTATCATGAGAGAGGGTGGGGAAAAAAGGGTTACACAGTTATCTGTCAATAAACATCTGCAACTATGGACCACGTGGATTTAAGATAAAGGCTTAGAAAAAAGTATTATTTTGGTTTGTCTGGACTTTGCATTAATAAGGAAAAAAAATAAAAGAAACTATAATTTAGCTCATCATTATACTTTTGACATTCATATTCAGCTGTATATGTTACCAGTAAAACAATTATAGATTTTTTTTTTTCTTGCTCTCTTAATTAAGAAAATTGTTTAGCAAATCATGCTAAAGTCTTCACATTGCATCTCTCTAAGGGGCTGTTTTTCCTGCTCTCACAGTAATGAACTGGTGGGTTTGAGCAGAGCTGAGGACACACATGTGCTTTTAGACTTTTTCAGAACAAAATTATGAGAGCAGAAAGAACAGAGAGGACTACATATTTCATCCAAATACTTTGTTTTATGGTTTATTAGCTCTAAACCCAAGTTTCTCTTTACTGAACATGTTTTGTTCTTAGCTTCTCATGGATAAATATTTAGAGCAATTAGACTTTCAACCCTCTTTAATGAGACTTTTCAGAAGAAATGGATGAGGAGGTCGACAAATTATGCTCAAATCATGCCTGATAAAGAGGCAGTGTCCCAAATCCAACAACAGACACCCTAAATGAACTTTTATGGTGGCAGCATTTTCTAGTCAATGAAAGCACACATGAGAAAAGACAGTACTGCTTCAAAAGAGATGAGAGAAAAACTCTTTCCTACATCAACACAAAAGGGGAATTTCCATGTGCCTGACATGCTTGTAAATCAAAAGCCAAGAAATATAAGTACAAAAAAATATTTGCTTTTTTGTCTTACCCAATCTGAAAATTAGGTGTCTTGTAGTTCAAAGCAAATATAATTTTGGTGCTAATTCTAGTTTTGAAAAGTACTTCTTCACTAAGTAGGATTGCCCTATTTACAAACAATGAATCTACTAAATATCATTATGCTTAGAATGAGTTCCCTTTAGAAGCAAACTCACATCACAGCTAACTGTCCCCAGAGAAGCCTAAGGAGTTACCATTAATTACAAGGTGCCAGAAAGAATTAAATAAAAAAGAAAAGATCACACATTTTTTCTTCCTCATTCATTTTTTCCACCTCATGGAAAATTTTAATCTGTGATCAGTTTGTTTGCCACACTTTAAGAAATGTTCTCAATTAACATCACTTTGTCTCCCACACAAATACAGTGAGGCTTCCCTTAACATTGACTCTAAGGGTAATTTTTAAATTGTTTAAAAACCTTTTCTTAAACGATTATAATTTAATTTTTTTTTTTAATAACAGAGATAATACAGAAGCCCACACAGGCTGTGGTCTTAACTGATCCTTTATCTGTATGTGCCTGGCCTGTGGTAGCCAGTTTATGAGCAGCCTGGGATTTCTTCAAGCCTCACTTCTGGAAGTTCACCTTCAGAATTTTGCAGGATTTCTCAGGTTATTCAGAAGACAATTTTCAGGGTACACTGGTGAAGCCAGACACAACAATTCCAACCCTGAGATTTCCCCCCTTCCCCTCTTTGCCAGATTCTGACCTGTAGAAATTTAAATCAAATCCTGAATGCACTCAAAAAATTTTGATGGAAAATGCTTGGAGGAATCTACAGCAACCAGAAGTGTCATAATTTTCCTGTTCCATTAATTTCTTTTGTAAATTTCAATAAAACCTCTGCCTTTTCCAGCGGCTGTTTCTGCATTCCAAAGAGCCGCCAGATCAAAAAATGTTCTCACTCTTCCTTAATTATATGGCTGCATAACAAGTCCACTTGAAAACCTTTCAGAGGCAAATCAGATCCTTTTTAGGACAAAGTCAGGCACATGAAGTCTCTGAAAAAAACTCAAACAAAACTGAGGGTTTATAGGCTCTTCATAAAAATTAAAAGGGCAAATGATTCATTGCACAGCTATTTTTTAATGGTTTCGTGAGAGCAAAATAGGAAGGCCCATAAATAGCCTCAAGAGGAAGAGAAAAGTTGCTGCCAACCTCAGTTTTATAACCAAAAATAAGACTATTATAATCACTACAAACAACATTATCAAAGTCTACCTTCTAGCAGAGAAAGTCATACTTGTTATTAGTTGCAGATATTACAGCAAACCTCAAATGGCACATGCCCGGTATCTCAAACCCTCCCTTCTAAGCTGCTCTGCTGAACTGATGTCCACTGGGAAACATCAAACTCCATTTTATACATGTTGCCAAACAGCAAAAGTAATTTGTGCAATTTTTGGAAGCCTTTCTGTCGTAAAATTAGGGAGCGTAAACAATTGCAGAGAAAAGCTCTTCTACAGGTCTCCTACGTTCCATTATGGTTTCCTTTTTTCCTGAGTCACAAAGAACTGTGACATTCTTTTACTTGTGATCTCAATAGGAGCATAATTTTACAGATCTTATCAAGTGTCTAATTGTTAAAGAAGCATAAAATGATTTTCAATAGGCTAAATGTAATAACTAATTATTATGCCACAGAAATCTTCAGTAATGAATATGTAAATATCAGCTTGCTAATTAAGTATATGCCTTCAATGCATAAAAACCAATAAAAATTTTACATTTATAGAAACGAAGCTCAAAGCTAAGCCCCAGCCATCATTCCAAATACAGTTACAATACAAACTTCCAATCCTGATTGTGTTAAAAAAGAAAATCTAAAATCTTGTTTTGATTAACCCATCAGCTGCAAACTAACAGAAGCATTTCTGACAGTGATGGAAGCTATGCAAGTAAAATTTGACAATGCTTGAAAAATGTCAGTGGTGGAACAATCCCTCCTCTCCCCAGCTATAATCTTAAAGGTGTACTGACTCTAATTCTCAAGTCAAAGTTGTAACATGTAAATTCCTAGAACAGCATTGGTGAGTACAGAGATTACATTTATACACAGATGATTTCTATAGCAACACTCAAAAGTGTGTTTTTATATCACTCAAAGGAGTCATTACTAACATTTAAGTTTAACTCTTCTATACTACGATTAACATATTTGAATTCCAGAATTCTATTTTAACTATTTTTTTTAATTATTTGATGAAAAAAAGATTACATATACAGATTAAGCATCTGAAATTGAAAAAGTAAATTCGTTTACCTTTTAGAAGAGCTACTTTGACAATAGGTTCATTTAGATCTTGGTCATCCATTTGAGCATCTAAAAAGAAACCCCACACCTTTCAGAGAGCAGGCAGACTGCAGACAGTTCTCATATACACATTCTTTACGTGGAGAGAAGATTTTATGTCCTTCTCAATTTACAAGAGTCAAATTATGAAGCCGCAAAATAGACAACACTGCTCTAAGCTTGTCTCTAACTCTGTATAATATACTCCATTCTTTTAAGAAAATGCTCATAATTACCTACATTTAATTCAAACTAATTAGAGGTTACAGAAATCTCAGGTAAACTCTTACCTGTAGTGTCGTCGCTGCTTTTTTCCTTGCTTGGGCTAAGGGTGTCAGACAAATCGTTGGATTCTTTGACTCGTGCTTGGTTTTCTGCAAGAGATAAGGAAAAGCAACTACAATCAATAAATGCTTTGTTCATAATTTCTCCTGTACACCAAACTACTGCTAAATGTCAAGAGAAAACAACTTGGTTCAAGAAACAGTTAAAAACCTGCTGGGTGCTTATTTCTTTGCAAGCCTGGGCTAAAATGGATTCCACATCCCTGGAATCATTAACCCAGCCTAGCTCTAATAAGGGATGCAATCGCCTCATGCACAGCTTGAACCTGGGTTAATGCTGTGCTCTTGCCAGCTGGAACTGTGCAAAAGCTGATTCAATCAGCAAACAAATAAGAAAAGAAAACTAGAACAATGCAGATACTGTAGCAGGTCAAAGAAACTGCTGTTAGGAATAAAACTGTGTTTCAATATTTTGGACAAATTACATAATAACAAGTCTTGCACATACCGTACTGTTCAAAAGAAGAGTGGTGTGAAACATTAAAGAATCAAAGCAATATAAATTAATACATCAGTTTCTAGAAAGAACTTTCAGTTTAAATTGTATTAAGAGAAACAGTGTTATGTTGTTCTCACAAAAAAATTACCTTCGTGAAATATCTGTTCATATATAATTCAGCACTTTATTACATGCAGTTTAGTGAAGGCACACAGTTGTTTTTGATGGGTTTTTTTGATTTTGGTTTGGTTTTTTTTTGTTGTTGGATTTTTTGGTTTTGGGTTTTTTTTCCCCAGCTCTAGACTTCTAGTAGAGACCACATATTTTCAAAATTAAGGGGATTTAATTACACCAGTGCATCTTTGTCCCACACAGAATCACCCCTGACTCAAAGTCTAAATATTATACATGACGGAAATACATTTTTAAAAATATTTCTTAAATAACAATTGCTGTTTAGTTCTGATAGATCCATTAAAAAGAGCAGACCATTTCTGGTGTGGGCTAACCCAGCAGGTCTGTCAACAAGGAACTGTCACCAACATACAGGTGAGGTTATGCAAAATGAAATCTTTCTTGGTTGCCTATTCAGAGCCTTGCTTTGACAGCTCTGCTGCCCACCTGCAGGTTAACAGAGGTTTCCTCTGACTCTCAAGTTCCAGGCAGAGACATTATATGAAAAGGGGTCAATACAGCATTCCCAGTTCACAGACACCTCCCATCCATGGAGAAAAGCACAGGGAACACAAGTAATTTCACCACGTATATAGATAACATGCATGCAACAATGAAGTACCAGGACATGGGACAAAAGGAGCACATCAGTAAATAAATCGTGTTATACAACAGGGTTAGTATATGAAAATAAGTAAAAACCAAGGGAATAATAAGACATCTTTTCAAATAACAAGAGAATACACAGAACTAACTTCCCCCAGAACAAAAGAGGTGGAAACTGCAGACAATCTGTGCGGCTGCATGAGGAAATCAACATGACAGAATACAGACAGAAAAAAACCAGAAAAAACCCACAAAGTTTTCTTAATCTAAGATGAAAAGTTTTCTATAACTCTGTGCCAGATTAACATCCACTTATACATGAAACAGAAGGCAGCAAGTAGAAACAAAGCAGCTGGTGAAGAGCGAGACTCTTCCCACCCTAACGCAACCGAAATCACCGGAGAAGAGGACGGGGAAAAGCACCTGTACAGTTACAGCACACCAGAGGGTCAGACCTGGCAGGTACTACAAACACAACTCCCATTTTAGCAGACTTCAAAATTCATAATGATTGCTGGTAGTTAAAAACTTAATCTCTGGGGGTGGGTGGGTCGTTGCTAAAACAAAAAGGGATCTTTCTTATTTTTAGGAATAAGGTTTTTAACTAATATCTAAAGGTGTTTCAAATCAAAACATTGTACATTATCATATAGAACCAAGCTCACAGGATTGTCACTAAAACTGTAATAATTACTAAACCAACACATTATCTTTTTCAAAGAATTATTTAATAATTATTTTTTAATTAAGAAAAATATAACCTAAAAACCTCACCCATGTCCCTTTAATGAGTGGCCGATCCAGAAGCACTAAGCTGAGCAAGATCCACATGCAACTAACTTTACCATATCTGGGCATCCATGGAAATACTGCTTCCCTGCTCAGTGCAAAATGGGAGGAACAGTGCAAGTTCCAACCACTGGATTAATTCTCTCTGCCACAGCACCCCCTTATATACTTCCCTCCCACCCACCCTTGGTACACCAGCTTCTTCCCCCCTCTGAAACAAGGCACAAAAGATGAGGCACCAGAGGAAAGATGCACCAGCTCTACATGTGAAACAGCAGAAGAAAAATTATTAGAAACCTGCTTCCTATTCTGGAGCCAGAGTCGTAAGCACAAAACTCTTTCCTGTACTATATTATATCACAGCAGTTGTTCCTATTTCCCATAATAAAACTGAGCTGAATAAATATAGCCAAAGTGATAAAGTATATTAAAATGTGTTGACATCATACTTGATGAGTTAGAATATATTACCAAACACTAAAAATAGCTCAGAGCTTTGCAATGGAAGGGGCATGCAAGTGTTACGTTACAGTTATTGTATGCATTCTTTTGCCAAATACGGCACCTGGTCTATAGCTTCCTCACATACAGAAAGGAGTTAAAGGTGCCATTCCATCCATTAAAGGAAGAGAAGATAAATTAAAATATCTCTATAACACTGGACCTTTTAGCAAACGAACATTTATTCAACACAACAACACTTGGCAGAAGCTCAGAGGGTAAAGAAGTGAGGCAGTATGTCCAGACATCAATAAAAAGCTGCAAGAGAGGAGTGAGCCTGCAAGTCCAAACAATCTTACATTATTAGACACTTGAAAAACATTGACCTGCACACTTGTTAGCAATCCTGACCTTGGCATTGTAAGGTAAGGGTGACTGTTCCTTGAAAAGTCTTTTCTAATTAGCTCCTTTAATTTAACTTGCTTTATACATTAGAGAAAAGAGTTGGAGAGGCACAGATATATTTTACTTGTAAAAGACATATTTAGGAGGTTAATACTTAAAGATATAAGATAGAAAAAAGTCAAAATAAAACACAGTTTTATTTAAAACCCAAACATTATTTCTATGTAGCTCTATAATAAAACCAAAATCCCATTTGGAATTCATGCAGACACTAAAGCTTGATATGAATTTACAAAAACTACTTTTTTTTTTAATGCATATTCAAGTAAGAACTCAGTCAATACCTGAAACTAGCATTTCATGCACTCAGTCATCAAAAATGGTTTCCATTAAATCTTTTTAGCCTACAAGAGTATTTGGAGTAGAGTTCAGCAAACAATTTCCCTCCCCTTTATTGAATTTCTCTTCAAATGTGTATTCAATCAAAACTCAAACTGCTGGCTTAACACAGAACATGCACTGAGTGACAGAAAAAGCATGCTTCAAAAACAGTTAAATAATCCAGAAGTCTAACCTTTCAAAAGCTTTGTTTCTTCCACCTTGGTTAGATGTCCTTCATCTATGATCTTGTCTGCCAAACAAAATAAGTGTTACTTTCCAAGCTCAAATTTTCCCTGCACGCATCTACGTAGAGTACATTCCATGACCAAATTAAAAGCTGATAATATTACTTCCTACTCAGCCTTGAACAAAAACTTTATTCTGGCAAGGAATAATGAAACAGAGCACACAAGCCTACCAGAACTTTGTGATACAGTGCATAATTATTTCTCCTTATTAACTTACATAATGCTGCACTTCACTAATGAGAATAAAAACAAAATTAATCAGAAGCAACAAATAATTAACACATTTCTCAAGTTTAGTTATCAAAAAAGGAATCTGAAGAGCTGGTTGCATGAAACAGACATCCACCCAACACAGCAGAAATCTAGAAATGCACCACAGTAAAACAGCAATAGAGAAGTCCCCTCAAGATCACCACTGCTTTTAACAGTGCCTGTGAAAGGTACACAGAAACAGCCTTTCTTTGTTTAAACCATTTAAGAGAGCTGCACAAAACTCCAAAAACTAGGAATGCATTACATTCAGGTTAATTAAAAATTGAGTTTTTATCCAAAGTCTACTTTAGGGAAGTCTACTCGTGTGTGTGAGGTGCACAAAAATCTTAGAAGTGGAATTTGATACTAGATTGCTAACTTCATCTAACTCCTGCTAGGCTATGAAGATAAACAAGAACACCAAGGAAAGACCAGGACTGGATTAATGAAGGACACAAAAAAAACTACTGAATAATTCATTTCTTTTTGCAGATGAGATTTCATTATTTCTAATTCCTTAAGAAGCAATGCCAACACAGAAGTATTGAGGATCCCATCTGACAGATCACATCCTCAATTTCTGTGTAGCAGATTTTACAGTCTAGTCCATGTTGAAAGCTGTTAGTCCCTGAAATATCAGGCTTGAGAAGCTGCCTCTGCCTCCCCTCCATGCTGTCCCTGTCAGATCCCTGATAACCAGGCAGGCAATGCAGTTTGCTGGATACTCCATGTGCTGTCAACAGGCAACAGACACAGAGAAGGCTGAATGAACAGCACAAACAGGAGAGTTCAGACTAAAGAAGCTGGATGACAGTAAATCCTCTTCAAATTAAAAACAAAATACAATCCCCAAAAAACTTTGAGCTTTTTCAGCTTCAAGTATCTCTGAAGATTAACTTGTCCCTCTTCTCCTCTGATGGCATGTTGCTGCAACTATGACAATCTAAGGACAGATGCAGGACAAGATCTGGGAGGAGAGGTCTTGTACAAACCTAGATGGTAGACAAACTTTCAGAGAAAAAGCCCTGAAGTCTGAAGAAGGGTTTTCATGGCCAAAAACTTGTCCTGTACTCTGCCCTCTCCCACACAGACAGATAAGCCTGTGGAAAAGAGATATTCCCTTCACCTACTTTTATCTACAAATATTATTCTGCATTAATGTAACATTTTACTAACACTGCTTCAGAAACACATGAAAGAGCACACTGGATTTTCAGGACTGGCTTTAGGTCTCAAGCAACTGTAGGAGATCACTCATCATCCAAGTTCAGAACAGCCTCAAGTTCCTCAGAGCTGGTGAGAATGACTGCCTAGACAGAGGACAGCATAGGGAATCAAGTTACTGGCAGCCACAAAAGTCAGGAGTTCAAGTGATACCATGAGTCTTCTTCCATTCTAAAGTAAAATAAATCTAAACAAAAGTCTTCATATATGATTATTCCAGTACTGAGCTGTGGCTGGAAGAGGGGTGGAAGGGAAGGCAGCAAGAAAAAACCTGGGAAATTCTCCCTGTAGATCTGAATAAAACAGCCAAATGCAAAAACAAGCAGCTTTCAACTGAGCTGAAGGGGTAACAGCTCAACCATGCTAGACTGCTAGCTTAAAATAGGCTTCTGTAATCAGCTTACAGAGGAAAATTTAGCATTATGGATTGATGCATCTTTTAGCTTTCACAATTCAGTAACTGTTAAACCCTGAATAACTGCAATACAAAACAGAAATCACCCTTCTTGACACAGATGTTTTCCTAACTGAAACTTCTGCATCAGTTCTTTACACTCTGTTTCCATGACTAAAAGAAACTGCAGGCATGGGGGCTTTTTGGCTTTTTTTTCCCCATTTCCATGGTGGCTTATTGTTTTCTAGAGTCCACTACTGATTTGACCATTTGTACAAAAGGTACATCCTTGGCACTGCTTCTGCAGCCAAGACCTTGAGCAGCAGCACACGAGGCTCTGCCAGCCTGCCCCAAAGCTGGCACAGCCAGGGTTCTGCACTTGGACTGACACCTGTCCTCACTTTCAGAACAAGTGAACATTCCCTGTGTTTCAAGAATGCTACCATTAATACATGGCATAAGCCAACAAAAAATACATTAATTCAGCTTGCTGGTAATTTAGATAATACAGAAAATTGGATGTTGGTATCACCAAACTCCATAGAACCTTTTTTTTCACTGTTACCATCCTAGTCACTAAAAATGGCAGAATCTAGACAATGAGGGGGAAAAAAGATAAAGAGACGTCTACTTGAAAACAGCTCTTTCAAATCTCTGCATTTTTAAATTTGACTATTTCAAAAAACTTCATAAACCTTATTTGTTTTTAAATCAATTAGTGTTTTCCCTGAATCAAGACATGCAATCTTGGCTACCAGAATATAAATTAGGGTAAGGATCTTAGCTTTAATTTCTGGCACAAAAGAACTTTAGCTTTCATGCTACCCAGTCCCTACTTAGCAGAAAGCAGAGAGGTACATAAACTAATGTTTTTACTGAAGTTAAAGCTGTGAAGTTAAGCTCTCAGTTAGTCCTTCAGATAATTCATATTTTCTTCTGCAGCCTAAAGCCAGCTTTCCTTTAGGTTTTTAGGCATTTCCTGTATTTTCAATTTAAGAACTCAATTTTAGATTTAGGTTGCCTATCACTATGTGCAATATAATAACTAAGATCTGTTAACATTACAATTATCCCTTAACTAACATGGCCCCTCTACATTTATATTTTGGCATCAAAATTGTCTTTGAAGTAGGCCAGGTTTGAAAACCAATAAAAAACCTGTCCCTCAATGCACAAATTTCCAACCATCTGAAAAAAGTGATACTAAACAGCTTTAACTTAGACACCTGCAGGTCAAAGGAAAAGTTAAAAATAATTCAATTCATTCAATCCATCCAAAAACTACTATTAATAAATCTTCAAAAATCAGCTTGGTGAAAAGAAGGAAGTTGACTTGCATTATAACCAAATGCAAAAATCACAAAGTAAGGGGGGAAAAATGGACACAAATAAAGAAGGGCTAGACTGGAGTGAAAGACAGGAAATTAGCAGGGCAACAGATCTCACTTTGGTCTATACATCATCACATTTTTGCTAATAATGCATATCATGGACTGATCAAAAAGAAGCACCATGACTTCTGCTCTTCACTGATTTTGACCAGCAGTTACTAAAAAAAAAAGCTATGGGATGAGCAAGAAGTGAACTGGATGTAATGATCAGAAAGTAAGAGACTTCCCAGATCATTCAGAGCCAGACTTCATAACACTCCACAGATGTCAGAGGTCAGGACACGTTACTGGATGGTGTTGTGAGCGCATTGTGCTTCAAAAATAAAAATAATTACATAATACCTTTAAAAATCTACAGAAGCTGGATTTTACAAACCATCTGGTTTTGGGGGTTTTTATTATATCATTATTGTTTAAGTAATAAACCTGCTTCCCTCTCAGTACTTAAGCCTCTGGGCAAAACCCCAACTTACTACCACATGATGAGCTACATACTCTTGCTCTGTATTGCCAGTCTGTATGATGTTGCTCTACACTATTTGCTGTATGCCTTAAAACTTGATTTCCTGACAATCTCTGAACTGTGATTTTTCTCCCCAGGAGTCCCCAACACTTGATGCTACACAGAGCAAAGAACAGGAGTAGGACTGAAGGGCAACACTTACATACAAAAGGCAAAGAACAGATCCTACAGTTTGCAGTTTTTAAGCTCATGATATTGTGAGGCCTCACTAAACATATCTGAATTTGGAAAAGGCAAACTTTCAGTCCAAGAAGAAATAAAAGTCGATGATTTGGATTTTTTCTTGATGTGAGAGTAAAAACTTAGACTGTCATAAAAAATGCAAATTACTGAACTTTTTGAACTCTATTCATTCCTTTAAAAATGAGGCAGTCAAGGCCTTGCAGTGTTTTCACTGTAGCTTTCAAAGTCTTGAGAAAGGGTAAGCATAAATCCACTGATGTTAATTTTACTCTTATCAGTACTCCTTTAACATTTTAGAATATTTTTCTAGATACTGTTGATCACTTTTCCTTCCCAATAGTGACAGGACTGGTCACATTTAGTTTGCAGAAGTGATACTAACCTAATTTTGCCAAAATAGGTTAAGCTAATATCCAAACAATGAAAACAGGCAACCAATTTGTATTTGAACATTGCACAGGGTGCTCTTCATGTTCTAGACAAGAAAAATGTTTACTCAAGCATTTAACTTCATTTTTACATACTGAAAAAACAAGATTCATACAAGATCTTGGCAAAATTTGGAATGATTTTAAACTGCAGCCTTACAAAAGACAGCTACCAGTCAATAACTTTTTAAAATAAACATTTTTCAAATAAAGTTTGAATTTTCATAGACAAACATTAGCAGTATCATGTAATTGGTTTATGGCACTGCAATCTGGATCACAAGCAGTAAAATCAAACAAGTCTACTACCCTGCCTCATGAAAACTGGAGAGGAAAGAGTCTAATGGCCATAATGTCAAAAATGATCCTGTCTTATTTCTGCTTGTAAATGCTTCTCTGCTCAATTTTAGGTACATAATTTCTATCAACTCTAAAGTAAAAAAATCCCAGATTTTCTTGAAGTTTAATAGCACTTTGTTTCTCTTCATCCTAATGATATTTTTCTTTCAGTAGGCAAAAAGTATAAATATCTTCAGTTTTTCTTTAATTATAGATGTGCAGACAGTGCTGCTTCATTACTAATTTTCAAAAGCATTTGCTTTGAAAAGCACGTTTCACATTCCAGAATAACACATCTTTCTAAAGACTGGTATTAAATTTTCTGTTTTTCTTAGAACAGTCTCTTAGATTTCCACTTACAAACTATGGACTTGTTTTCCCTTCTGTTCTTTTGTTAGAACTAATCTGGAGAATGTGTAAGGCCTTTAATTATCAGATAAATTACAGGTAAGGGAAAAGGCACCTCATTCTCTGTCCTTTGCCGCCTGTGATGTTTGCTTAAACTGACAGGTTTCAACTTCATTTGTAACAGGAGAAAAATTACCCTCAGTTTTAAACACCATGTGGCAATATCACCACCCTTCTGTTGGTCAGGGCTCAATGGTGGATGAACTGAGAAGAGACAATGTGAGCATCACTTGGCAAGAGCAAAGATATCCTAGTACACCTGCTTAATACCACAATGCCACAGTTCTATGCTTAGAAAATTTCTGCTACTACAGAAAGATTAAATAGTAGTGACAAATTCTGGTTTCATCCACCTTTCCTGTGTTTTCTGTTGTTTTTAAAGCAAATGTGAACACTCTTGTACTCACTCTGACATTCTATGAACTGATGAATAAAAGTGCAGTCCCCTCCACTCTTTGAAAGAAAGTGCTCTAGTAGAGAAAGAAACACTTCAGTTTACATCTTCTTATCATTTCCAAATTGATGCAACAAAAAATTTGAAAGGCATATTAACAATATTTGTCAGTGTATTCACGATGGACTTTTGAATCAAATCTGAGTTAATATGCAAGCAGACAAGACATGAAATTGAAATGATGTCTGAGTGATACTAGGAAATAGATTACTCTTTAAAACTGGTCAGAAGAAAGAAGTATTTCAGCTGCATTTTCAAAAGAAACTTGCTTTTAACCTATATTCTTCAGTATTTTTATTAGCTTTAGAAGGGTATTTTAAAAGTTTTTCATTAATCTTCATATTGATTCTTCATATCCAATACCCTCTATTTTAGAAGTATTGTTGAATATATGCCTATACTTTTTAAACAGTTTCACTTTGAAAAGACAGTTTTGCAGCAGAGTTCCTAAAACTGGGCTCTGTTCCCAGGTCCTTGCTCAGCCCCCAACTCCATCAGAATCCTGCATCTCTTCAAGGTGCCAACACTTCCTTTCTGAAGAACCTCAAAAATCCTTTGACCAAGGGTCCAGCAGTGGGAAAAGGCTGGCACCAGTACAAACCTTTAGGATGTGCTACATTCTAACCAAACTGTTCAATCATTAGCTCTGATATCACAAGTTCAACTGCTAAGCTTTACTGTATCTCAAAATTACTCTAAAAAATAAACTTTTTTTGACCCACAAGGACAGAGCTTTTAAAAAAACAGCATCGTGGCTGTAAAATTTATTTTCCACATTTAAAGTTCATTTTGTTTTCCCTTTTCCTTTTTACTTGGTCCTCTAAGTGACTGTATACAAATTTATCTTTCTTCATGTAATATTCATCTCACAAAATTTAAAGATGAAAGCCAGGCGTGGTGCAACGCACTGAGAAAAATACCACTTTTTGAAACAATTTAGTTCTACGCAACTTTTATCAGGGGCTTGCTGTACAAACAAGTTCCTCTCTTCTGCATGTCCAGTGAGAGAAAATGAATGCCTAACCATCATCCTCTAATACACGTTTTCTATTAAAAGCCTCTGGAGAGGCTTTAGTTCCTCTAGTTCTTAGTTTCTCTACTCTGAATACAGCTCCTGACTACTACAGCCACAGAAAAAAGCAATGTAAACCATTATTCCAGTCATGGCCAGGTAGTGTGCCTGTGCACACACTTTGAGAGAAAGAGAGACAAAAGAATTTTTAAAAGCATACTGATTTTACATGGGTTTTACAGTTTTCCTCTTTCATTCCCAAAGTTGCTCAACCTGCATTATAAACTCTAAATTCTTAGCTCTTCTAAAATAATGTAGAACTACATGGCAAAAAAACCCAAACAAACAAACAAACAAAAAACCCACCAAAACCAAACAAAATCCCCCCAAAAAAACCCTAAAAAACCTCAAACCAAAACAACCTCAAACAAAACCCCAAACACCCCCCCCCGCCAAAACAAAAAAAAAATCAAAACAAAACCCCCAAAACCCAGCAGTAACTGCTTCCTGCTGCTTTTAAGAGAATAAAATCCAAAATCTGACAGAGCAAATAACTGCCCATCTGTCATCCAAGGGCTGCATAAGGGACTGGAAGATGCAAAAAGGCACAGACTGTCATGAAGAGAACACAGGGCAGCAAGCTGTAAAATGCCAGAGAAATGGGGATGGATCGGGTATGGCAGAGATGCAGGGAAATGTACAACTGACAGAATAATGAAAAGCTGCACTAAAATACAGAATAATGAAAGAGCATGGTATGTGCATGACAGAAAAGGTGATAGATTGTATAAACACACAGAAAGAGAACTCGAATGAGCAGTTATATGTTGCCTGTACTCAAAGAAAAATAACCTGGCAAAAAGCTTCCTAAAACTTGCAGGTTTAAGTACAAGTTCCACTGTTACTCATAGGATGGAGGAATCTATCTTATGCATCAGTTCAGATGACACTGACTCTTGTACAACCCAAAAGAAGTCCAAAAGGGATTGCTTCTTCACCTTTGACCAAAAAAGTGAGTTTCAGTGATATAATGACATTTGTTACAATCACACAATGATTTTTAAATGGGCAATTTTAAAATTTGGACTTGTAAAAGGTGTCAGTATTTAAAAATCTCACATGACATTCCTACCAACAATTTTAAAATAAACAAAAAGTGTTTATTTAAAAAATATCAAATCTAGTATCATGTCATAAATCATTCCTCTATAAAATAACATATACTTGAAGTGAGAGCTCAAAAGCTTTTACAAAATGTGTCAAATTAGCTCTAGTTTAAAAAAGAGAAAAGCAGATCTATTTCTTAAGCATTCTATCAAATATAAAGCTATTACCAACCTAAAACTTGGCATCAGAAAGATGGATGAATCTATATAAAAATAAAATCTCATGGCAGTGTAGAGAAGTGGGAACAAACATTGCATGTCCTGCTTGCTAACCTCAGGATGCACCACAGCTAAGTGCACAAACTGCTGAGGCACTCAGGAGGAACCAGCACTCTGAGCTTTAGGGGGGGCTTTGGTGCAGTTCCTGTAGCTGTTTAACAGATCTGTCCTCTGCTCCCAATAAGGAGGTCATGTCATGATTAACTTTTGATTTTGCTATTGGTCTTCCTAGTTAAGAACTTCATAATTTACAAATATGCATATGGAGCTAAAAATTCTGTTTCAAAAATATAAATACAGGAACCCTTAAACACTGTGAATATTGGTTAAAACCCTGACCTCTCTATATAGGTTCCTGAACCCTCAAACCAATCTACCATCATCCCTCAGACTGTAAAAGCAAGCTACATCAAGGAAAAAATTTAAATTGACATAAGAGGACAAATTTATGTCAGCCAATTAAACAATCTGGAATCATAACTGGAATATTTTTTGCTATATGTGATATTGGACAATTTCACTCAAAAAACTTTGTGTATGTTAAGACACATGAGCTAAAATGGCCTTTAAAAAACCCTATCGCTTAGTTCAATCTGTATTAATTCCTGTTTAACATAAAGATACTTCTGGAGTTTTTAAAAGTTAGTTTTCACTGATTATAAATTTTATATACTCACATTTTTCATATTAAAGTTATAAAAAATAGGTTTTGCTGACTTTACTTATCATACCCAACTTTACCAGAAAAACACTGCATGTGTATGTGTTGCAAGGGAAAATTAACAGGAAAAACAATCAATGAGTTCTCCACTTTCTTGTGTCACAACCCGGACAACATTCAATCAGTAGACTCCTACTGATTCCTGTGACAGCCCATCACAAACAAAAACACCAAACCAACAAAAAGAGACAGCCTCCAAGTGATTTTGTTGTATTCTGCAGAACTTTCTAAAAGCACTGTGACTGGAAGTAGACACAAAAAAAACCCCAAAAAGCTGGTCAGGAGTCGCCAAATTCATTCGCAAAGAGAAAAAATTCCAAGCAAAAGTTTAGAGAACATTTTGAATTTGTTCATTTTCAAACATCAACCATAAGACAAAAGGTAGCCCTCAGATACACTACCTTTCTCTGTGCTCCCATTAATTTTAGGTATGAAGTCGTCAACTTGTATGCCTAGGATTAAGAAAGGGCATTATTTTTGGAATCAAGAAAAATTTTGGGCTTTGTTTCTTTATAAACACAGCATTTTGAAATGTACCTGGCTTTTCATACCACCTCCTCACAAGTACCTAATCAGACAAAGCAGGCAGTTTGATTTGTTTCCTGCTAGAGATGATGCTGCTGTTTGTTCAAACGTCTAAGAGGTTATTAAGGCCAAAGAATGACTGCCTATTACACACATATACGTGCGTACAGATGGATATAAAATGTGTTATAAAATGTGTTATAAAATGTGTTATAAAACAAGCCCCGGGCCGGAGCAAACACCCGCAGCAGCAGCGCCCTCTGCCGGCCCTGCCCGACACGGCCCCAGCAGCCCAGGAGAGCTCCTTACTGGGGAAACTGGGAATTGGAATTCTTCTGCCAGACACCGAGACTACGAGATTATCCTAACAAAGGTGACAAAGGAATAGCAAACGCGGAAACCAGCTTGAAACAAGAAATTGATCACACCTACCTAAGCTGTTGTGTTCTTTAAGAGTTTTCTCTTGCAGGTGTTCTAACCGTACTGTAAACAGAAGTCCAAGAAAAAGGTATTTCACAGATTAAAAGAAAAACAAATAACCAAAGATCTTTCCCCGCTATTGACTAACCTTGTAAAGCAGTCAGCCGCTCATTGGTGAAGTCATTATCAGCCTGCAAAGCTTCTATTTTTGCTTGAAGCTCTTGCTCTCTTTCTTCCATTTCATCTATTTTATGCTGCAATTCTTTTTTCTCAGCCAGTCCTTTTTGTTGGATTTCTTCTTGTCTTCCTTCTGCTACCTGCTCCAAAAGATTTTTTAAATCCGCCAAAAAATCAAAATTACCATGTGGAAAAATAGATCTTCTTGTTTTTTATGTGACTAAATGTACATAAGTGACTTTCTTAGCTAATCAGATTTAAAAAATGAAAAAAAAAATCAAATCTACTACCTTTATACAAATTTCACTACAAGCAGACTGAGAAAACCTCAAAATATCTGAAGCAACTTTTTGACTGAGGAACATAAATTTAACAGCAAGAGTAAAGGGCCTTAGAACGAAGAAATGCCCAAAGTCTCCAGCAACTCAATTCAATCAAAACCCAAGAACCCTCCTGAACTGAATGTACACTGCACAGACCACCTTGATTGCAAGTCACATCTTTTTCCTTGCTGAATCTCAAGAACATAAGTTTTAAACTGTCTCCTCCCTCAAAACAAGGTAATAAATTTCACATTTGATCCTTCGGGGTACACTCATCATCAGTGATCAACCCATTACTGGGAAACCAGCTGCCTAGGAGTAGCAATTTCATCTTTTAATTTGGAAAGAAAAACTTCTCTGAGGTACTGAACTAGAAACCTGGGTTCCAATTCCAGTATTTATCCAATATAAATGCAACAACTGCCTCAGGTCTCCAGAGATAACACCATTACCTTCCTCCTCCACAACTCCTATTTGACTAGACTGGAGACTCTTGGAGAACAGGCTTTATCATAAAGTGATTATTCTGTTCTCCAGCATAAAGGACCTTAAATATTAATTTACTTCATTCATAGACTTAGATATTGACACTATTGCTAACTGTTGTTTAACAAGTTTCTTAACTTTTTTGTTAGCTGCATTAGAAGTTAAACTGTATTTATTTGTTTCATTTATCACATTTATTCTATCCTAAGTCAGATGAAATTCTGTCATTACCTTTAGCTTGTCAGAAAGATCTTTAATTTCATTTACAGCTCCATTGTACTTATTAGCTAATTCCCTTAATTCTTCCTGAGTCCGCTCATTCATTTCTTTCAGGTGTGTACATTCATCTTCTGTGTTACTTAAACTCCGCTGCAAGACAGAATGATTGTGCAATAAATAATAACAAAACACAGACAAACATCCAAACACTGCAGGTGATCTCTTTTTTCCAAGCAGTATACATGCATAGGATGCCAACTAGTCTTATGAGACTTCTTGACCAAGGGAATATAGCAAATAATGATAAAGGAAAAGAAAATAAAGGAAAAGAGGATAATGTGAGATATTATAAGGCAGAAAATCTCACTTCAAAAGACTGTCTAGCACTTAGACTGTAAAAGCTCATTGTAAAAGCTCCTTTAAGCTTTGTACACTTTGTACAATGGTCAAGTGTATATTTCTATAAATGCTGCAGTTTAAACAAGGTCTTACAGCATTTTTTAAATGCATCTATGTCATTTTCCCTGTGTATGTCCCACATAGAGTAACTTCTGTAAGACAGCATAATGAATTTTGAAAGCAGGGAGAAAAGGGAAGAGCTGAAAGAATAGTTTCTCATTAGTGGTTTAACAATCTTAGTCCTGTCTAAAACAGGAGAAATCAACACTACTACTTAATATCCTGCAAGTGCAGAGTGCAACAGATACTGACATAACACAGCAACAAAGCAGGGGTCTAAACAGCAATAGTTACAACTATTTCAGCATTTCCAGAAGAACAGGCATGAAACTTCCTTCAGGCATGTACCTCCACTTCAGATAGTTTTCTGACCACTTCAATTTTCTCCTGAAGGACCCGCCTCAGGGACTCTTTGGCTGTTGTCTCATAGTTGTGTTTGTCTTCCTGTAATGCTATAAGCTCTTTTCGTATACTGTCTTCTGTTTGATTCTGCACACACAAAATAGTTCAAGAATAGAATAATTACTGGTTTGCTCATTAAATAAAATAGATTGTGATCAAGTCTGTTCTATTAAAAAATGTTTAGCAATTTCTGATAGATGAGAAAATGTTATGTACAAATCAGTGATCAAAGATTCTTGACATGACTGGGTATAAGTGATTTTTTGAAGTGTGTGTATAGCAGCACACATTCAGTGGTCAGTTTTGATCCCAGGGGAATTATGGCACTTTTAGGCACTGCTAAGACAATGCCAAGCCTAGGAGATATAGAACTGGACAAACCAGGTCCCAGAGAAGGACTTTAAACAGGACCTGCAGAAAAAGTTTTTATAATGTAGATAGTTGAGAGGAAATAGAAATAAAATAAAATCCAATAATCAGGGCAGCACACACTTGTAATTCTGAATATCAGACAGGACATGGGCAATGAAAACAACAGCCACTTATTGAGGTGCCTTAAAATACAGAGCAGTTTTTGTGCTACTCAGATTATCAAAGTTGCATAGGCTCCCTTTGGAAAGCTTATGTTCCAAATGCTTTCTACAACTAGCTACTTCCAAAACACTTGAAAAGAGCTGCCTTTCAGCACTCCTAATATTTGACTTCAAGTGAACTACTTACCTTTGAACAAGCTTGTAATTGATTTCCCATAACCTCTAGTCTTGATAGCAGCCTGTCTTCATCTATTAAAGCCTAGAAGAAAAGAAGTATCATAGAATTATCCCATGCTTAATGTAGTGCCAGTAGAGTTCTGCTTTAAAGATCTGAATTTTGTTGGAATACTTACTCCTAATAGCTATTTCAAAGGTACACAACCACCAAATTTATTAAACATTGTCTTTTGCAGTTTTAGAGAACTACCACAAAGCTTTTATTATTTCTGCTGCTTTTTCCCTGCATTAACAGCTAAAATTTATATGGCAGTGCACAGTTGAGTCCATAAGGAAAGGATCCTGCAGATACCTGCCAACTAGTATCTGAAGCCTCTTGTGTGACAGCAAGTAGTCGCTGAAGGGTTGCCAGCTTCTGTTCCAACATTTGTTCCCGATGTAAGGCTTCCTGTGAAGAGAGCAGGGCACCACTCAGTTCAGCTAGAACAACTCAGGAAATCAAGCAACAGAAGAGATCCCAAAATACAACAAAAAAAGGAAATGTGAATAGCAAACACTGTCAACTTGTTCAAAACCGTAAACCCATTCCATTATATCCATCCACAAATTGATTTGCATAGTTTAATTAGAAAATGCTATCTTATAACCTCAGGTTCCTAAACCATTCATTCTTCAGGCTATGTTGCACATGCTGAGGACACACTGTTATTCTTCCCAAGACTTAAAGATACTTCATCTCCTCAATAATTTAAGTAACAAAGCTGCAGACACCAAAGGACAGCTTGGCAGCTTCCATGCAATGAGCTGTTCATCCTCACATGAGGTCACAAAAGAGAAATGCCAAGCAAGAACTACTATTTCTGTTTGATTTTTGTTTTATGACAGGAAGACAGAAGAGCATCTTCGTTAACTCCAGGATATGGAGAGAGAACAGATTGGTGAGTGAATATGTATTTGGCTTCCAAAGAAAGAGCATCTGCATGAGCTCCTTCCTGCTATGTCAGCAAATACATATAAAGATAGATACTATCTCAAAAGCCTTCATGTGAACAAATAAAAATTGCCATTATCAAATAAAACCAGGCAAAATAAAGAAGCAGAACTTATACACAGTTAAACTTGGAAAGAATTTATCAGCAAAAAAGTTTTCATTTTTTCCCAGAAAGCTGATTTTATTATCCTTTCTAAAGAGTTTACTTTTATCTATCAGCACACAGTTTAACATGCTACCATTTTGCATTCTAACTCTTTTGTGCCATGACATCTTGGGAAAAGCACACCTATTAAACTGACACAGAAGCAGGCACAGAAAGGCTGGTGATGCCAGTGAGGAAGAACTGCCAGCACTGTCCCTTCCTTTGTAGTTTCCAACAGATACAAGCCACAGGATAAGATTTGTGTTTTGAACAAAAATATTCAGCCAAACTAAGTGCCCTTAAAGAAAACTTACTTGTAGATACTGTGAAAGCTGAAACAATTCCTGAGAATACATACTGGGAGTGTTAGCAGCAACCTGAAAAAGAAGACAAGTAGGAATCAGAATGGTTTTGGATTTGTCATTAAACAGAAGTAATGTGAAATGCACTTAAATCTAGTCACAAAGGTAAACTTCATATTACCTAATAATAGCATTTTGCTTAATTTCTTGTTCTGATATTATTTATGGGGTTTTTTTATCATAGAACTTCCCAACTTGGGACTTAGGCCCCACTGTTTTTCTGCACAAGTTCTTGAACAACCAAGACACTAATGGGTTTCAAGCTTTTGGTACAGTTGAGACTGAACTGACAAAGAAACAAGGGGCACAAAGGTGAAGCTATTCAACTCAATGACAAACACAAATTGTGGGCTTTCAGCTTGATGTCACCACACATATTACAGCTGCACACTTCCTGCTGACCTACAAGTTAGCATCATTGTCTCCCTTTATAAGCATCTATTTCAGAATTAAGGAATACCTGTATTATCTTTGAATAACAACAAACTGTTCTTCACTTGGAGAGAAGTGGGGGGTTGTTCTGTGGGTTTATTTCAGCAAATTTATTTACTAATTCTTGTAGGCTTCCTACATTGAAATAATTTTTAACTGTTTTCCCACAGTTATACCTGCAGACCCACCTCAGGATTTCTCCCCTTGCCCTGGATTCAAGCCACACATATTGTTTGGAAATCTCAACTTAAACACAGTCTATGAACTCCTCATGCTGCTGGTTTCACAAGTAAGTTTCCACAGTTTCTTGAAACTTTGTTCTTGGTCCATAAAACTCTGATTAGAACCTATTTAAGTAAATCCTTCTTTTTAGAGACTAGAGAAATAATCAACTCCTGATCACTTTTCTCAAGGCAATCTCTATTAGCAGCTTTTCTGCAAGTCCCCCACATTACCAAAGCTGAGTTTAAGAACTACACTTTACAATACTGACTCCATGAATCTACAGTGAGCAACTGTGGCTCTCCAAGAGAGGCAGAGAGGTTTGGTCTCAGTCTTCCTTGGGAACAGGACAGTGCTTTCCAGACTGTGCAGCACAGCTTCTCCTCCATAAAATACATGGTATAAAGAAAACAGACCTCATCCAAACACCAAATCATGAGCTACTCTTGGGTCCTACAGAACACCAAGTATTAAATTATGCAACACCTGTTAGTCTGTCAACCTGTCAACTTAACAGCAATGGTTTTGTTCCAAAGCCATGTTTCAGGTGCCACTATGTAAAAAAATCAACTTACCTTCAAATATACACTGTAATACTGCATTACTTCTCTACCTTAAATGTCACTCAAAATATTAAACTAGGTAAAAAAAGTCAGTGGAAAACATATCAAAATGTTACTGAACACATTTGACTATTTCTTCATCTTGATAACAAGTCTGAAAATACCATGTGCTTGAATAAGGCATAAACCAGCAAATTACTGAATTACCTTGTCAACAGGACTTGGTAATGGTGCATGGATAACACTAAAAAATAAAAAAAAGTGGACACAAAATACATAAATGTTGTACTTGGACATTTTCATCACTAAAAATATAACAACATACATTTTTACTGTTTCTTATTTAAACATGAAATTATATGGCAAATCTTCTATAATAATTTACTTTTACTTATCTTCCCATAAGCAAGCAAAGATACCCTAAAGCTTCACACAAGTGTTTCTGAATACTAATGATAAAAGGATATTTAAATAAGCAATAAACCCTAAAAAACTGTTGATAATGAAAAATGACTAAAATTATGCCATTTGTGATTAGCATTCAGTGCACACAAAATGTTCAAGTTTTTGGTTTCTACTACTCTTGGAAGATTTCTCAAAAATGGGCATATAGACAGAAAATACTGTCAATATTCATCTGAATTTGCATCAGCTTCACTTTAGTCAAGTTTATGTGCATCTAAAAGAGCCAAAAGAATAATCACAAAGAGGGCAGGAGAATTTGCTTATTTGCTTTATTTTTCTCCATATTCTTCTGTTTCTAATACCCATTTCAGCAGAGTAAACTATAGTCAGAAAACCCCAACTACCTAAGAAATTTTTTCTTCTTCTAGAGAACTTCTTTATTCTTCAGAGTCATCTTAATTACTAAAAACAACAAGCAAATGAGGTTTTTTTCCTCATAATGCCTGCAATAAGAACCATGCACTCAGTTACTCGCTTTGCAGGATTACAGGCAAACCAACTGCTCCCATGATGATTTTAAACATAATATCCATCAAGTCCTCATCATACAGTAGCTGAACTTTGGTACATGTGAATCCATATCCTTACTCTGATCGCAATCGAGCTTCCATTCCATCTGGAAGGAACAGTTTGATTGTGGAGACTATACATCCATGGGTAACTGAAAAGAAACAAACACTAAGTCATCGTGATCCATTACTACTTCATTTGAAGTTCAGTGCTTCATGTTACAGTGACCAAGTAAACTGTCTAAGGAAACGCTGAGACAGGCAAAGAGGAGGAGGCATGAACACCTTCAGGCACCAGTGCCTGGGTCTGCCTTCTCAAACCTCCTCTGGACACAGGAAACTTCATCATTACAAACTTGAGGAGGTCATGCTGTGTACTCAGTCCTGGCTGTGGAGCAGTTCCAGTTCCAACTCTTCCACATGCTGCAATACTGGAAACTTGTCTTTACTAAGTTAAAAAAGTGAATGCTTTGATCATAAATGAGTGAAGCAGAATGCATCTTACCTGCACCAGGTAACAGGAACCCAGAGGTATAAACAAAATAATGAGCTGCCTTTTGGACAAGATTCTGACAAGCATATCCAGGGACTTAGAAGGTAATATGTCCAATTTGTGTCACCGACACTTCAAAATGGGGAACTTGCCAAGCAATTATTATTTACAAAAAAGGATGGAAAAGGAAATGCAGAGAAGTGTGTAGGAACCACTGAGAAGTACGTCCTTTTGAACACTGTAAGCAGCATCATTCAAAACAACACATTTCTATTTCGGGGTGCTTGCAGTGCACATCTACTGCATAGCCCTAGCCAAGGGGCTTTTCCTTTCAGAAGAGGTAAACTTGCTCCTTGAGGACTAAATTCAAGATTTGTTTAACTTGAGAAAGATCCTAAGGAATAAGAGGAGGAAATGCAATATTTGAATTTTACATCAAATTCAAACCTTCTACCTAATGTTTTGAAAAACGTTACTGATATGATTTTCAGTGCCTTTGCAAGCCGTCAAATTATGTGTGTTTCTTGGTTGACTTTTTTTCCCCTGTATGGTTCTATTAATTGGGAAGCAAAAATTATTATTATACATGGAAAGATAGCTGCACCTTGTTCCCAAAACACTACCAAAAGTGAGATACAAATGAGTGTGTGGTCACCTATCATGGACCACAATACCTCCAGCACCCACTAACATACAAAACAAATAGCTGCTCTCCTTCCTCTGTTATTAATATCAGCAAAAGTTAATCTGGCTTTGGAAGAAAAAGGGCAATGGGCGTTTTAGGACATGGTAATACTCCAGGGAAATGAGACAGGTCTTTAAGGAAGCTACCTCAATAGAATCTAAATATAGAGGAGAAATGATCCAACCAAGACAAGTTGGTTTTAACCTTTATTTAGCTAATGCTTTGGAGACATATTCTCCTGGCTAGAGCATCTTGTTTTTTTCAAGATGACCTGGTAAAGTATTAAATTTACACGCCAGGGCAGAAGAGATTAATCTGCAGGGTTTGGGGTGTTTATTTACAAATTGAATAAATCCAGTTTGCAAGAACATTTAAAAAATACATTAGCAATATTAGCTGTATCCTGTAATACATAGTTTTTATGACACAGAATTCTTTCTTTTAGAGGAAATCAGTGATTTTAATAAGAAAACATTAGGATACCTGACATTAAATGGCAACAGACAGCTTTACCTTCGGGTCACATATCAGGTAGGTCTGCTGTAAGATTATATAATTCTGAAGTTTTTCTGTCAACAGCTAGACTGACAAAAATCTCCTAAAATCTTCAGGAGCTTTATTTGTGTCAAATTAAGATATAACAGACATCTAGCAAAAGGTCTCAAATAGACAGTAACTGGGAAAAGGTACCAAGCATTTTGACAAACTTATAAAATTAAAATAGTAAGAAATGAAACAATATCCAAACGCTGCAGTCTGACCTCAAGCTATCAGTTCATTGCAATTTGAAAAATAAGGAGAAAGCAACACAGAAAACATGAATACAGTACTGACTGCACGGAAGAGCAGCAATGGTTTAAATTCAGGTCTGCAGTATTTCTTGTGAGGAAATACCAAGAAAAGGCAGTAAAGCAGCGCCTGGTGACCCAACGGAGCTGAGGCACCCCTTGTCCCCACGGCTCACCCCTCTCTCCATCCCACTCACCTCCGGGCGCTCCGCGGGGCCGCCGCTCCCGCCCGGCCCCGGCACGGCCGGCATTGCGCAGCGCCGCCGCCAGGGGGAGCCCCCGCGCCGGCCACCGCGGCCGCCGGGTCCGCCCCGCCCCGCGCGGCCTCCGGAGCGGGAACAGCGGCCGCACAGCCACGGCTCTTCCACAGCATCGAACTGCCGCCGCACAGCCACGGCTCCCTCCACAACATCGAACTGCCGCCCCACAGCCACGGCTCTTCCACAGCATCGAACTGCCGCCCCACAGCCACGGCTCCCTCCACAGCATCGAACTGCCGCCCCACAGCCACGGCTCTTCCACAGCATCGAACTGCCGCCCCACAGCCACGGCTCTTCCACAGCATCGAAATGCAGCCGCACAGCCACGGCTCTTCCACAGCATCGAACTGCCGCCCCACAGCCACGGCTCCCTCCACAGCATCGAACTGCCGCCCCACAGCCACGGCTCTTCCACAGCATCGAACTGCCGCCCCACAGCCACGGCTCCTCCACAGCATCGAACTGCCGCCCCACAGCCACAGCTCCTCCACAGCATCGAACTGCCGCCCCACAGCCACGGCTCCCTCCACAGCATCGAACTGCCGCCCCACAGCCACGGCTCTTCCACAGCATCGAACTGCCGCCCCACAGCCACGGCTCTTCCACAGCATGGAACTGCCGCCCCACAGCCACGGCTCTTCCACAGCATCGAACTGCCGCCCCACAGCCACGGCTCTTCCACAGCATCGAACTGCCGCCCCACAGCCACGGCTCTTCCACAGCATGGAACTGCCGCCCCACAGCCACGGCTCTTCCACAGCATGGAACTGCCGCCCCACAGCCACGGCTCTTCCACAGCATCGAACTGCCGCCCCACAGCCACGGCTCCTCCACAGCATCGAACTGCCGCCGCACAGCCACTGCTCTCTCCACGGATTAAAACCCTGCTGCCGCTCCATTTGCTGTTCCACACTTCAGTCACGAACTTCCTGGTCCCCTCCAAAACACGCAGCTGACCCACATTTCACAGCTCCAAACCCCTGAGACCCGTCCTAAACCCCGACAGGTTCTGCCGCACTACAGTGCAACGGGAACGCAGAAACCATTTCTGTTTGTCTCAGTTTTTGCTTCCTAGAGAGCCAATTCCCCAAAGATGCTTTTTGTTTCTATTTTCACTTGCTAATGTGGTACCCAGCCCTGAGGAGCCCCCCACACCCCTCGAGGGTCTGTGCACTCCCCACTTACATGACCTCCCTCAAACATCTCATGACAGAACAGATGCATGAGAGAGCGCAAACCTGACAAGAAAAATGTGCATTTTTGCATTTGAACTAAATCATGTTGGTATTATTTGACCTTGCTTTGCAATGCTGCTGCTGCTGCTTGCTGTGCAGGGAAGTATCACCAATTAGCTTGGAATGCTCTGGCACAAGTGGGAAATTAAGAAAGTGCTACAAGAATATAAACCACGCTAACCCAGAGAAAAAGCACAGGTTACTGCTGTATTAAGGAGAGGGAAATGGCGAGGCCCCTGTGCTTGTCAGTAACACAGCAAGTGGACAAATAAGGAAGCAGGAGGGATGCAAACACTTCTCCAGGACCTGTTATTGAGTTTGGCTCAGCAGCAGGAAACTGAGGAATTGGTTCTCATACTTGATAACCTGAAAAATCACATACTGAACATGCCACTATTTTAATGAACCAAATCCAGATCACATTTGCAAGGAAATTACTTACTAAAGCATAGCCTGAACAATAAAATAAATGTATTCTAGCAATACTGACAGAATTCAGAATTTACATGGGCAAGTACACTTGTTCTGTCCTATCATTACCTTATAATTACACGCAGCAGATTGCTGACATGTCTTGTGCAAGTAAGGCATTATGTAAATACCAGAGTGCCAAGTGCTTTTAAAGGGAATCACCTATTTAAAAACTACTTTCCTGTCTGTTTCATGACTAGATTAGATTAACAGTAACATCTAAGACTACTGAAACCAACTAGTGAAAAACCCATGTTTATATGCATTCCAACCATATTCATAGGTAAACACCCTGTGATGATACAATCTTCATTCTCTGCTTGGGGGAGAGGGAAGAAAGCAAACTTGTATCCTCTTCCTCATTAGAGAGCTCAACACATTCATGAGTAACATGAGCACAGCTTCCAAGTTCAAAGCCAGAGAAAAGGACGAGGAAGGCTCCATAATCTGATCGCTCATTACACAAATGCCAGGTCACCAGCATTTGTGTACTGCATCGTGCTTTGTAAAACTAACACAAAACCACAGCAAATAACTACTACTGGCAAAAATTCATGGCAAGAATTTGCTTACTACGAACTTTGTGCAAATGTTTCCATGAACTAACTGCAATGTGCTGATAAAAGCAAGTCAAGCTCAATTTCTCTTCCAACTAAATCTTATAATAAAAATTGTTTTAGTCTAAATACACTTGAAGAAATTCAGCTCCTCTTAGCAAGGGCAGCATCTCATCAAATTAATAGTTCCAAGTTCATTAGATGCAGTGTATACTTTTGATCTCTTCCATGTGTACTGCTAGTATTCATAAACGTTTACAATCATTTCACATGGAAACATTTTCAATAACTCCCAACAATTTCAGCTAGTCACCCTGGAGTTGAATCTTTGCAACATCATTTTTGAGAAGAGTAAAACAATGTGGTAAGACCTTCACTATAATGAATCACTCAAAAATCTACAGCTCCAAAAGCTCCTGAAGACAAAATACCACCACCACCATTACTTAACAATGCTTTCTTTAACACATTCATTAACCTTCCTCTGATACTTCAGATGTGAGAATTACAACCCCATCTCGCTAAAGACAAAATTCACGAGTAACAGAGCAGGTGCCATCTTTATGTTTTGTTCACTTAATGCACTTTAAGAAATTCTCCTGTTGTACTATGGTTTGGTTTGTTGGGCTTTGGGGGGGTTGCTTTGATGGACGTTTCATTTATTCGCTTGTTTTAAAAAACTTTACCATCAGCCTTCCAGTTTAATATTATTCTTCATTCTTCTCTAATACACTTCTCTTTAAGGATAAGCTCTCTGAAGGCCTTGTTCAGAAAAGCAGTAAAGGGGTGATGGCAGTCTGTGTGGTACTGGGTAGGTAGGATTCTACAGAACATGGCCAGAAGTTCAATGCTTACAGAAAGCAGCAGACCCATTAGGGAACTTTAAAAAGTCTTGACAAAACAGATTATAGTCTGATAATCCCCATACAGACCAGTCTCCAGAAAGATAAAGAGAGGGTTCCTGACAAACTACGTAATTTCAAAAGAAAAGAGAGAGAGGCTGCATTTTAATTAACACAGATACAGAGCTATTGCCATAATACAAAATCTCTTGAGCATGCATACTGGGAAGAAAACAGCAAGAAAAACAAACCAAACAAAAATGCCATCACCTCATTTGTTAGCTAGCAAGTTGTTTCTATTCTCATTTTAAAGTACCAGCAGAAATCAAAATCAGTAGCTGACACAGAAGGAAACAGTGGATATCCTGAAAAGAATTAAGTTAGCCTGTTTCAAACCTACACTGATCAAGAAATTCAGGTTCATACTTCTGCCACACAATTAGCTGAAACCTTAAGGTTCAAAGGGCTTGAAAGAAAGGTAATTACAATTATAATAATAAAATCCAAATACAAAAAGCCCAATACAGCATTACACACATATGCTTGCGTTGCACTTTTGAAATTGCTGTAGGTCAATTTAAGTGAGGCAACAGAAGAACACATGACCCCAGCTGAGCCTCCTTTTCCAGACCTACACTTCCCCTGCACACAGTAAGGAACAAAGTAGGCCATGGAAAGAACCCAGTAAAGTCCATCTGGGGGCGTGAGGGCAGAAATAGAGCCTGTATTTTCAGCAGACATGTTTCTTGATCAGGTACCACATGGCGCCAGGGCTCACTGCCAGCACAAAGGAGGGAAGAAGTAACAAAAAACCAAACAAGACTGTTTTCTTACAATGGGAATGCCATTTAGTTTTAAAGACTGGATTGCAGGAAGGTGTTCCAAATAAATCTACTTGAAAAGAAACCAAAAAATGATCCATACCCTTACCTTTCCGCGTGTTCTCCGTCACATCTACACCAAACTGGATGATGTCACCTGACATAATTTCACATGGTGGGCTTTCCTCAGATCCTCTACTCAGTCTCTGACTATTAATAAAGGTACCATTACTACTTTTAGTGTCTTGAAGATAGAACTGTAAACAAACAAACAAAAACATCAGTAAGATATTTGGGAAAAGTAAGACAAGAAATACACAAGCAAGCACAAGTAAAATGTTATTTATATAAAATTTATTTTTAGAAGAAAACAAATGTATCAAACTCTAAACACCCTCATCAGGACGCAACACCTTCCCATCATCAAGAAGTATCTGTATTTGATTTTGAGTTCACATATGATTGAATTCTAGCACATACACTATGCAAATAATTGCTACAAAGTGTGCCTGAACTACTGCCTGCAATAGAGGATCACACGTCATTAGCAGCAACACCTTTTGCCACATACATACAACAATTCATATTTTTGAGTTGTCCAACACACAAAAATTCTAACTGCTCATACATTCAAGGTAACAGTATTGCATGACAATCATGCTGCAGGGAAGGCCACTGAAGGAAAACCTCCGGCAAAAGACAGAATTCAGGAATTGCAATGAAAGACCATGGTGAAACTTAAAGAAATCCAACAGGATGCTTTCACTTCTCAGCAATACTAGTTCACATCATTAACTAAATTTCAAGATTTCAAGTACTTTTGTAAACACCCAACTGCAGAATTAATTAAATGTTAATAGAAACTTATTGAATCTGAAACTGCTTTTATGATGCAAGACTTGTAGTCTAAACTCCTGCATCTGAAAAGAGGTTACAAATGAATCATCCATTAGAAGCCCAGAGTGACTGGCTGTGACCTGAGCAGTGACAGCACAAAAGAGGGGACCAGAGCACTACTGACAGCCAGGTGTAAGTACTGGAATGAGTCAATCTCACTACTCACTACAAGATAACAATAGCTGCTACAGGAACCTGCTGGAATGGTAGAAATCACTGGCTTCCTGCACTCAAAGAATCTCAAGTCCCAAAGAAGGCATAAGATTGGGGAAAAAGATGTTGTGTTCAGAGAAATGAATGTATTTCCATCTTTTTCTTATAAAACCAACTGACCTTTCCTTTTTTGCAGCATTCCCTACAAAATTTTCCATGTTTTTAACTGCCTCTATTATTGCAGGCCTCAAAAAAACCCCTGATACATAGCTCAAAACCACAGTCAAGGGGAAAGATGGGTTTTGAATGCAGTGAGAGTAGAGCACCAGGGCTCCTTAGATCTTGTATTGGAAAATGACACAGAGTGCACGAGATGGATCTTATATGGCATAACCCAGTGGCCCTAAGCACACAGCTGGAGTTCCATTGTGTCACTGGACTCACTAATCAAGAGGAAGGCCAGCACAGAAAGCTCATGTAGGTGTTAGAAATGAATTGCAGTATGTGAACAGAATGAAAAGCAGTGTGTGAAAGACTTCCCTCCCCCCAACAGATACGCCTTAGATCTTCAATAGAAGGAAAACAAAACAGTAATCTGTCATAAGCTGATAAAGATGAAGGTAAACATAAATTATGGATAGATCAAGAAATTTTGACTGCATTCACTATATTAATAATCAAACCCACTCTAAATAATCCTCTCCATAGTATTAACTACTATCTATTAACATACCAGTATATCATACAGCTTTTATAAGTTCAATCAAATTAATTAGCTTGTTAATTTAATAGGCTGAAAGTACTGAACCCTCTCATGGTTCAGTGCAGAGGTAATCTTGCTTCCTGTTTGTTTTCAATTAGCTTTCTTCTTCATTTGAAAATTCTTCTGTTATGAAAAAGTGAGTCACAGGCAAGGAGAAACAAACATGCTTCTGCTTATTTGCTCTTCCCCACCCTTTTCTTCTCTGTGCATATCTGCCTTTTATCCCTCCCAAGGTTTTGATTAATCACTGCCCCTTGTAACCGCATTTTTGCAAAATCTGCAAATGGGACTCAGACAAGATAGCACAAGGAAATACAGGACAGTGACCACAGGAAAAGAAGTGCAAGAGAGCATCAGCCATACAAAACTTGTAAAACATCAGCAGACAACATTCAAATGGCAAAAGGATATTTCTAAACAAATGTCTACAGAAAATACACATTACATTTAATATTATGTAACTGATGTCCACTTAAGTGCATACTACTGAATTGTATTACATAAACTTTAGAAAAGTGATGCTCTTCAAGTCTTTTCATCCTGTTTGTAAATATGCTTCTTCCTGTATCTAGTAAAGAGGCAATACCAGCCACATGTTAGTAGCTGATGTCTAAGGAAGGGAAAACACACTGCCTTCAAATCTTGCTGTAAAGGATTCAGTTATCTTTAGTGTAGCCATTCTTCAGGAGCCCACTGAGCCAGCCCCTTTCAGGTAGCAAATTCAAAAGTTACTTCCATGCTGGTTTTCACTAGTCCAAATGATGTTTCTCAAAGGTCAATCTCTCCATCCCTTTTGCATAATTACTAAAGCTATCTTCAGGAAATAAAATCAAGTGGAAGCCCTGAAACAAATGTGTCTACACATTAACTAGTACTTGTGGTAGCACACTGGTTTTTATGTACTATTTAATTATGTGGTAAGCACAGTGGGTCCTCAGATTCCCAAACCAAGACCTTTTACACAGCAGCTGTGTGACACAGCACCTTCTGAGAGCCCAGCACCACTTGTCCTCCCTGCTCCCAGCACATCCAGGCAGCAGTGCCAGCTCACAGAGCAGCAACGCCTCCTGCCCTTCCCAGCTCTCACTGCCGAGCTGTGCCACCACCTCCCCACCTGGACTGGCTCAGGCACTTGTTCAGTCACTGCAAACCAGTTTCGAGCTGACGCAAGGTAAACAAGGAGGTGCTTAAGCTGACAGAAAAAATGGCAGCATATACTGGCCTAATTACACTTGCTTTTATAATTCACTCTCCAGAGCGAAGTCCCAGCCCTGTTGTACCTCATATGAACAACAAGTCCAATGTAGAGCAGAGATGGCAGCTAATGCACATTCAAAACAACTCTGCTTTTGAGGACTCTTAAAGCATGAGCACGCTTAATTCAAGGGATAGCTGTATATATTGTGTGAGGGCTGGTTTCCCCTCCTTTCATAAAAAATACAAGGTAACACACAAACTATTCAAGAAACTTATGTTCCATTATCATAATATCTCAACTAAAAAAATCCTAGTCTCTCTTTCTTCTTTAGTAATTTATCGTTTATATGCCCTCCCACCCACAAGCCATTAGTAAGACCAATTAACTGCAGACACCTTACCAGGCTGCTTCCACAAAATTTTTGAAGATTTTATTCTCAAGTCAAACTTGCAGTTCATCAGTAACATAAACTTCTTCAAGTACAGTCCACCTTCCTTAGAAACTATGTTATGGAAGTTTCAAAAAACTACAGATTTTTGTTTCCCTGTTTTGCAAGGAATTATGTATTTATTTCACACACTTAGTATTTATCGTATTTCAAATTAGTCTTCAGTTTTGCAAATGAAACAAAGGTACCTCCTCTGCTCTGACCTATGGTGCATAAAAAGCACATTCCTCCTTCTAGGTCAATGACTCAGAAGAGCATCAACAACCTGCTAAATCAGTTCATGTTTTATTTTCATGCAGTTAGATATCACTATGATTTTTCCCCTACAACAAATTGCTAGTATTTTCAGATTAAAGAAACAGAAGGTTCTTCTGTAGTGATCCCAAACCATAATACATCAAAGCTAAGTACATAAAATATGTTAATTCTAACTGATATTAGGAAGTTGCAAATTGCTATGCTCCATGAGGACAGATTTTAACCTAACTTATGAAATGTAGGTTATCTGTTTTCTTCTAAGTAATAAAACCAACTAACCATAACAAACCCATTCTGTTTAATGATCACTATTGCAACATCTTCCACAACGCAGGCTGAAGAGAGCTCCTTCATTAGCCTGACAAGTGAGAAAGCCATGATGTGTTTTCTTTCCCAAACCATATAGAGGCCTGATACTGGATGAGACACTTCTGTCTCAGAGAAGACAAAATATGGGCTCAGAGATGTATACAAAATCTTGAAAGTAGCACACTTCTTCAGTGATTTGATTATCTGGATTTAATTACAGTAGAACTACAGGAAGAAACAACTGACCAGCTTTTTCATACTTCTATATTTGCTATTACTATGTACAGCCATCATTTGCCATTTTAATAGCACATTAGTGCTACTCCATCTAACCCAGCTTGAAACTGCAGTTCAGGGCAATTATTCTGAGAACTACAGTGAGGAGAATTGCTGGAAAACTGAGGCAGTTTGTCCACAGAGATGTGAGATTCAGTATGTGAAGACAAACAACTTCTACATCAAAAAATGCAGAAAGAAGAAGAAACCATTACATATAATTAAACCTATTTCAGCCTCTTTTGAAAGCTGAATTAATAATTAAGTAAGTACCAAATTGTAGGCTATTGCCTTTTACACAAAGTCAAAAAGTAATATATTTTATGTATTAAATAAATTTCCACTGCCTAAAAAATGAATGTAGAAACAGAAGCCCAATTTCAGAATCTCCTAGTTTACCATTCTTGTTCTCACCTCTTATTTCCTCTGTGAAAGAAGTATACACAATTCCCATGAGCTTCGGGGTCCTGTTATACCTTTGTGGCTTTAGCTTGAACCAGAAAGATTTATATGATTTTGTCAAATTATGAACTATAACCCCTAAGGAGTTGGCAGTTTCATTTTTGCCATGGTTACCACCACAAAGGGGCAGCAAGGCTATTAGCCAGAGCAGTTAAACCATAAAATGCAGCAGTTAATGATGAAAGATTCTTCCCTGAACTCACGCTAAATAATCATTGAACAATTAATGCAGGCATTATAAATGCACCCCCTGAGTACTAAAGCTAATACCCAAAAGCAGGAAGTAAATAGGGATCTAGAAATTGGAATACTTGCCCTGGAGTGATACTTCACTAAGCAGTACTGTAACTGAGTTCATTTACTCATTGCATGCTGAGAATTCTATCAGGAAACAAAATACACTGTGCACAAGTCCAGCTGTGTAAAGCCAAAGACTTGAAAACAAAATATATACCATGGTCAAACCCACATGGCCAGCATTTGCCACACTGTGGCTAGAAATTTTTTTCTCTCATATTGTTACAAGATAAAAATAATCTTATTTGAAGTCTTCACACTGAGAATTTTCTCATTTTGGGAGCAGCACTCTGCTAGCAGACTACACTGTGCAAACCATACTGAATTCCAGGTCAGTCCTTTGGCTGTAAGATAGAGAAGTTCAAATGCTAAATTACCTCCAGATCCAATTGATCTGAGTTTCTCATTCTGGTCTGCTTAGACAGATCCCAAATTCCTTTCCTCTCACTTGCCTAACTCCACCCATCTATCAAGGAAGTAGAAGTATTTGTCTCCATAAGCAAGAGTAATTCACAGGGTGGGGTACATCAAGCAAAATTGCTTTTCTATTTAGTTTTCCATTTCTTAAACACATAGATCTAATAGCTCTTTGCTTACTAAACCCCAGCTCCTTCAACTCAGAAACAAAACCAGTGCATTAACTTTTGAGTTATTATGAAAACTCGTTTTTAAAATGATTCTAACTACCCCAGGCAAGCACCCCCTATGAAACTAAAAGCAACCAGCTGTGAAGAAAGGGATTTTCCAGTCAGATTGAACAGAGTGAAGGAGTGGCAGTTGGCTTTCCAGGGACTGAAAGTATTGCGTTTCTCAATTGAAGCAAAACTTGCTAGTAGTTTTCAGTAACTTTTCTAAAAAATAATAAACTTTACCACTTTTTCTATGACTAATAAAAGAAAAAAAAAAAGATAAAAAATTGACATTCTTGGATATAGCATGGGACAAAAAAGTCACTGTGTTTTTAACTCAAAGTGTAAGGCTAATGTAAATCCAGCTACACTGATGAGAAAAGGTTAAAATCTTCACCTATTCCCAGGCAGCCAATGCTATCCTTCCAAACTTGCCAGCAGTTCAAAGGGGTAGAGGGGAAAGGACAGCAGGGAATATGCTCCTCTGCTAACCAAGTTGTTCCTTTGTCTGTTTACACCTTGAAGTTTTGTTGTCTGTACTGCCAGGACAACCCTGCTGGTTACTCATACCTGTTGTCAAGCAAAGTAAACCGTGCCAGTAAAAGCAGCTTTGTGCCAGCATAACTGAGCCTGGGTATAAACACAGCTTGGCCTTTGCAGCCACATTATTTGAGGTGCTATAAAATATTAATCCCTGTGTTCCTTGCCATGTCCTGGTTGTTCAAGTGCTTTGAAGTTCACTATAGGTCCTGTCACTCAGCTTAACTTTCGTGTGAGTGGTCAGCAGACTTTGCCCCAAAAGGGCACAGGGACTATGAAAGGGAAGGGAAGATGGATGGATTTGTGGGGAGGAAGAGGAATCACCTTAGGTAGGCAGAAAGGCAATGCCCAGCACTGAGAGACACCAACAATTCACTGTGCATAAGACGTGTCTGGCTACAGCCCTGAGCTGCTCTAGTGCCTTCCTCTGTAGCAAAATGTCACCTTTCTCAACAGAACAAAGCAAAATGTACCTGTGAACATTTCAGCACAGACTTTTTTTGACATATGACTTTGCAATGCTTATTTTAACTGCTGACTTTTACAGATACACTTACACCTATCAGAACTTTAAATTCTGTCATATTAAAATCATTAACAAAAAAAAAAGGCACAAAAAAAGCTATGTTTGCAGACTTAATGCCACCTCCTATGTGTTGTGCCCATTTAAGCACATTTACTTTCTAAATCATTATTCAAACCACACATTTGCTACTAGTTGCAATTCAACTTGCTCATCTAAAGGTGAAAAGCTCAGGACTCAGGGTTACTATAAGTCAATAGCTCTATACTATTCTTCAAGTAGTTACAGATAATCTACTTTACACCCAACAATTTATAAAGAGAATATCAGACACTTATTTTACAATGATTTTTGATTTGTATTAGAAAGTGGTCTTTATTAACAGAAAGGCTACTAAAAATATTAAACAATTCTTTCTAATTAGTTTTACAACTAGCAACATGAATCTTAAAAATATGTAATTTAAATGGTTTGAGCTATTTTTATAAAATATAATTCTCAAGCAGTATTGTTGCATTTTTCGAAGTAATACATATTTAAGAGAATGACAGAAGATGGCTAAAAGTTTCAGGGTAGGACCTCAAATTATATCACAATCCAAGTTCTCTAGTTTAAGACCAAAGCAAAAACCCACACTCACAATTCAAAATCTGCGCATGTATATGAAAATGAGGAGAAAAAAAATCCCTACTGCTTGTGTCCAAATCTGAAGTTCTCTGTATTAGGAGACAACTGTCTCAAGCTGAATTAAGAAAATTAAGGAAACCATGACCTACATCATCCTTGCTTTCATGAAATACAAAAATGTAACTGTGGGTTCCTCAGTCCAGGAGAGCCACGAAGCCCCTGGAGCAGGCCCAGCAGAGGTGACAAAGATGATGAAGGGACTGCAGCACGTCTCTCATGAGGACAGGCTGAGGGAGCTGGGAGCACCTTGAGAAGGGACCTCACCAAGGTCTGTGAGTATCTGCTGGGAGGTGTCAGAGGATAGAGCTGGGCTCTCATCTGTGCTACCAAGCAATGGGACATGAGGCAATGGGCAGAAACTGATGCCCAGCAAGTTCCACCTGAATATGAGGAAGAACTTCTTTACCCTGCAGTAACTGCACACTGGAACAGGTTGCCCAGAGAGGCTGTGGAGTCTCCCTCACTGGAGATATTCAGAACTACCTGGACACAATCCTGTGCTGCATGCTCTCAGATGACCCTGCCTGACCAGGGAGACTGGACCACACAGCCCACTGTGGTCCCTTCCAATCCAACTATTCTGTGATTCTGTGAAAATGTAAGTAAGTGAACAAATTGCATTACAATGCTTGAATCCCTCAGTATCAGTCAATGCAGAACTGTATGAACATCACTAACTCACTTGCAGATTGCTTTTATTTAATTTAGTTTTGAAAGGAACTATCAACAGTACAAACAGCTAAAACAAGAAAATATCTGGGAAAAAAAACCCATTCACGTTATGGGGATAGCAGTTTATACAGGGAAAAAGTCCTTCATATAAGATGATAAATATGTCATATATACCAATACTGAAGTAACAGATTAAACTGAAAATAAAGCTTTTATTCCATGATTGTGCACTATGACTGTGCACAACCAATGTGAATGGAAACATTATCACAAAGGATGGCTCCACTTTCTAACCTATTTACCTTCACCCTCCTTCAGCAGTACTGGTAGCATTCAAGCAACACACAAACTATTTTCTAGAAATAAACATTTCAAGCCTAACTTGACAGCTGTGAAAGTAACACCTCCCAGCTATCACGTTCCATAATGGAAAAATGTAGTATAACACCAAGTCAGAGAAGAACAAGTCCTGGACACTCCCTATTATGCTGTAAGGCCTCCTCAAAATTCTGTAGTTAGTACACTCTGGTAGAAGATTTATGATGAAGGATGTGAGCAGCAGCAATCCTAGGCATGATACAAAATATTCATTCTTCTTCTAAATAAAAATTTCTGCAGGAAACACAAAGTGTGGAATGAAGTGACTGCAAAAGGTAGAAGCTGCTCATGTACCGGGGTCCTGATCTATCCCTAGATTATTCAAATAATCCAAAAAGGCATTCACTGTCAAAAGGAGAAGAATGACAAGATAGATACTCACCAAAAACTTCAAGCCACAAAATGCGACACCACCATATAAAAATAGAACCCTCTCTACACATCAGTGTCACTAATTTTGATGCAAAAAGCTATTTTTAAAAAGAAGAGATGTAGAGGAAGAGCTCTAATTTACAAGTAATTTGGTTTATATATAGCCAACTGACTTGCTACAGTGTCACCATAGTTACTAATTACTACTCTTTAGAATGTCTCTTCTACTTAACTTTTGTCCTAACAGTTCACCAAAATTTCTGAGTATCAGACTTCTGCTAAAAGTGCTGCATGGTTTCAGGATAACTCAAAGTATTTTGTATTTATTCTCTTCTCAGCAGAATGAAAGTCTGTCCCTTCACACACATCATGTTTGAAAACTTTTGTACATGAATCACAAAAGAGATGGAGGATATTAACATTTTCAGAAAAGATGCAATTCCATTCTGAATATGAATATAGACAAAGCAAAAAAGTTTCCCACAAGAAAACTACCCAACTCAGTACTAGTTATATATGATATTCTCAAGGAAACTGAATTTTCAGCCTAAATGAAAATTCTCAAGTACTATTTTAATCCCATCCTGAAAATGCTGAGACAATTTTAAGGTACATCATTGCTTTAACTGCAAAGCTAAAATACATTAACAAGAGAGTACAATCAACAGAAAGCTTCCCAGGAAATGATTACTCACACATCACTCCAAGATGCTCAAATTGACTCATTAGAATACTAAAACAATATAAAGAAGAGATTTATTTTGTCTTACTGCTGTCATAGATGACAATATCTTACATAACACCCAGAGACTTTGAAAGAACTTTTCCTGCTCCATATTAAAACACTGACTTGGGCAATGTACTCATAAAACCAGTAAAAAGTAGATAAAAACAGGTTTCTAGAAGGAGATTGTACTTGCAAAGCAGTTTGCTGCTTGATTTCATTAAAGAAGCTCAGCCTCTCGTTACACAAGACATTTGTACAGCCACATATCAGGTATCACTGCGACACCAGTGATTACTTTGTATAGTTTATCTCAACTTCTATCATCACATCAAACATGGACCTGAGGGAAAACATATGGCCAAGGTGACCTCCTGAGGTTCCATTTAATGCTACTGTGTTCTTTGTATTAATCAATAATGGAAATATAGTGCAACTTAATGCAGCTTTCAAATAAAGAAATAACACACTAATAGGCTGTTACCCAGAAATCCAGGCTTCTTCAGGCTTATTACTTTTAAGTGTAAAATATTGCTGAAATACTCATCAAACCTGATGCCCTTACAGGAATACTTTCCTACAAAACTAGACTGAAAGCTAAACACTATTATTTACTCTAATAAATGTAATTAAAGTTTGGCAACATGGCACACTCAAACTTTGCAGTAAGTAAAGTTAACTTGCTCTCAACATGTACAAATTCCCAAAGACTCTATTTGTAGGACACATGTATCCAGATAAAATAAATAAGCTCCACAAAGAGCAGGTTCTCATACACAATCTTAATTTCTTTTCAAATACATGTTTCACACGTTTCAAAAGGTTTGTAATGTATTATTGCAATTTACTCTTACCTTTAGGAGGCATAACCACCCATAAATATTCTGCACTAGTGAAGAATACTAAGACTACTCAGAAAACAAAAATTTTTATTCTTAAATTCACAATCAAAAAATGGTTAAACTTAATAGTTAACATTCTTTGGCCAACTTAACGAAGCTCAAGACCAAAATAATAAAATATGGTTTTGTCTCTGACTACTGCAAAAGTATGACAAAGAGAGAGGTTTCTCATGTTTGGACAGAGCTTTGCCCTAATTTAAGAGCAGAGCTAAGGCATAAATCTCTCCTGGTCTTTGGATTTTAACTAACCTTATTAGAACCTTGCACAAACAAAAACTAAAATCAGGTTTCTGTAACACCTACTAAAGAAACAAATAAATTGTTTTTATGGCAAAACATTGAAGAATAACCAGAAACTACAAAAAAAGAAGAAAACCGAAAAACAGATTTTTTAAAAGCAATCTTGAAATACTATCAGCATCTATTAGTAAATACTTAGAATGAGAAGTCCAACACCATCATCATCCATTGTTTCTGCTTTTCAAAAATCTCCAGCTAATGAGGTAACTAAATCACCAGCAAAAAATTGAAAGGGAAGTTTTCCTTAAGAAAATTGCACTACTGAACTTCTATCAGCAAACAATTACATTTTCATTTGCAAGCAAATTGGAGAAAAACCACAACAGAAGCCAAGATTACCAGATACTCGCCAGAAGAGAAGAACTACTTATACAAAAGCAAAAGGTTCTGAGGCAGCTCCTTCCTTTATCAGGAAACTCCAACTCCCAACGCAACCCGATGTTTCAAGGCAGGTGCAGAACTGCAAAAGCTTCTTAATTGTCTTGCTACTCACTGCTAAGTTGCTGAATTAGTTAATAATTACATCAAAGCTCCTCTGCTCTGGCACAGAAGAATCACTTTTCACATGCTGACTTTACAACTTCTTAGAGAGTAAAGGGAGTTGTTGAAACTATTTCTCATTTCTAGTCCTTCCACACAAGGCACTGTGTTTACCTACTATCATTTATTCCATACTGCTGCTGGTTTATGGCAGAGAAAACTCCCTGTGATCACACATTCAGATAAAGAAAAAAACCTGTATCAAATTTCCCAGATACCTCTAAATGCAATGCAGCAGGGGTTTGGTATTATCTCTGTATATGTAAAAACTCTCAAAATATCCTGAAAAATATAAGTTCCTCCCTGCCTTTTATTAAGAGACATATTCCATCTTAAAGGACTTGTCTAATATCACTACAGCATTTTTATTTTTTTTAAAGAAACATCTGCAGCAGGCCTAGTTAATTCACCTCTCCTTTGCACAAAGCAATGCTGGCTTGCTTTCTGCCATCATCTGCTCCTGAACTATTAATTCACACAGCACAAATATCACAAGGAAAATAATGTTCAGCACATTGCTAAACTACAGCCAAAATGCCCATGCTGAGGATAAACTTAAAGCTACTGTGATATAAATTCAAAGCAGCCAATAAGGATGCAAAAGTACAAGTCCTAACTGAAGGGAACTGCCTTAGTACAAATGACACCACACCAGTTTTAATCATGTCAAACAAGATATTCTTGTAAGAGGTCCAAACCACAAGTATTACCCAAATAGAGTGTAGTGAGAGTTCACTACACAGCTCCTCATACTGAAAACAACAGGTCACCAGAGCAATATGCTCCTCCTCGCTTTTCCAAAGACTTCTCTGCATCAAGGGCAGACCAAACCTTAAAAAAAAATTACTAAATTTAATTTATTTTCATTCTGTGTTTTGAACTTCAGCATTCCATGTAGAGAGCAAATGCAATTAACTGGAAACCAAACACCAAAAGAGAAGGGTGCAGCTCCATCCAAAGATGGAAAATTCATTTTCCAACACAGAGGAGAAATCTGACAATTGGGAGTTTAATATTTGTACCCAAGGCACTGCCAAGCCATACCTCCAACAAAGTGAGAGCAAAAATATCCTGGGAGGAGGCTGTATTTATTTGCAACGCATTCCTGGATCAGGACTTTTAAAGCAAGTAGTAATTAAATACTGGCATTCATGAACAAAGGCTGATTTATTCCAGCGCTCCTTTGAGACCAACAATTACACAATAAAGATTATTTATTTTAAACTTATGAAATCCACATATGGAGATGGGTCAGCCAGCAATGGGACAGAACGTATGAGCTGATTTTTGATAGGCAATCTTACAGAATATTCATCATTCATGTCTTTACCTGTGTCCTACTGCTGAACAAAAAACAAAAGAAGGGGCAACGTTCTCACAGGTTCATGGCAGAGCCAGGCCAGGAGAGGGATGGGCAGAGGGCAGATAAGGGTTCAAGGATCTGGTAACTGAGGTACCAAACCTGGTGACTCATGATTCACATCTTAGTCAAGGGCAAAAATCTCATGCAAGGCACATTGGATTTACAGATTAGACAGGTTGCTAATATGGCAAAGCTTGCCAGGGTACAGCTTCCTACACAGACAGAAGCATTTTGCTGGCTTTTTTCCTAGCTATTTTCTATCAGGGTCATCAAGGATGTTACACTGGTAACACCTGTGCCCGTGAATATGATTCTTTAGACAAGCTAAAAATATAAAACAATACACACACATACAAAACGACCAATAACCCAAATCTTTTAATTTCTTTGTCAACAGAAATGCACCCAGAACACATCAGTGCCCCTGACCAATCTGCCAGTGGGCATTAGGAGCAGGGGAACCGCAAAGTACTGCTGGCAATCTCACATCCTTTCAGCTGAAAGGCCTGAGGGAGTGGTCACCCAGACCTCTGAAAAGTCATTACCAAGCTTTACAAATTTTTGTACTAAATGTGCCATACTTTCCTCTAGAACACAGACAAAAATTTTCAAAATACAAAAAGAATGTCTTTCTAGCATCAGAGGTTCTAGACTGTCAAAGAAGAAATAGTCCCGATAATTTAATTCTTTAAATCACCAAAAAAAGTTTTCCAAATCCCTTTCCTAAGCACGAAAATTCCTTTTCCGTTCACTATTTAAAGCTGAGTTGCAGCCACTAGAGGGCAAGGCCACGATACATAACACACTGCCCGGGCTGGGTAATGCAAAACCAATGCCACAAAAAGCAGAGCAGAAACTACAGCTGAACACTGCTCACATTATGAAGATTTGGTTGTTCAACTTTTTTTTTTAATACTGAATTTTCCATTAATTATAGGAATGTACCCACATATTCTGTGGGTTGCCTAAACTATTAATTCCATCTTTACAGTCCAAAGCTTCCCAGACAAGCTCCTTCTGCACTTCAACATCCACATTAACAATTCACATACTTCTCAAATTTTAAAATTAGATTTCTCAACTTCAGTCTTCATGATACTGAAATTATACAAGTTACAGGAATTTTACCCAGAATCAGCAAGCATAGGTAAAAACCAGAATGCCGTCAGAGGCTTTTCCCATTAAATATAGACATTGAACTTCCTAATCAATGGTAAAAATTATCTAGCTAGAAATTGGCCATATGCTGCAAGAAACGGAATTAACATGCATTAGACACATTCTGTGTCTAATCAGCATTTAAAAAAAAAATCTGTTCTGAGAACAGTTATGCTTTTTCTGTACAAAGATCACCCTTTGATGAAATGTATTCTTGATATTTAATATATTAAATTCTTCTACAATTCATTATCTATGCTCTTAGAAGAACAGAAAACAAGGTCCAGAAACTAAACCAAACGAGGAAAATGAGTCATTTACTAAAAGACCAAAACCCCAACTGACAGAAGGACATACACTAGAAGTTCAAAACAAAAATATTTAAAGAATTATTTCAAAATTTATAGCCCAAACAACATGGAAGAAAGCTCAGCAAGCTTGTCATTAAAAATGATAACACTTAATAACAGTGGCACTGCACTGGTACTGTGCATGAGATCAGTCCCATCTACACTGGCCCATCTACTCCATGGAAAAAAAGATCTGTACTGTGTATCACCAAAACAGATGAGCCCTCAAATTAAGTTCCCATAACATTCAAACTGCACTCCCAGTACAAACACAGCCTTCCCACAAAAAACATGTTTGCTGTTAAGTAATAAGCTTTGACATTCCAAGAGGTTTGACATCTAAGCTTAAATTTAATACAGCTGTAGACAAGATTACACTTTGATTAAAGGAAAATCAGCAAGACTTTTACACTACCTATAATTAGTCTACTATTAGTACAAAGTTTTAATAAACTTTAATTAGAATGAGATGCTATCCAAAGCTTGTTTCAAAGGAAAATAGGTTGGGCCACTGGGAATTGGCAGCATTAAGAGCAACACAGTTAAACACAAGTTTAAGAGAAACATGTGTGTCCCTATTTCTTCTTTTAAAATTTTTGGAAAAAGATTTTCTTGTGCAGCCAAGTAGTACACTTGGGTCTTAAGCAAATACTAGGCATATCAAACACAATACATGATGCAGGTTGGTTCAATGTTTCATTGGATTATTACAGCTTTGCACTATTTAATAAAAGAAAAAAATTGAAAAATCCCAAACAAATCTGTGGCACTTCTGTTAGATGAATTTTCAAGTGATTACCAGAAAAAACACTTCACAAGTTTGCCCAACCAGCCTTAAAACAACTAAGATGTTATTGTTCTAACAGAAACAGAACATGAAATTTGTATATAGATCAGCAACAGCTCTCCTGATTGTTTATACACAAATTCATGAGAATTTCCACCGAAATTACAAAACCTAAGAGATATGGGAAGCCAGTAAAGGCAAGGCCCTCTCACACAGAAGTACCCTTCCACATAGCTCTGGTTAGCAGGCAGGAATTTGTCTGTCTAGCACAGGCTTGGACAGAAGTAAGCTAGTCCTTCTCCTACTTATCTCCAAAGCACCTCCTGCCTCTGCTGCCACCTGACAGCAGCTCCTGAGGGCCGAGCAAGCAGCTGTATTTTAGACCCTGTCAATGACAGACTGCAGCAGCAAGTACCGTACACACCACCCCAAGCCTCTGCAGATCTCTTGGCTGCACGGCACTTTCCTTGACTGCACTCACAATTTCCCATCTAGGTTTCCAGGGAAGTGTCAGGAGTCAGCTCCCTGCTTTCTTCTGTCAGTATCTCAAATAGTTTTCATCCCACAAGTTCCCCCATTGACAGCAGGTCTATGCTGGGAGCAGTACCATCTCAGCAATTATGGAACACACCCTGTGCAGGGCACGGCTGCTGTGCTCTTCTCCCTAACACCGCCTCAAGAGTTGCACCACGGGACACCTCCAGCTCTCTCCCTGTTTATATGTTCTGGTTTCTTTTGGAATAGACAAAATACAGACACGTGGTGGAACTGAGTGTGGACCAGTCACCTCCCTGCACGCAACAGCAACACGTGCAAAGCACACAAGGCACTGGAAAAACACCACAGAATATCCTGTACTCCTTCAACATTCAACAAGGTACCTCAAAAACAAAGGGGGGCTAAACTTCTGAGCTTAAAGTATATTATTTAATTCTTAACAACCTCTCATGGTACAAAGTGCATTTTTAGTACATTCACTTGCTTCTCTGTCTCTTAAAAGTAGTTCAATTTAGATAAAATAAACATATGCTCTTAATAAAGGTGCCTAATTTACCTTGTTAGGTTATACTTTTCACATTAAATTCAAAACTGGACAACTTGAGCAGCTTATCTACCCCCTGACTGCACAAACTGGATGGACCTGCCAACCTCCAGACTCAGCATCTGAGTGTCTCCAGACTACCATCCACTCATGCAGTGCCAAGCAGAGCCAATGCAAAGCAGGACACACTATCATCAACCACCACCCAGCAGCTCTCTGCCACCTGTTTCTCAACCTCAGCGTTTCTTAACAGGCACATCAGGAACCTTGCTGTTTTCTTCACTTCCCTTTGAAAGGTTTAGCTTGAAATTAAATACCAGAAACAGCAAACTAGTAAACAAAATTGAGCAAACATCAATAGTTCAGAGTAACAAACCAGAGAAAAATCCCAAGAGAACTCACACAGCTACTATTCTAACAGCAAAAAAGGTAGTATTTTAAACCAACTGAAGTTAAATCTTTATTCCTAACTATTCTATGAATACCTAAATATTTTGAATAAACTAATTTTCAAATATAAACTCAAAATTTCAGAAGGTCCTCCTGGATTTTATCAGTCACCCATATATACAATAACTAATGTGCAAATTATTAACGCATTTTTCACTTATTATTTTAAGAGAAAATTAAGAATCATTTACAGAAAGTAAGTCAATTGACAGCAATATTCCACAATAAATTACAACAGAAGTATTCTTGCAGTGGACTTTTTGATAGAATACAAAACATTTCTTTCTTTGCCAGTTAGACAAGAATAACTATAAAACTTCAGGTAGGATCAAAAGCACATATATGACAAATATTTCCATGCTGCTATTTCAACCAAAACCACTTAGTGAACTCTAATACGGAATGCTCTCATTAACAACTCACAATTAAAAACGGGTAAAGTGCTCAACAGTAAGTGTCTCAAATATGGCAGAGAGACAGCACACTCCTTGCTAAGAACAGTTTTATATAAGGAGCTGAAACTATTTTTCCTAAAATCTTTCATGGAAGATGACCCATCTTCCAACTACACAACTAGTTCAATAAAAAAAAGAAAAAAAAAATCTATCTGCTCTGGAGATACTTTACTTCACTACAAATACAGCTCCTTACAACTGCCATTCCTGCACTGCTCATAACAATGGCTCTTTTCAACATGCTAAGAATATTTCAATAGAACCTGAGAGAAGTAAGCATTTTTTAAAAATTAAATATTCAAACAGCATAACACAGAAAATCACCAATAAAAAGCTTTGTTACCTTAAATGATAATTGTAATGTTTCTGATCATTTTTTCATAGCGCAGAACTCTGCTCTTTGGGCACTGTGCCTAATGGTACAAGTACATTTAAAAAGGAGAAGTAGCAATACATGTTTCCTGTTGGTTTTTCTTTTTTTTTTTTTTTTTTATAAAAAGGGCAACTTGCAATCTAGAGTGTGCAACTGTGACTTCAATTCCTTCAATTGCTCTTCAGTTTCAATATTCCCTTCTGCATCACTTGATTCACTTGTAACACTGATCCACTTGTCTCTATCCATCCCTGTAGAATTTCCCATGCAGACTCCCTGGTATCTTCAGTGCTCTTCTCACCCGACTGTCTATCCCCAGCATAGCCTCAGAGCTGGTACAAAGTTCACCTCACCAGTTCTCCAAACTGACCACACAGATGTGCTTCCTGTCCTCACAGCACCTGAGCACCACCCTCCATGGCTACCAGCTCAAACCACAGAAAGTGACCTGAGAACTGGTTGTTTGTATTTAGAAAGAATGAGAAAGAGAAGCAGAAAAGTTTCTTCCAGCGTTTCCTCTTTCCCCTGATTTCCCTCTGTCCAGCCCCTAAACTGACTCATGCCTGGCTGCTCCATCACCACATGTACTCAAAGCCTCGTGGACATGAGAGGAAGGCAAGGCACATGAAGCTGGAATTTTACCACTGGGGTTTGCACTTTGCAGGAAGATACAGGAAGAGGAAGGCAGCAGTTGGGATTACTTAGAGACTTGAGTGGGGAGGCATTGTAAAAAATAGGTAACTCTTAAAAATCTGCAATTCTTTTCATCCCAAAGACCAAAGGAAGACAGCACTGACATTACAGAGGACAGACAAGAGAGCTGAAATCTCATTTTAGTTATTTTAAGAGTGGCTCAGGTGTGAGAATCAACATGTTCAGGATAGGACGAATGATGGATCAGTTATGCAGAAGAGCTCACCGGGCATCTGACAACTGGTTTAGAAATATTCAGTGTACCCATAACCTTTTCTGCCATAGATTTGTTCTTTTTTCTTCAGTTTTGTCAAATACTTTCCTAAGAACAGTATTTTGCAGAACATTTTGTTTTTCACCTTCTCAACCAGAAAAAATAAAGGGAAATTTAATTCCAACCTGAAGTATCATATTTTCTAATGGTAATATACATACATTAAAAATGAAAGGAAGTTACTACCCAGCATTTGACAAAAACACAATACAGAAAGGAACTCCCTGCTACAGAGGCTTTAGGCCTCGAGAGGATCAGCTATTTGAAAGATGAAACACCCTACTCTGATGTTGAGGTTCACTGTGCCTCAAGAGGATCAGCTATTTGAAACAAGCAACACCCTCCTCTGATGTGGGGTTCACTGTGCTTTTTTGCTGCCTATTCTTCCATTTCACTATTCCTGTTCAATTAGATTACTGCCCTAATGGTGGCAAGAGCATCATGCTCTAAATGAGTGTTACCACCAACATTTTCAGAAACATGTAGGTTCAGTGACCTTGGATTTTCTAAAATTCATTTTCACTGCACAGTGTAAGCTGACAAGATTTTGCTCTGTGCTATTTGCTTTAGTTGTTCTGTCAAAGGTACTAGAAAGCATGGAGGAACACAAATTGATAGTGAAAAAAGTACCTTCTGAATTGGAACAAAATCCTGTAAAAGAGTAGAACTGAAACAGAAAAGCAAGAGTTCTCTCTGAATTGCAGCTCCGAGTTTTGCAGCAAATAACAAAGACTCTATATTCCACCACAGTTTTCAAAACGCAATTTCTCATTAGCATCGTGGGAAGATGCAAGTCATGCAGGCTTTCTGCTATGGGGCATCTTTAACAGCTCTACCCAAGCAGAAAAAACCTGTTAACACCTTTATAAAGAACAGTCATCCATGCCTATTCTCTAGAACCTAAAGCCCTAATACTTGAAAAAAACTAAACAACTCAAGTTATTTAAATGATAATGTTCTCAAAACTTGTAAGTTTGGCTTCATACACTGCTAGCATGTTAAACAAGTATGTAAATTATCATAATTCAGACATTTAAATGATAATACCCTTACTCTGCCTCAAGTGCAGGCAGGTATCTAAGTGTCTTACAGTGTAACAAGCCACATTTAACTGAATTCACCACTTGTGATTATATAAAATAAATATACAAGACATTCCTGTCATCATAATCCTTCTTCAAGCAAGGTCACAGAGCTCTTTCCAAAGGCTTGTTTATCAAAGCAGATAAACTTTCTTTCTCCTCCCTCTTTTAAGATTCCAGCAAACAACGCTCATACTTCAAAGGCTGCATGAAAAAGGCAAGTATAGCTCCTACTCTTTCAAATGCTCACAAATACAATACATGAGGGAAATAAGGAGCTCACCCCACCAGCCCAAGTCTACACAGCATATGGACAAGCCAAAAGAACCCTGCTAGGATGGCCTCAGACCTGCACACGGACACAACTGATAAAAATGCACTCCTGTTTGAGCAAATGTGGTGTACCTAACACCTCTGTGATTGTGTAGTCATTTATTGCTGGTGTGCTTTTCTTCCACTGAAATGGGACATTTCACCAAGAATTATTAAAAGCATTGACAGAAATTCTTCTGCTTTGGAATATAGTAACAATAACTACTACTATTACTACTATGCTAGTACTTAATGAGCAAAATGAATTAAAAAACACCAAGAAAGGAACAATGATGGGGGGAAAAACCCCAAACAACTGGAAGATGCCCCATCCCTGGAACTGTTCAAGGCCAGGCTGGCTGGCACTCTGAGCACCCTGGTCTAGTGGGAGGTGTCCCTGCCCATGGCAAGGGTGTTGGCATTAGATGATCTTTAAGGTCCCTCCCAGCCCAAACCATTCTGTGACTCTCTGATCAGTAGCAGGTTGGTCCTGTCCATTCACTCTATCATCTCTAGCTTTATGGAAAGGAAACCCCAGAGCAGGAGTTATATGGGTCAAAAATAACAAAAAAGACTGAATTGACCCATTTTTCATATTTGATTCAGTATACTCAGTAAAGTCCTTTTCCATGTCCTAGCAATTATACTGTCACTGCTAATATTAAAGAAAAAAAAAAGTTGGCCCCTTCCTGTGTTCCAAAATATTTGTTTTTCTTGTGACTTTTTCACCACGTTTTTTGTAAATTCAAGCAGAACTCTCCAAATGTCATAACTTGTTTTCAGATAGAAGAGACTATACCTAGAAAGCTGATTTGCCTCTTTTCTTCTTTTCTATGTCACCACTATCTCACCATTAAATAAAAATACTAAACATAATTTTATATATTAAATATAACCAGTTTTGAAATAAAAATGCATGTTAACTGTGCCTGTAAACACAATTAAACTTCAAGGTTAAAACATTTTCTGTCCATATATGATCACAAATTCACATTTTAAAATCCTTCCACTACAACTGTCCCATGAAAAAGAATATTTGGGACACCTCAGCATGAGTGTAGCAGTTGAAAAAAATTACCTCTTCCAAATGTCTACAAGTATAACCAAGCACTTATTATTTCTTAAATCCTTCTACTATCTGAAAAGTTTTGGTCTGAACAAGACAGAATAGTCTGCACTGAGCTTTGCTCACCTGCATAATAACTGTCTGAAGCAATATTGAAAGCAGAATGGTATGTTAAACCATTCTAGATTTGAGGCATAGCACCAGCAAGCAGATCCAGCCACTGAAATCATGTTGCAAGATTACAGGTACCCTAACATTAGACTCCAAACTCCATCTTCATAAAAGGCTTTAAAGGATATTACAAAGCAATTATTTACAAAACACCAATTATAAACCAAAATGCATACAGCAAGTAAAAACCATAACACACATCAAAGAGATTACAAGTTACAGATCCCAAAATAAAGAGTAATAGTCATGAAGATCCTTTAGTATTAGTTTATAAAACAGAATATCATCTAAAATTTATCCAGCAATACTTATCCTGGGAAGGCTCAACATTAAGCTGCATGGGAAAGGAAGGAAAATGAGCACACTTACATTTGATAACCAGAGGAGACCAAAAAAACCCCTCTTACCTGCACATCTGCATACAAAATTATTCAACTGCAGGCACATTGACACTGACCTGTGAAGCAGGCAAAATCCCAGGAGAGGGTGACCTAAGGAGGCCCCAGGAATGCAATCTGGATGTCCCAGAGCGGCTCAGAGAAAGGACAGCAATGTTTTGCTAACCTAACCCTTCCCAAGCCCACTTCTGGAACATGGGGTCAGGGAAGGTCAATCTGCAGCTAAAATGTAGATCTGCATTCAATTGATCAGGAAGCAATATGCTGCCACAGGATGGATGTACAATCTGTGCTGGTCTCAGTCAGGGAGGCAGCATGTGTACAGAGATTCAGGATCAAAACATGCACTTTGAAAGGAAGGCTGTCCTTGTGTGCTGATGCAATGCATTTGTTCAGGTACAAAAACTCCAGAAACATTTTCTTCTCTGTTTATGTGCAAGTTAGAAGTTATCTAAACACAGCACACATACTCTTTTAACTTTCTAATTAAGAGTCATTCATAAATGTAACCAAAGATCAGAATGACGCCATGGGTAAAGAGCATTCAAATAGACTTAGAACATCCACCTGCCTTTCTGTGTTATAGGTAACATATTATTAATATAAACAGCAGCCTATCACTTATTCCCTTAATTACATAGGAAGGGCTCTGTTCATAGACCAAATCACTGGCCTTCACTGTAGCTGACAATATTTATATAACTACCAAAGCTCTGCTTAAGTGGCACAACCAGCAGCTTGACCTAACATCGAATAGCTACAGAGATTGCAAAAACAAATATACCCCTTCCATGACAATTTGTATTCCTGGCTCTCTCTTACAAGTGCTGGAATATGCAGTCTACAAAAGGTCCTTAAAGGGGAAGACCAAAAGAAAATAATTTCCCCTTTGAGTTGTTAAAAAGGAAGTAGTGGTTGACAGCTATAAGTGAAAGTGTTGTATTATTTCCACCCTTATGGAATTAGGAACATTCGTATGTCATTCATTTAGTGCTTCTTTTCCTCCAGAAATGCTTTTAAAATTTACCTGACACATTTTGGTACTAATTTTAAGTTACACTACACAAGAAGTACTCCAGGTAAGCATAATACTAAATTTAACTATACATACATACACTGGAAGTTACAAACAACACTTAAGAGAACAGCAACACAGGCTAATCTACCAGCTAATACGCCTGCCACTGACCTCAGAAGCTTATTTCCTGTAGGGATTAATTCTGTACACAAAATTCTCTACAAAGTCCACAAGCAACCTCAACTCATTAGACCTGCTGTGGACCAGCAGATGGGACTGGACAATCTCCTGAGGTACACACCAACCTTACTTATCCTCTGCCAGTTCATCCATGTCATGTAGGATTTGCTGCCCTTGTTCACAGTATTGTAACCTCACTCAAAGCAGATACCACCCTATTTAATGACCTAAAGTTCTGGAATCCATACAAACAAAAGGAACTTCATCAAACTTATTCTTTGTCCCTTAAAAGTATGTGTTAATATTGACATAACCTTAAAAATTCCTCTGGCATCCAGCAAGAGGAATCCCTGTAATGATAAGAACACAACAAGGAGTTACCTACAGAGATCACAGACCTGCAAAAATAACCTGGTTGCAGAATGGATTCTTTCACAATCAGATATAAAAAACAAAGCTTATTTTTTTAAATAACCGAGTTCAAAACATGACGAATTACAAATAATTCATTATCCTGAAAGCTTTCAGATTCTTCAAGCACCTGGAAACAGTAGGCAAAAGTGCAAAACCCAGCAATGGCAGAATAAAATCACAAGTAATACTACAGGAACTGATTTGCAATTCTATTGCCCATAAGTTCTGGCATAACTATCACAGCTAACAACGAAAAAAAGGAGACAATGACAGTTAATTGTGCCACGAGTTACTGGGAAAGGTCACCAGGATATTAAAAGGCAAAAAGGCAGGCAGGCTAAATGCTCAGCTTTGCAGAACCAAGAGATCTGGCTTCTAACCTATATAATTAAGCATTACACTTCAAGAAAACCAATTTAAAAAAAAAAAACAAAAACAAAAAACCAGAAAGGGAGGCATAATCATTAAACTCTGCTGGAGTGGAGTTAAACAAACAAAAAAACCACTTACAGAACATTGATACTATGGCAAAGATTAAGTTTTAAACAAATCAAGGTTTAAACTTCAGCTCACTCCACTTCCAAAAAAGGAACAACTCTGGAAAAGTTCCATTTAAGAGCAAAAACTTCCGTATCAGATAAGACTAATGACATATGCAGATAGCAGCAGCCAGTACCAAATGTCTTCAAAAGAACTTGCTGTACAAATATCTATCTGGCCCATTACAGAGCTTTTCATTCTGGATTTGAAACATAACATTTCTATTCCTTCCTTTAAAAAGGGTATTACTCAATACATGGTTACATGCAGCCATGACTTTTCCATCTTAAGCTCTTGCATTTATTTTATTTTTATGGAAGAAATACTACAAGTGTAATTATGAGAATATGCAGCACTAGTAAGTTAATTCTTATGTTTCTATTCAATACTATCTTAACACAGGAGCAAAAGATCACCCTTCTGTTCTTATATAGGTTTTATTCCTATATGAGACATTGTATGCTTTCTGTATTGAAGACTTTCTGTAAAAAATATTTTCAACACATTTGAATTATCATGTGAAAACTAAAACTAAAGATATTCCTACTTGGGAAAAACTTACTTTAACATAACACAATGCTGTCACTATTTTTTGTATTTATTTACAAGTTCTCAAATTTTACACTATTAGGACACTTGCAATTGAGCCCATGTAACTGTCAATTCTTTCCAATGGTTGGTTAATGTTTTATAACCTAGAAGTTCTATGAATAACATATATTTCCCTTCACTACACACCACAGTTCAACTATCAATACTGTAATGTTCCTTAGCTCTGCAAGGATCTTATAAATTCCTCATGCCCTAAACTACTCTTGACTAATCCCTGAACTTTTTATGTTTATTTTTTACTAAAGTAAAGAAAGGGAAAGAAAAGGTCAAACTCCTGCTAGCATTTTCTGTGTTTTTCCACTCAACTACAGTGCTACTACAGGATTTTGGACTTTCTATTATAAGCCTGCTGGAAGTTCATAATTTATTTATACTTTCTCAAGACTGAAATAAACTCTAAGGCATTGCTCAATCACACACAAGTCTGGTACAACACAACAGAAAAATTGTATCCAATTAATTGTTTGGCTCCAGCACAATGATTTTCCTTTTCAAGGAGGAAACTCTTCTGGGCCTCTGGCAGAGAGATATGTCCTCTTGCAAGATGGGTATAGTCCAACCCATCTCTCTGCCTGATGTCCCCACTCCTAGAGCAGACTGAGAAAACACTTGTCTATATTCAACAAAAATGTGACAATGCTGAGCCTTTTTCCAAAAATTCTGCCACAAGCAGAAACGTTTCTGGAAAGACAGACAAGTTGGGAAAATTAATAAATGGTCACAGCAAGATCTAACAAAATTCAGAGCTCTTGGATAATCCAAACTCTCTGCAAGTGAACATTAACAGGAAGCAAGTATTGATGTGATTCAAAAGAAAATCCAGAGACAACAAATAGTCATATAATTTAGTAGCAATAGAGTGTAAAATTGGTAGCTGTAGGAATGGAGACAGATTTCTTGCTTCCTTTTGACCGTCCTGGTTCCAGAAACACTCATCATTTTCACTTTATGTTATCTATTAAAAGAAATTACAAAATCCAAAATGCAACAAAACAGCTGAGTATGTATCGACACATTTTGCAGAATTCTAGCTAGATCAGACTCAAATCAATACAACCAAAGTAGCACAGTGACACAGACACTCCTCACCCACATGGCCCTTTACAGCATACATAAATTCAATTACTTTCATTAGATAAATAAGCAAATGAGGCTGTAACATTAAGAAAAATGAGAAGATAAAGCCAAATCAAAGTATTTCTCCAGTGCCATGTAAATCCACCTGCAAATGATCACTGGATTACCCTACCAACATATAAAAAAGTAAAAATCCATAACAACTTTATATAATAAAAATGTAGGGAAACAAGGTTTTGCATTTATAAGCCTGGGACCAGGAGCAAACCCAAACCATCCCATAAGAGATCTAAGGAAAACACATTTATTGGCCTTCATTCCAGCTAAGTAACCTGATTCATTTGAGGTTTGTAAAAATTCATTGCAAATACAAAAGGGATTTTTGTTTGTTTTTAAAGCCTAATCAATGTGTTGGTGTTCCTGGCTCAGGATAGATGCAGCATGACTGCAATGGCTCAGCTCCAAGAATTACAGTATTAACTCTGCAGCAGTGGCTCTAGATGGTATCTCTGCAGGGAAATCCTTGTCAGCATTGCCTTACCTCTACTATAAATGGCTGCCTGCACTCCTACACCAGCTCCCAAAACCATGGGGCTGAACTTGGTCAAAAGCAAGAGCTCCCTACCCCATCCTATCCTCATGATCATATCAGTATAAAATTGGGTGGTTCATTCAGGGTGAAAAGCACTTACATAAAAATATTAACAGGTGTATGTGAGGGCTGCCTGCCATCACCCTCTTACCAGAAGCACCTAAGCACTGGAGTTTCACCTTAGTGCATTACAGCAAATCCCTGGTCAGTCCCCCAGGGCACTTGGAAATATTCAATGTTTTGAAGACAGTGTCTCCACTGCAGACTGTAAGCATACAGCAACATCAAGAGTACTGAAAAATAAAACATCTGCTCATCTCTGGGACCACAATCCTAACAGAAAGTCAAGAAGATATAATAGAGGAAAAAACAAATAACAGACATGGTATCTATCAAAATAAATGCTACTGATAGATGGGAAAATAAACATACCTTACATAGATCAGCACTAAATAGGCCAGAGTATCACACAGGATTCTCTACTGGAAGCAGCAGGAAAAAAAACTTCCCACCAAAACCCTGCAATTCCAAATACCATTCTTCATATCCCACTTAGTTTTTTAAGACAAATTTACTAAAATACTTCCGAACAAACAGAACATCCAAAGCAAATGTTCTGTGCTTTTCTGAATCATGCCAAGTTCTTGATATCCACAAAACATTTTATGTAATGTTAAGTGAGTAACGTATTTCCTCTTTACTAATTTTGTTTGCTTTCTTTCATATCAATTTACTTAACTGCCTAGTACAATACAGCAAAAAAAGACCATCTAATCTCAGCTCCTGTTTGTCAATGTATTTCTTGCATTAGTGGTCCAAAATTAAATGCAGAATGCTAGATAGGGTCCAATAAGCTGCAAGGGGTTCTTCCTTTCCAAGTGCAGCCCCGCGTTTGTCCTGAGGCCCCTGCCTGCCCGTTCAGCAGCACAGCAGGTCTGTGATGGGGGCAGCCCTGCCCTTGAGCAGATCAACTCAGCCCCACCACAGCAACACTCCCGGGCTTGGGCTCATCCCAAACAGACCAGAGGAAACTGCACTGTGTCCTTCAGATCACGCTAAACTGGCTGTGCCTTTGGGCTTTGGGCTGGCTGCTTTGAGTTGTTGGGGTTTGGTATGATTGGTTGGGTTTGGGTTTTCCTCCTGGATTTTGGGGGGGGCAGAATCTGTTTTGTATTTGTTTTTTTTTAAGTTCTTTGCAGTACTTTTACCACACGTATTTTAAGTCTAGAAGCCATAATGCACAGCTTTAATGAATTTCATTTACTATTACGGGGACCATGGATTTCAATATACTACTTAGCATTTCCATCACCAAGATATGAATGTGCTCAATTCAATTCATATCCACTCTGATTTAATGAAAACAATAGCATTATTTACCATTAACACATCAACTTGTGCCTACACTTTTTTTTTCAGTTATTAAAAATGACCAGTTCTTTAGGGTGCTTTTAATCTAAGAAAATACTTCATTTTTCACAGTTTCTCAGAGCCTTTGGTAAACTGTGGCAATGAATTCCCTATAAGAGGTACTTTTAATAGCAGCTCACAACAACGTCAGGGAGTGAATAATTCCAGATTTTGAAAGCCTGGATATCTGTTTGGAAGCTTCAGGTTTCTACTAAAAGCTTCTACATCTGTCAGAAGCATTTCAGCCTGGAAGTCACATACAAATTCTCAAAGGTCTTCCACTTGCTTATTTTTAGAAATGAAAACAAAACCCATAAAAACAAGTTTAAGATTATTTCAGTTACACTATTTTAAAGGGTTTCTTCTCAAATGCAGTGATTTGAGCTGAACACATTTAGATTTTCTGAAGTATAGCCCACTTTTTCTTTTGCTTTGATTCACACTTTTTGGAACACTCCATGTTGAGCATAGCATCTACTTCCTACGTATCTAGTGAGTCACTTTTTCAGGCACCTCTAAAAAAACCCAGATTCATTAACTTGCAATTACTAAAAAAAAAAATAAAACCAAAATGAATTCTAATTATAATATTCTAATGTTATCACTTCATAATCCACTAGTTAACTAGGAGTTATTATGCTGTATCTACAAACACAGGAAGGAAGAGGCATTGCACCAGTTATCTTCAAAAATATTACTATGTACAGAAAAAGTCTAAGTACAGATAATCCAACCACCATCTCCTTCCACCTTTATCATACACATATTTAGGCTCACATACTATGTTTAAAATATTTTAAAAAGCAAATCCAGCTTTAAGTACATTCTTTTAACTGCTATGTACTGGTGATCTTGAAAACTCACTCTATTTTCAACCTTAATAATGCTGGTGTTACATAGACATTATCTCCCTGGGCTAATAACTTTTTCCATGCATAATTAAAATGCCTTTATACAAAATAAACATTCACATCTTTCAATTGTAAGTAACATGTTATCTTCAGCTTGGTCTACTTATGCAACATATTTCAGCTTATACCTTCCTCTGCCTTAGGAAAAAAATTGTGTATTACTTTCCTTGACATAGCTTACTAATGCTCCCTCTCTTCAGGTTCTACCTCTATTTACAGATAATACTGACAAAATTGTTTACTATATAGTAAACAGGATCACTCACATGATTCACTAAACAAAATAAAACTCCAAGCCCCCATGAAAAAAAGAAAAAAGTAATAAAGTGTAACTGAAAGGCAGCTCAAGAAGCAACAGAGCCTGGACTGAGTGACTGGTAATGCCCGAAACTGGTATTGCCAAAGTCCACAACTTATGAAACTGTAGTCCCAGATCATTAACAAACTATTTTGAAATAGCTGAAGGTTTTTCTCATTATTAAATGAACATTTGAAGGTCTTTTACCTTTCAAAAAATCCAGAATTGATGAATGTCCTATATATAAGATTCTAAGAAATGTTTACAAATACTGTGACAAAGAGAATTTGTGCAGGTTTAAATATAGGTCATTGATAGGATAATGACAATTTCCTAAATGAGATGTGCTTATTAGCAGTTATGTAAACAATGATAATAGATGTTGCTGCACGTATATGTTCTGGCCTCGTTTTCTTTGCACTTTGAAAGCACTACAGAATTTTTTTAAGAAGTTCTTGTGATTCAAGATCAAGCCTTATTTATCAGTATCTTCTAACTACCTTTTCACAACAGCATTTGATACCTGTTATCACTAATGGTGCATTTCCCCCACCCCACCGTCTCACAATTTACCATTCCAATACTCAACCAGATCAAAAGCCAGTCCATACAGCCAACAAACAAGCACAAAATCTGAAATAGAACATGCAATAGGAGTGGATTCCAGGGCATGATCACAAACCCATTCTTTAGCTGTTTACTATGGCTACAGATGCCCACCTTGGCAATTTTCACCAGACCTCTGTCATATCTTCACATGACGTTATCTCAAGAACTATCAAATACAATTCTTTTAATTACTACTAATAAGTTGCTATTTTTAAACAGATAAATGAGTAAGCATGCAAATTTTTTACCTATATTAGAGAAGCCAAAGCTAACTGAAATTTAAAAACAAACAAAAATCCTCATAGCTGATGGTTTTTGAAGCTTGTCTATCAATTAGTAGACTTGCTCAACACTCAGTGCTTTCTCAAATTAACCATCTTGAAAATGACAAATCATATTTGTAACCATAATAGAGCACATGGGGGTCTTAAAGTCTTTGTAAGTCATAAGAAATGTTGATAAAAAGCTATGTGCATAATGCTTTCTAATTTAAAAACAGCACAATAAATTGGAACATTTTACTTTGTTGAATCAAACAAGAAAGGTTAAAGACTACACTGAAAGTATTTCAAGCACTTAAGTTTTCTAGAATCCAAGAATGCACATCACATACACAATAGAGCTAAGCAAGATGCTTAGTGAAATGTTTAATACAGATAGCAGTTTGCACAATTACCTGCAGGTAACTTGAAAGCCATAACCCAGCCTTAAGAAATTAAATGCTTGTCTTGTCCCATCATGTCCAAGTATTGCATAATACAGGATAGGTAACAATGGAAGGTTTAAGAACTTTGACTGCCTTGTACTGCTCCTCATGCTGTGTCATACTACTGAAAAAATCTGCATGAGTTACAGACCATGTTCTTCTTAAAATCCAGAGCTACACTGACTGCATTTCATAGAAGAACTTGGTGTGAAGCTAAAAAGCAGCTGACTTAGAACACGTTAAGTTCTAGAGCATTACATCAATAGAGTTCAAAAAAGAATACAGTGCTGAGCAACTGCAGTCCGCCCTTTGTTAATTTTTCGCTGGATATTTAAAATTAACTTGACAGTCATTAAGTAAAACAACTTTACTTGTCCCAGTTCAATCCCTAGTGGACAAAACATGCACTACAGGACCCCTCAATTTTGCTTAACAAGACTGCCAGACTTGAGAGAGGAACAGTTAGAACACAGGATGTATTTTAAAACCATTTTCACTAACAATAAGACTATATCATGAATGCCACCCATTACACTCCTGTTGTCAGTAATAAGCCTCCTACGAGAGCCTAACAAAATACTCCACAAAATTTCAAAAGAACAAGTAGGAAGAGTGCCAAACAAGAACAGTATCTTTTTAAAATCAATTTTTCAACGCTCCTCACAATCAATTTTCACACACTGATAAAACAGTAATTTCTCTACATTTGAAAAAAATACTATTACACCACTATATCGATACAACGTGCTTTCACATTCACACCTCGTCTCACCTCAAAATCACCCATTTCCAGTAATAAATAAGACACATGCAAGCCTTTCAACTACCCTTTTCAAATGTTAGTTTCGTATACTTTTCATAATATTCAAAGAAATTACCAACTTACCTGGAAAGTTACCACTTTATCACAAATCTCACTCCTGCCCTACGCAACCACATTTATGACAGCAAAACCAGAGTGATCCACAATCTACAGGGACTTGCTAAAACATATGTGCAGTTTCAGTGTTTTCACATGAACATCCTACCTTGCCTGTCTTGTGATCAAACCAGACCAGAGCATGGTTCCTGGAGAGCACCTTGCAGTCAAAGGTGGCATTGTTCTGGGCTGGCCGGCAGCGAGCCACCGAGCGGCCGATCTTGACAGGCTCGTCCAGGTAGACATGACGCTCCTGAAACGGGTGGGAGTTCGGGCGGCAAGTGAAGATGGCCAAGGCTGAAGGCATCGAGGACAGATTGTGGTTGCCACACCAACCAGAGATGAAGAGAGCCTCTTCTGATGCAGACTGTCCTCCGCAATTTTAAAAACACCTCCACAGCAACTTTATATTAAAGCAGGACAAATATTATCATGAGAGGCCTAACAACTCATTGTTTCAGTGTGTAAACTAATTCTGGCAATAATCCAGTGAAAAAGTCCCATTATGTCTTTTAATAATATCAGCAGTGGCCCAAAAAAAGTCTAAAACGTACAACTTTCAATCCATCCTCCTCTGGAAGAATAGGAAAAAGCATCTGATTCCTTCAGAGAGAAGCAAAGGCCCCGTGAAAGAAGGATACAATGTCTTAAATCCAAGTAGATGAGTCATACAAGTACTTTTGTTTGTAACCTCAACTGCCTTCTTCCCCCCCCCTTCCGTAAACAACACTGACCAAAAGTCTGACCAATGCAACATGGAAGCAAGGAAAGGTTTATGGAAGGGGGATGAAGGAGAAAGATTAGCGTCCTCACACACACGGCACAGATCAGGAACTGGAAGGCGAATACAAAGCCCTCGTTCCACAACAGGGACCTAATGGTTCACCCAGCAATCCGCATTTCACCATCTTCGTGTGATAAACCCCAGCAGAATAGGTGGTCCTCGATATAGGATGGAGTGCGAGAGCTACACTGTTTTTCTCCCTTACACCAGATAAAGCTGAACTGCTCTACAGCTTCTGGGAGCCGCTCAGATAAGGAACTTGATAAGGCATGGAGAGGCTCCCAACTCGCCTTCTCCCGGGGACAAACCAGCGCGTGGGCAGGGTTCTCGGGGCCGGCCCTGACAGGTCGCTCCCCGGCGGTGGCTCCGGCCGGCGGCGGGGTCGTTGTGCGTCCCTCGGCGGCGGCTCCGCAGGGCCGGGCAGCGGGGGCTGCCCCGGGAAGTGCTCGCCAGGAGCCCCCGGCGCGGGGCGCGGCGGCGGCGGCTCCGCTCAGCCTCTCCGCAGGTGACTGCGCATGAGGCGGGCCCGCTGCGCACCCCCGCGCTCTCCGCCCGCCCAGTGCGGCTCCGCTGCCCCGGCGGCGGGAGAGGCCTGGCGGCCGGGCCCGGGCGCTCCCGCTCGGTCGCTTTGCCGCTCAGGAGGCCACCGGCCGCGGGAAGTTTCCTCCAACCTGCGGGGGCCAAAACAAACCGGGTCAGGCGCCTCCCTCGGCGCGTCCCCCCGCGTCTCCTCGACCCCGCGGGCGGCACGGGACGCGCCCCGCTCCCCCCTTACCTTGCGCGCAGCCGCCGCCATAGCGCCTGGAGCCCTTCCCGGTGTGGCCGCGGCGGCGGGGCCGGGCCGGGGCGGAGCCGGGGGCGGGCAGCGTGCGCACCGGCTGGCCTCGCGCATGCGCCTTGCGCACGGTGAGGCTGCGGCACGGGCGGGTCACGCCCCGCTCCGGGCGCGCGGGAGGGGGCGCGGCTGGGCCGCGAGGGGTGAGGGGACGGGGGTCGGTGCTCACCCGGAGGGGCACGGCTGGGACGTGCTAGCACGGGGCAGGTATCTGAGGTGAGTGAGCCCCGGCCCCGGGCTGTCGCTTTGCCTTCGCTGTTCTCAGCTCTGGGAGGGAGGGCGCGAGCGGGGCCCGTCAGCCCTTAAACATAATGGGGAGAGGGAATGGCCCGACGTTGTGTCAGGGGAGGTTTAGGTTGGATTTTAGGAGAAGGCTTTTCACGCAGAGTGGCAGAGCACCTGAATAGGCTGCCCAGGGAAGTGGTCGTGGCCCCAAGACTGCCAGTTCACAAACCTTTTGCTCTCAGGCACACGGTGGGATTCCCGGGGCACCGTGTGCAGGGCCAGGAGTTGGACTCGATGATCTGATTCCAACTCAGAATATTTTGTGATTCTGTGAAAGGGTGGAGCTCAGAGGAGGAGCTGGGGTGACACGTTCTTAGCAGAGCTTGCATGTGAAACTGCAGGAGTCTCCTGAACACGCTCCTGCTTTCCCTGTACGTGTCTGGTCGTTTTATGATCCAAGTTTAAAGCCTGGGGAGCCGCGGTGTGGTTTGATGCGTCCTGGGGCCGGAGCAATGCTGGCCGTGTTTGCCATGTCTTGTTGCAGGTTGGCAGCTGGAGCCGGGGGACTCCTGGAGCAGTGGCTGCAGGGACAGAACTGAGGTGGGGACACTGCTGTGTCTTCCTTCAGTACACCGTGGAGCATCACCCGAGGTCATATTTATGCCTGTTTTCTAGAAACCAAGGAAAGGTCACTTGTCAAGGTCATCTGGTGCTGAACGAGTCTCTCCAGTCCAAATACATTTTTAATTCCGTCATTCCCTGTAAAGCAAACAAGTGGGAATTGTTGATGTAAGATAGATGTTGGGGTCATGCCAGCACTATAATTACCCAGTGACAGGGTGTTAGGATTAGGGATATGGGAGATGGCAGAAAGAGCTGGCAGCTGTGGAGGACAGGAGTGCAGCTGGGCCAGGCGCTTCAGCAGGGGATGAGGGGAAAAAGCAGCAGTCAAGGTAAGGCAGTGCAGTGTATGACACAAAGCATGATTGGTATGTTCTTAGTTGTAGCACAGTAAAATCTCAGGGCTGTCTTCATTTTGTTTTCCTTTATTTTTGACTGCAGTGTGATTTGGGGAAGGGAGGTTGACTTGTAACAGACTAGTTTTTTTCCAACAATCCAGTGAGAAAACGACAGCAAAACTAGGCTGTAGCATCTGTGTTTGAAACAGAGAAATGAAATCCAAGATTAAAGTCTGATTTTGTGAAGACAAAAACAAACAACGGATAGGTGGAACGTTTAGAAGTGTTTATCCGTAGTTTTAATTCTCCTGACAGGGGAAAAAAAATCTGGCACGTCACTTCATGGCTTTCATCAGCTTATGAGATTGTACTGCTCTGATAAATATAATCATAATTTGCTCTTACTAATTATTTTAATGAGTGGAAATTCTGTGTGGCTGTTGCTTACAGCATACAAGGTGCCATAACTAATCAAAGGGAGAAGGAAAGGTATAAAAAGAAGATGGAGAAAGTGAGAATAAATTTAGGTCCATTAGGAATTACATTTGAGGGAATGAGTTGCAAAAGTAGAAATAATAATTGAGAGCACTTGGGAATTGCAAAGTGTAAAAAGTGGGGACAAAGGGTACTACAGGTGTTGGAATGAAAAGAATGTTCCTGAGAGCATTTTTTATATTTTTGTGTTCATGTTTAATGGAGAAAGGAGACTGGAAGTAAAATTAGAAATGAAAAAGATCCATTACCATCTATAGGGCCTAAGAGAATCAAGTAAAATAATAAACTGAGCAGTGGATACATTTCTCTGATGTTCTAAGTATTTATAATAACATAATAATATAATATAACTGTGTCATTTAAACTGTAAGCCACTAGCATATTATGTTTTCCTGAACCCTTCTTCATGCCCTGGAGAAATCCCACTGGGACAGGCTCACGCAATGGTACGTGCCTTTCCAGTTCTCTTTGGCGCTGCCAAATGGCTCATGTAACAGCTGAGCTGTCCCCACTGCTCATCCAGGACATGGAGCTGACCCTTCCTTCTCTGCAGGAGTGCCAGCTCTCAGTGGAGCTGCGTGGGTGTAGTTATCCCTCAGGCTTTTCAGCTCCTATTTCAAATTGCCTGATGAGTTCAGAAGTTATCAGGGGCAGAGTCAAAGGCTAAGATGAAAATACAGAAAGCAGTTGCATTCTGAAATGAGGATACAATTGTTGTATGGGTATTTTATGAGGTGTCTGCTGCTTATCAGAAAGTGTCCATCCCATTTCCATCCACTGTGGAAAGCAACATGTGGGTGAGGAGTTGAGTGTGAAGTGCTTGGCTGCTGTGCTGTGCTCGGAGGAGGAGGAGAAAGGGGAGGAGGGAAGTGTCAGCTCCTGCTGCGTTTCTGCAGACGCTGTCACACAGCTGAAGCAGGCAAGCGCCTCGCAGCCATGTTAGCTAAGGGCAGCAGGAGCCAACTGTGTCCCTCCTTTTCTGGGCAGGAAGTCCATGAAAATGTTTTGATAGCCATCACAGCTGAGGGCAGAAAGAGCCCGTTCCACAGCCATCTTGGATAAGGGAAAGGGAGCTCTGTAGGGGACTGCCACTGTCACATTTATCCCCTAAAGAGCTGGTGTCTGTTTCAGGAGGATGAAATGCAGCTGACATAGTTCATGTGCATACCTGAAAAACATCTAGATTTTGGCTTCTAAAACATTTTGAACCAAGCTGTCAAAAAGTAACGAAATGTTTCAGAGAAGTTTTCTCCGGTGTTAAAAAAATTGGTTCTAATTATCACCCCAGATTTAGTGAAGAGGTTACATATTTTTATTTTAGCGCTATTATTGTTCTTTAATTCCAGACTTATTTTCTGTTTCTGATCTTTTAACTCTCTGACTGGTTATGTAAAGAACAATTGCATTATCTTTTGGCATTAATTTTGAAAGAATAAGCAATTCTACCAGTTCAATCCTCTCTTGTCAGGTAGGTTCTCCATTTATTCAATTTTCTTTCAGATCCTTCCCTGGTCCTATTTCTGGTTTGCATTAAAAAAAGGATACTTGTATCCAGTATACAAATGAGTGTCTTACCAAGATAACATTGACATTAATGTTATATATGTAGTGAGCATATACGCAATGTACTATTCAATTTACATTATGTAATAAATATGAGTATTTTATACAATGATTTTAAATATGTTATTTATTATGTGCTATATATCCTATCTGTTTATATATACAATGTACATGGCATAGTATGTTGATAACACATGTATTTGGTATATATACCTAAGTATAATGTAACATGCATGCCATTAATACATGTTGTGCTAATGTATAGCTAATTTTACATGCAGTGTTTTTTCATTTCAAAGTAAATCAGGCAAGTTGAAATATCTGGCCTTTTCACTGCTTTATCATTTTAGCAGACCACAGTCATCGTGTGACCAGCTCTTATTTGCTTTTCTATTAATATATCAATTTAACAGTCAATATTAATATTGACTTTTTGAAATGTTTGATGTTTTCTGTGGCTGTTTGAAAAATAGAAAAGATGCTTTAAAAATAATTATGACTTTTTTTGTGTGTGTGTTTATTTGTTTTAACTGAATGTATTTATTAGACCAAATATAATTTTCAAATACAAATAAAATACTGCTTTAAACTGAAATCTCGAGGCGGGGGATGGAGTGGAAGATGAGATGAGCAGATGATGTTTATGCAGTTCTTTGGTGTTTCTCTGTGGATGTGAGCAGTCTGCACAGTCACTCCCTGCTGAAGCTGATGGAGCCTGGCCAGCCAGCAGCCAACACAGCATTTGCTGCTACCTGATAGAAACCATCCTGCTGAGAGATCACAGCTGTAGGAGCAAGATAGAGCATGGAAGAAAGCAAGGCAGGCTCAAACATTGAGCAGTTGTGGATCTTTGGAACCCAGCTGTCCCACATAGGCCTTTTCTCATTTTTATTCCAGCAACTGACATCAAGGGCATGCTTTTTCTAGCAGTGTCTCTTGTCCAAACCCTTCCAGATATTAACAGATGGCTGTATTTCTGCAAAACAAGGCAGAGTTCCTGGAGATCCGTAAGGGCATATTCCATATGCAGAGCCCTAGTGTTTTATGAGGCTTTATTGCGAGTTGCAGCAAAATGCTCTCAGTTAGTTGGTTCCCAGCTCTGAAGTCTGTTTTTTGTCCTGCATTGATGCTTCTCGAAGAAGAAACTCAGATGTTTCTAAATGTTACAATACATGCAGAAATATTTTTCTTTCTCAACTGAAGGAGATAATCCCATTTTATCAAAACTAAAATGTATTTAAAATGGCTAAGTGAAAATCTTTCTGAATCACTGTTTATTGGGAATATCTCCAGTAGGTAAGAATTCTTTCTTCTGTACTTCTTTTATCAGGGATCATGTGTCTATTCTCTTAAATTTCTCCTGCCAAAAGATTATTTGTTAAGCATCCAGTAGAATTAATTTACTGTTTAATAAAATGTATCACTCTTCCTAAGTGCTTTATTCTTAATATTTCACATAGATACACTTACACTTTTTTATTCACATGGAAATAAAAGAAGGGGCCCAGCAAAAACTATAAGGACGTGCATGATGATAATAGCTAAAATTTTTGGTTTGCCCATCACAGCAAGAATATAAACAAGGGAAGGCTAATAAGAGGCAGTGACATGAAATCTTTTCTTAAACCAAGTGATAAAAGGTTTTGGCCAGGCCACTTAAATGGAAACAACAAATTAAATTCCACTGAGACTCATTGCACTGAGTTGAACTTGATTAAGCTCAGTCTTAGTCATGTCTTTTTGTCAAGAGAATCTACAGAATTTATGAGTTAACTACTTGAAAAAATCTGTGAGTATTGCATGCTATCACTGTAAAATAGCTGAAGCAGGTGGAGACAGCGAGAACCTTCCCACAGAGCCTGCCCGAGGCTGCACACTGCAGAGCCCCATTCCTATCTCAGCCTGTATCTAGCATTCACTTTGCTACTCGTGCTTTAGATAACTGAAGGCCGCTGTATCTCAAGTTATTACCGTGATAATTTTGTTTGTCATAATTTTGTCTGAGTTATATGTTCGTTCATCTTTTGTCTAGAAAATGACTCCAGTGATCAAAGCATACTTTAATTTCTAGCTGTTTGCTTTTGATAGATAAACAAATGTTGTTAATGGGCCTTAAGGAAACAGTGCATCTAAGGAATCCTATATTTTCTTTTAAGTATGTATAGATGTATTACCTTGGTTTTAATATTTGCAACTCCTGTTCTGGAGAAAAAAATGGCATGTAGTGATTCAGGTAGCAGCTCATCTACACCTACTGCTGCTGAAGCTGTTCTAGTAGCAGTCAACCAACAGTCTAGTGTGAATAATTAAATTAAAAGAGGTCAGGAGTTTTGGGGGAGGTGAATGCTTTTTTTTTTTTTTTATTTTGTTAAATAAAGTAGCTATTTAGCACTTTTACCTCTACAAAATGTTTCATAATGAAATATAAATAGCTGTTGGACTGTCCTAAAAGACTATTTGAAAGCTCTTACATTATTAAAGAGCTTGGGCTTTGGCTAAGGCAATAAAAGAGGGTTTAAGAGATTTGGATGCTTTTTTTATTATCATCCCAGTGATCCTGTGAGGGTGAAGCTGTGCAGCCATCAGCCAGAGAGGTATTTCCATCTCCCTCCCGTGCCGTGCTCAGCGGTGCATAGCTCACGATGGAGACACGCCGCCTGCTCATTACTTGGCGGCCACGGCGTCCCCAGCAGGTGCTGTCACTGACATGTCAAAGAGCAAAGAAAGCTGACTAATGCGTTGCCTGCAGAGCTGCCCTCGCGAGCACTCTGCTCAGCACCGCTGGGGCGGGCTCCCCGGGGCCGGTGCGGTGTCCGCAGCCCCGAGAGAGGAGCTGCTGTCCCCGCCCGACCAGCTCGGCCCGCCCGGTGCCCGCCTGGAGGTGCCGGGCCGGGCCGGGCCGGGCCGAGCGCACTGCAGCCCTTCCCTGGCGGGCCGCACGGGGGCGCTACCGCCCTACGGCCCCCCACCCCCCCCCACTCCCCGCAGGAATGGTTTGGCCTCCCCTCGGTGCCCGCTTGGCCCCTCCCACTCCGAGCGGCTCCGGGGGGAGCGGGCGGGGCGACGCGAGTCACCTGACTCCGCGCGGCGGGGCCGGGGTCGGGGCCATGTCGCGGTGGGAGCGGGCCCCGGATCCGGGGCCGGGCGGTGCCGAGGTGGCTGCGGAGGATGCGGAGCCGGAGAGTCCCGACCAGTGCCTGTCGCTGCTGCCCTGGGACCGCTTCTCAGCCTGGCTGCACTGCGTGTGCGTGGTGGGCTTCGACCTGGAGCTGGGCCAGGCCGTGGAGGTACGTGCGGCGGCGAGCGGGGAGCACCGCTCGCCCTGCGGGCTGCGGCGGGGCCCTGGCGGAATCGGGCGCTTCCTCTGGCCCCGGTGTTGCACAGAGGCGGGGGAAGCTCGGCCGTGCTGGAGGAAGCGTGGTTGTGCGGAGCCCCGGAGCGGCGAGCGGGGCAGCGCCCCGGTGAACCGGCTCGGCTGTCCCGGGTGAGGCTGGTGCAGCTCTACTCATGGTGCTGCTTGTGCTGGCAGTGGCGCTTTTAAATGGTTTGCATCGCGTCCCGAGATTTATATGAAGTACATCGTCGGTTTTCTTTGAGTACGAATAGTGCTGATTTCTATGGCATCTAGGTGTTAAAAATGTGATAATAAGGAGTATGTGAGTGATCTTCATAATTAACAGTTCGCCAGGTCGCTGAGGTGTGCGAGAAGGTTCTCTGCGGGTTTGAAGCATTTTCCTTCAGCACAAGCTGGATGCCGGCCCCTGGCAGTGTCACTGCTGCGGCTGCGACTCCCGGCTGTGCCCTGTGTGCAACAGGCAGGGAGGCTGTGGCACAATTCGGGGAGGGCAGGGACAGCTGTGGCACCGCTTTGGGAGGGCAGGGACACGGACAGCCGTGGCACCGCTTTGGGAGGGCAGGGACAGCCGTGGCACCGCTTTGGGAGGGCACAGGGAGCTCACAGTGCTGGGAAATGGAAAGAAGAATTATTGTTCGGGTCAGTTTCACATCCTGTTTCGCCCTGTTCACCACGTGACTGCGCAGCAAACTCTTGGTCTGCAGGGAAAGTGTCTTTTTCTTGCCCTTGCCTTAAAGGGTGCCAGTATAAATGCATGGCAGACTGGCTTAAAATTCAAGCAGGCTGTTACAGTATGTAGAATACATAACTGTTGGCCACAAAGAAATGCAGATAAAACCAGGATACTGTGTTAATTATCTGAGTTCTCTTCCTTTGACGTTATAAGGTGGTGTTAACAACAAAGACAAAGGATTCTGTATAACCTGTGACTTGGGCAGCTGTTGTGCTCGGTGGCTGAAGGCAGCACAGCCTCTGTCGTGGCTGAGACTTCTCAGTTGGCAGTCACATTAACTTCACTGGATGCATAAAAGGAGACTTAAATGTCTACAGAACTAAGGCCTGTTTTGTTGGGGTTTTTTTCCCCCAGTATGTAGCTGCAGGAAGAATAATTAGCTTCAATTTATGTAGGAATTCTGGGAAGAAACACCTGCTAGTGAGGAGAATGAGTATGAATTCAAGTCTGTATGCCAGTCTTCTGACTAAATGTGGATAATTCAGCATCATTCAGCTTCTGAAAGTGACATTTAGTGTACAGCTGCTTAGCTGTAAGATAGCAAAGGAAAAGAGGCAGTAATAGGTTTACTCCGTGCAGAATGCAGGTGTTCCACTGGTGTCTGCTTTCAGCTTCAGTTGTGCTAATCGTGTCTTACACAGCTGGACATCATTTGATAGGAGACTGAGAGAAAAAAATGCCCTGGAGATTTTATGGCTGGAGGACAGAAAGGTGCTTAGTCAGAGATCAGCCAGTGAGTATATCTGCTGTTTTCTATAGAGTAGGATAGCGTTGTGTTTCCAGGAAATAAATGTACTTACATTGAGCAGAACAAGATTAAATGAGATAATGGGATGCTAGCTGTATGGTGAGATGAGGACTGCATGAAGCTGCTGTTCCTGCATTGAACTTCTGCTCTTCAACTAGCTCCCATCTTTGGAAGCCCTGAAACCTTTTTAAAACATAGTCCTGGAATTTATGTCAAATTTCCTCTGCTTATAAGCTAGCCAAGCATTTCAGGAGTTTTGGAGTGCATTGTGGGTTGTTTTGAGGACTTTTTTGGTTGAAATTTAGGTGTCTGAGGTTTGTCCTCTTTCCTGTATGTTCAATTCCCACCTGCTTGCATAATCTGATTTTGTACATCCTTTCTTTTCTGAAGTAACTGTGCTTCCGCATCTTAGTTGTGTTGCATCATTTTTGATTTCTGTGTTGTGCAAGCTTACTCCATGATCTGTTTGTTTTTCTGTTAGTACAAAAAGCCATGAGTTTATTCCTTGAGCTTCACAGTTGCCATTAGGGACTAGTGTTCATCCTCCAGGAGCAGGTAATAATATAGATCATGTTTTGTGGTTGAATTGTGGTTACTCCAGCCTGACTTTTGATTGCAACAGATTTTTTCACACAATGTGTGTTTGCTTTAAATGTAATAATCTACAGTATTTTGCATGTACAAGTTAAATCTAAAAGACGTAATCTTGCTGTTCTTTGAGACCTTTTGCACCAAAAATCTCAACTACTCAGAATATGCACTCTGAATGTACCTTTTTAAATGAATGTGTGTGGTCTCTAACTGGCATCCAAAATACCTTGTAAAGATGGGTGATCAAGAAAGCTTAAAAGCATATGAAGATAAGAACTGAGACATAATATTAATAGCTTACAATTGAAAATGTCTTACAGCTTGGAAGGTGTTTGAGTGTTGTACTGTTAAAATATTTGATGGAGACTTATTGCTTATACCCAGCTTATTTTCAAATAAAATAATACTGTTTTTTTCCTGTAGGTGATATATCCTCCACATTCCAAACTCACAGATAAAGAGGTAAGTCATAGTTGCTATATATCATTTGGTTTTAGCTTAGGAAATATAAATATATTGTATCTCAGGAAATATAACAGCTGTCTTTTCTTTTCCCTACCCTTTAGAAAACCAATATTTGCTATTTGTCTTTTCCAGATTCTAATTCGGGTAAGTGCTTTCTTCTCTCTGTAGTCTGTTGTTGGACTAAACTGTGTTAAAAAAGAATTTGACAGGATGTGTTCTGGGCTTTAGATCAAATACGTATTTATATATCTTAATTAACATTGCAATACAGAAATGTTGCAGCTAAGGTTAAATATAAAACTGCAACTGTCTGCATTGCAGTAAGGTCTGAGGATTCTTCTCTGGTTTATGTAAGTGTGTAAGACCTTCCAGATGACATTTGTGCAGATGTTTCAGAATACTTGGCAGGTAAAGAATGAACATCTTAATCTTGCTCTTTAAACAAAATAATAGCATTGTCTCTGTAGAGAGGAGAGTAGGCATGGAATTTGAACGATTTAATAAAATAAATGGAAGTATATGGGACCCTCTTCTCGTAAAGGACTAAATGTACATTTTCTAAGTTCATAACAGTGAAACTGACTTTTAAATTCAAAAGCATTTAGAAAGAACAGTTGTGAAAGGAAAACCTCAGCTATCTTCTCCATTCTTGCTGTGCCTGTAGCTGTGTGTGATCCTGCTTGTTAAATTATTCTCAAATCTAAACTTCTGCTCTTCTGCTGCCAAGGAGAAATTGGGGCATGTGGCTGATAGGTTGGACCACCTGCAAAAAGAAATTACAGAAGTTCAGACACTTCCTCTCACATTTATTTCTATACAGAAGTCAAAACTTGCAGGACCAGCATTGTGCCTGTAACTGCAGTGACTCTGTGATTTTGGATGCTCTGCAGTATGACAGCTTGGATAGGGAGTGATGCAGATGTGCTTTTAATGTGTGTGAGCTCTCTCTTATGTAATTTTACAAAGTGTTTTGGCTAGTTTTTCTCCTTTGTCTAAATGTCACTAAAATTAAGGTATTTTCTCTGTTCTTGCTATTTTGTATGCAAATAGAAGCACATCTTCTTTCTGTTACTGAATTAGGAGTTAACTGTGTCTTCTAATTACTGTCATTGTTAATGGTGATAAGTATCTTTAGTCTTTAAAAGGTATCTTGAAGGTACAAAATCGTGTCTTAGGAGCAAAGGTTGCTTTCTTAAAAATTTTTCATGTATTTTTTCAAATAAGAGTGTAGTATTCTACTTCAGGTAGAATAGGTATATGTGAGGAGGTTTTATTTTCAGCAGGGAAAAATTCCACTTTTTTGCTTTTTATGATGTCCCTATTAAGAATTGTTGGTTCTTGATCATTCTTGGTAGGCTTAAGTTTCAAATGATGTAGAGGGAATAACCTATGTAAAACCTGCCTTCCACAAGGCTGCAAGTGTATCCTGTCAGGATTTATTTTTTCATCATAGGCCTTAGCATAAAAAGAAAAGCTTTATGTAATAGAGCAGTGAAAGAAGTTACTAGCTTGCAGCTAAATTTGAGGTCAGCCCATCCCAGGTTTTCATGGCTCAAAAGGTTAATTCAATTTTTTTCTGTTAATAGTACAAAGAGATATTATGTCAGTACTTGTGGCTGGGAATTTAGAGGAGAAAATTGATTTAATGAGCTACTAGATCACAACACTTGTGGTTTTCAGCTGAGTTTTGCAGTACAGTTATTTTTAAAACAATGCTTTACCTACTCTGCCTGGATAATTGAAAAGAGAATAGACATTCACCAGTCTTCTCTGAAAGAGCTTGTTAAATAAGAAGACATCATATTCTGAATGATATTTGAACATAGTAATGATTAAGGGTAATTTAGGTCTTCTGTGTGTAGGTTTTTATAATAGTTGATGAGGGCTTTTTTCCTTTGGATGAAGGGAAGGAGCTTTGAAAAGTTGAAGCAAATATTTAGTGGTGTGGTTTTTCTTATCATTGCATCCTTGCTGAGCACTTGTCACCTGTTTGAATTCACGGTCCCATCTCACCGTGTTTTGCTACTTTTGGTTTCGTTGTGGTGCATGGAGGGTTTCTGAGTGCAGCTCCAGGGGCTCTGAGGCTCAGCCCTGGGTGCTCTGTGCATGTCACTGTTACTCTGCACAGCCAGGGCATCGGGCTCAGGGGCTGGGCTCTCTGTGCTTGCTGCAGCAGAATGGGTGTGACTGAAAGAGAAGGTGAAATGGAACTTTCAAGTCTGGTGAAACAGTTCAGCAGAGAATTTGTTACATTTTTCTCGAAGAAATTAATTTTGATAGAAATGAAGGAAAGCTTTGCTCCTTGGGGATATTACTGAGAAGTCCTACTCAATTTCACTCAGTTTTCAGCACTTAACTTTGCAGCTTTCAAAATGATGAATCCTAGACCTGCCTGTGGAGTTACAGATGAGCATAATGCACTCCTACAGTGTGACTTCTGTATGAACTGTATGGTGTCAGAAGAAGAGGTAAAGTGCAGCCATGTAGCAGAGCAATGACATGGCTAAGATGATCAAAACTATGCAGGCATGCCAATGAAATGGGGAATGGCAGTAGGAGAAGAGCCATTTGACCTGTTTGAGGACATAATTGTTTTTTTCCTTGTTGCAGATAGTATAATTTACTGTTGGCAAAGATGCCAAATTTGCCACTTATAAAATTATAAATATATTAATGTTCACAAGGGCAGTGCAAGATAAATGAACCAAAACTCTGATACCTCTTTGGCTGTAAGCAAGTGCTCATGTTAAACAAGACTCAAACTCAGAATACTGCATGTCATTTATCTCTTCCCCATGTAGGTTGTCTTGGGGACACACAATTTTGTTTTAGATTCCGACGGTCTCCTGGAAGGAAAGTCTCATTCTGTTGTTTTCTGGACCAATTGGATAGAGATCTACCAGTTTACTTAAAGGTTGGAAATGAGAAAAAATGAAGTTAAATTTCTTTTGGGTAGTGTTAATTTGTGGGTCTTCACCTTTAAATACAATGTTTGAAAAGAAAAATCTCTGAACTAGTTGTCCTGAAGTCAAAACTCACTTTGTTTGTTGTAGCATATTATTATAATCATAATAAATTTCGTTAACTATTCTTTGTTTTATAAGTATGGTTTTTGGATTACAAGGAATTAAATTGACACCCAGATCTATTTCATTATTGTCTAGAAACCTGTAGATCAAATTGTAAGAACCATTACTGTTGTGGAAATATGAAGTGCTTTATAAGTTAATTTAAACAATTCCAAGCAACTTGGGCTGTCTCAGTTTCCACCCTTCAGTTTTGAAGCTGGAGCAGTTACCTAAAAGGGGTAGTGGCCAAAAGTTGTTCTCATCATGTCCATAGGGAATATTGAGGCCTCTGGGAGCCTGATTCTCAAACTCAATTTAGTTCTGTTTATGTGGCAAATACTTGAATTCTTGTTTGTAGGAAGCATAAAGCTGATGTCTTTGAAATGTGACAGCCTACTTCCTTAATATTCCAAGAATCTTTTGTAAAAAGACTGGGTTTTATCTCTTCAAGTGAGAGCTTTAAGATTTTTAACTGCTAAAATCTTTTTAGTGCTACTTTGCAGAATTATAAAAGTTGCTTTATTCCTCAAGAAATTATTTCTGGTTTTGGTTTCACACTGTGTCAGGAGAATATAGATATAAAAATAGTAAACCCAGAAAGCACAGCTGTTTCCCCATGATGATGTTTTCTCTTTGAAGTACTTACTAAAGAAGAGAATGTTAATAAACACAGTAATCCTTCTAGTTTATTGTATCTAATCAGCTTTGGAGCTCACAGGGGAATAGGCTTTTAAACTGTATGTTGAATGCTTCAAAAAGGAGGGCAGTAACAGGTGGTTGTATTGAATTCTTTCCTTTGTTTTGCAGAAAGACTCAGCATATTACTATGGCTATGTGTATTTCAGACAAGTTCGAGACAAATCATTAAAAAGAGGGTATTTCCAGAAGGTAATTTCAGTTCTTTTAGGAAAATATTAATTTAGAAATTATTTTTCAGTGACTGCAGAGGAACAGGAAAACTGTCTTGCTCTCTAACTAAATTAGTTGTTAATTTATAGTAAATTGGTCTAATTTTACATCAGCTATGCTGTCAGAAGAGATAGTTTTGTGTCTATGTTTAAAAAAAAAAGTTGGCTAGTTTTGGGAGTTGTTTGTTTGCAGTTTGCCTGTAGTCAGGCGTGTGGTTGGCTTGCATGTGTGAGAGGAGTCCTGCTTGGAGTTGTCTGAGGGTAACAGGTGCAGTAGAACTGAGGGCAAGTGCTGATGTTGACTGAAAATCTGTTTTGTTCCTCTTTATTCCAGTCGCTGGTCCTCATCAGCAAGCTGCCTTATGTCCATCTCTTTCGTACCATGCTTAAGCAAATTGCACCAGAATATTTTGAAAAGAGTGAAGCTTTCCTGGAAGCAGGTAGTGGTCCTACAATGTTGAACTCTTACACTATCACATACTTCTTCTGGAGAAATAAACAACACTGTCGTGTTCTAGTTTGTGGTTTTGTCTTCTTGCAGGGTAGAGGGTTGAAATTTTAGCAAACTGGCTTGACTTCTAGATCATTGAACAGAGCTAATTGAATTCTGGATCTTCCCTGGGAGAGTTGGAGGTCCCTCCTGAAACACATCGAGGATTGCTGTGTGTTTCAGGACCAGCTGCTGAGCACAAGGAGCTGATGGCAATCCTTACTTTGCACTCTTCACCGCCCAAGTCCTTTTGGGCAGTCTGACAGCTTTTGCTAAGCAGCTGTACAAATGTCATCTTGCTTGAGGTTTGGTTTTTTTTGTGTGTGATTTGTTTGTTTTTTGACCAAATGGAAAAAGTGACAGAGCAGCGCTGGTACAAGGTGCCTCAGCCTCACTGCAGAGCTGAAAGAGCTGGAGAAAGACAAATAGAAAAGTTATTTGCTCTTTGCCTGGAAGAGCTCTGTTTTGTGTACTGTGCCTGCCCCATACAGCTTTCATGGCTTTGTGTTTTCACTGAGAAACAATTTGTGTAAACCATGAAAGAATTGCATTTTTCAATCACCTGTTTTCTTGAGAGGTTGTATTATGAGCAAAATAAGCTCTGCAGAAACGATGAGAATTATGTTTTATATTCATAATGGTTTACAAGAAAATGCTGGAAAACTTTGTAGCCAGCTACAAACCAGCTTTTTCCTTAACTGCTGGTGTTCATTGGTTCTGCAGTGGCCAATATACATAAATGGAGGTGTTCTTTTCAATTTTTTTTAGTATGTACTTTCATGGTTTCTCAGGTAATGTTTCTTCAACTAATTTTAAGTCTTGTTATTGCAAAAATTGGAAGACCAGAGAACACTGTTTTCTTGAAATGAAAATCTTTATAGTTCTAATGGAATAATACATAATGTCCAAAAGGCTGTAAAACTTTAGTGTGATTGAGAGACAAGTAGGACTGCTGTGGATTATTAGCACTAATTTCAAGTTGCAGTGTGCACAAAGGTGACTCTGTGATCATGGTTTATAGCTTGCAGAAACTCTGGTATTTTTCTTTCAGTTTGCAGTGACGTTGATCGTTGGCCACCACCAGTTCCAGGGAAAGTTCTGCAGTTGCCTCTTATGGGTCTCATAATGAAGGTGAGGACTCCTGCACTTGTTCTTCTCTGAGGCTGTTTTCCCCACCTTTCACTGTACAGTTCCTCACTGCCTTGTGCCTTGTTTTCATTGTCCTGTTCTTCCAAACAGGAGTAGATGTTTACAGCACTCAGAGTGAAGGTCTGGCAGATCCTGATTAGGTGCTTTAATTGAGGGGAGGAGGGGAGGATCTTTTATAGTGCTGAGGTTAATATTTAATTTTAGTAGTTACTAAAAAGTGATGTTTCAATACAACTACTAGTTGCAGTGTCTGTATTATCCCTCTGGAATTTGCATTCTAGGAGACTTCATGTTTGATTTGACAAACATAATTAGCACTCAAGTATTGAGAGTTAAATTCAAGTCAAGCAAATTAAATACGTTAATGAAAATCATTCTCATTCCTTAAAGTTGACAAGTAAAAATCTTTTTTGTCCCACACACCAGAAATAATTGCTTGTGCTGTTTATATTTTTAATGGCAGTGAAATATGTCAGAAGAAAGCCATTAAAGAAGTTATATCTAGGGCATAGTGAAGAACTGTTGAGTTTGAACAGTGGTTAAGAACTGGGCCTCTGGGAGTTGTATTAATTTCATAATCCATATGAAGTGCAGTTAAATGAATTTGCTGAAGTTGGAGGTTACAGCCAGAAGTACCTTCTCAGCAGATACTCTCAAGTTTATAGAAAGAAGTGTGCTTTACCAGGGAGAGAAAGAAGTTTCTGAAACTATACTAAATCAGAATTTTAATAGAATGGTTCTGAATGCTGTGTGATGAGGAGTGTCAGATATGTCTTTGGGTATTGCCTGCATTTATCTCATCAATAATTCTTACCCATGAGAACTGAAATTGCATTCCTAAACTGAGTGAAGCCATAATTACTGTCCAGTGATATTGTCCCTAGTTTTTATACTGCTTGGGCAGTTTTAAGTGTTGTGTGTAAATGACATCCATTTCCACTATGATTCAATTTGTAGTACTCAAGACCTACAGATGCAAGCTGTGAGTTCAGGGAAGCCTCACATGTTCAGACTATTTGGATTCTGGCAAGTCTCTCTTGCCTTAGCGTCTTGATGTTTTAGGAGAGAATTTTTTCTAAAAGTAATTCTGTACCATCCTAAACCTCCAAGACCTTATTTCAGATCATTCTTTCCAAAATTTAGAGGTATTTTTATTGAAATTACAGCTACAATTTTGACTCACTTTGCCAATAGTCTCTTTTTAAACTGGAGTATTGTTTTCATATTCTATGAGTCAATTTGCTACTGGAAATTCTGTAGGTGGAAGTTCTGTAGGGAAAATAAGCATCATGCTGTAGTACATCCTCTCAAAGTATTACAGATTTTCTCTAAGTCAGCATTTGAACTGTCTGCTGGATTCAATACAGGGGAAATTAAATCTTTCTTTTTCTTTCCAAGTTGCGGATTCCAACATATCGTGACAAGCCTGGGACAACACCGATAGTACAGAATATGCACCAGGTAGTGATTAGATGCTGATATTGTATATAGCCCCAAACAAAGCCAGAGATCTGCTTTCCTTCTTTAAACTTGTTAGTTAGAAAAGATGGGTAGCAAATCATAATAATCTATGATAATAATGAAATCCACAATCTTTGAAACTTTGAATGGAGTAGTCCAGATTTGGATTCTTCATAGAAAGGATATTCTAACCCAGTTACCCTGAGCAGGGAGAGATATCCAGGTCCTGGAAGAAGACAGTTGGCTGACACAATTACTAACCTGAACATCCTTTTAAAGTTTGGATAGTTTGGGTTTTTTTGAGGATGAATACAGAATTAAAAGTCTTTAGCCATAGAAGATGTTTATAAAACCAATCTCTCTGTGTCTTCATGTGCAGTTGCTCAAAACAGCTTCAGTGTTTTATAGATTTTCTGGACTGAAAGCCACATGCCTGTTAATGGTGGGGGGGTGGAGGGGGTGTCTTGGGAGATGTCTTGCTCATAGAACACAAAGGTAGTTGTGGAGATAATGTACTATATACTGCAGCAGTACATAAGTAATTAGACTATATCCTGTCTACTGTCTGTAAGCATTTAAGGGAAACCATTTCATTTAATACCTAGGTGTTCTGATGACTAAAAACCAAGCATTGCGATGTCTTTTAGGCAGATGCTCAGATCTCCATGGCTTTACCGACTGTTCATGAAGTAGATCTTTTCAGGTAGGAGCTTGGACTGGTTAATTCCTAGCTGTGAACTCCCATATGGTTTTGATTTATAGCAGTTCCTTAACACATCTCATGGCTTGTAAGCTAACATGTATCAGTGTTGCTTTTAATATTTTTTTCTGTAAAGTTTGCTAAAACACAGTTTTCGACAATATACAGGCTGAAATTGCAATAAATAAACAAGTTCATTAAATGCTCCATTTTACAAGAGTATTTTATGTTTTTCAAATTACTAATTAAATATTACCACAAACTTTTTCTTTATACCTTTATTAACCAGAAGAAATAGTATTTTATGATCTCAAATGTATTAAAATGACTCAATCTGTTTTTAGGTGTTTCTGTCCAGTGTTCTTCCACATTCAGATGCTTTGGGAGCTGGTGCTGCTGGGAGAACCACTTGTTGTGATGGCACCATCACCAGCAGAATCTTCAGAAACTGTGTTGGCCCTTGTTAGGTAAATGTAGTAGAGCTTTCTAACTGTGGCTGAGGAGTTGGTGTAAGATTCCAGCTGAGTGGACCTTTATTGATCTGTGTGATAAAGCATTACAAATTTTAGATTTGCTTGTGTATTTCATGAAAGTTTGCGCTGAGTACATAAATCAAGCTCATCCTTCTTGTACCTTGCAGCTGTATTTCACCACTGAAGTACTGCAGTGATTTCAGGCCATACTTCACCATCCATGACAGTGAATTCAAAGAATACACAACTCGCACACAAGCCCCGTAAGTAAATCCAACTCTCTGGAGAAGATGTTGCTCAAAGCTACTCATAAATTTGTATTAAAATACTGTTTAACTATTCTGGATTTCTATAATTAGAGAATTAGGTTTAGACTAGTTTCTTTCTTTTGGTGAGATTGTCATGCAGAGTACAGCAATTAGTTGATTTAAGTTTTTATTCCAGTTAGATAAGACAAAGAAGTTACAAAACAATGCCATAATTAAACCAGGCTTGAGTTTCATAGGATACTTCTCTACAGAATAACTCAAACTGCAAGATGAACCCAAGAAAAGTTCTTGCTTTTCCATAAGGGTTTGTCTGTGCAACACCAACTCCAGAGTAGCTCCTTGGGAAATTCTGCTGTGTTTTAATTTTTAATTAACTGCTAAACAAAGTGACTTGTAGAATTCAACATCCATATGGCTATTTTGTAAAGCTAAGTCCTAGTTGAGACAATTTAAAAATCAAATATCTCTTCACTAAATTTATTAGGTTATTAATGTAAATAAGTCAGAAATTATTTTTTTAAGAGTGTGAATGTCCAAAACTAGTGACGTTTGAAACTGCTTTAAGGACACATTTTTTCTCCCTTTATTTTTTTTAAATCCTGCTGTTATTTTGAGAGCATACACCGTCCAGTATTTCTTAATATATGTTATTTAAATGCAGCTTGATTTTGGAATGGAGTGCATTTGTTAGATTCAGTGATCTTTTAATAGATAAATTTCTTCTAATGTCAGAACAGGCAGAGGTTGTTGATTTGGAATTTTTGTTTGCTTTGTTGTTTTTTTTACCATAGTGTTCCTCTCAATTGGTGTATTGCCAGAGATGGAGCAGTGGAGAAACACATAAACACAGGCAATATGTTTTAGATTGTGTTCCATGGGAATGGTTATGCAGTATGTAATTTACTTTCTAAAAATAATTCCAGGAAGAATTTGGTTAAACTTTAGTAACCCATGTTTTGAAATTCCATCCACTTTTCTGTAGCAAAATAAAAAGGTTGGTCGCTACAGGGATTAGTATTTGAAATAGAGCTGAAATTGCCCTGACTTTCTTATGGAAAACAAAAAGTTGGAAATATTTGAGATAGGTTTTTAAAACCATGGCTCTAAGAAGGTGAAGAATCCAAATGATGCCAAGTCTGTGTATTGTATTATTTTCATAATAGAGGCAAGCAGGGAAACTTATGGGTAGTGTACAGAAAGTGTTAAACTTTGGGATTTTTAAGACCAGTCTAACAAAATGATGATAAACTATTTTAAAGATGGCAGTTTCAGTGAGACTTACTGCTATATTCCTTAGTTGATATTTGACTGAAAAATAGATGGCAACCACTCTATTGAAAAACATGTTCATACCTCATCCTATCAGTGCTATAAATCCCAAATCTTGCAGGCCTGTGCTGCAGCACTGTGCTCTTACTGCCCCTTGTTCCCTGTGTGCCCCAAGCACAGAGCAGGCAGAAAAATCTGGCAGAGTGTGAGCTGGGGCACAGTGCTCTTCAAGTGCTCGTGCTGCATCACTTGATAACTGCTGCTTAAAGCAAGTGGCATATTAAGTGTCTCATTTTCTTAATGACATGCACATTCAAGTACTGAGAGTTTGTTATCATCAAACCTTGAAAAGTAGCAATTTGTCTTTCAAATATGGGTCAGATTCCTGCTCATTAAAAAAAAAAAACTAAAAACCAACACATCGCAAAACCGCAATTACAGTGTGCTGTTCTCACCATTGCAAATGGGGCAGAATTTAACCAAGTCTAAGCAAATTATGTCATTTTTATTCTATTCAACAATTGCTATTGTTTGTACTTTAAGATACTTGTCTTATTTTCTAAAACATTGAAACTTTGATAAACATTTGTCCTCTTATGTGCAATTTAAAATGTAACTCTTAAATACCAAAGGAAAATAATTTCAAGTTAATAATTTAAGTTGACCTTTTCTGTTTGTTAAGGCTGAAGCTCTTGCTGTCATATTTTAATCACTGTCATTACTTTTCTAGGCCATCTGTCATTCTAGGGGTGACAAATCCCTTTTTTGCTAAAACACTTCAGCACTGGCCTCACATCATCCGAATTGGAGATATCAAACTTCCAGGTAAAATAAAAATATTTTCTACAATCCTGTGCAAAGGGATCTAACTGTGTGCTTATTTATTTACAAACACATGTAATTATGTTCCATTTATTTAATTTAATGCTAACTAAATTGTCATGGATGTAAATCTGTCAAGTGAAATTAGAATTTTGACTGCTCTATGTCTTTTCAAATTTAGTATCTTAAATGCAAAAGATAGTAATACACATTAGTAATAATGGTTTACCTTTCACAGAATCCTGAATTTGTATCTCTACCAATAAGGTATTAAAATGAGACATAATATGTTACTGATGTTAATTTTAGTGTGAGTAGAATATAAAAAATCAGTCACAGCCAGCCCAGAATATGAGACCCATGTGAAAGCTATGTTTGAATATTACAGTAATCTAAAAAGTTGTTGACAATATTTTGATACTATATTTCTAATCTGGCAATATGCCAGTAATTATTAATTGTTCAGTCTGGATGATTTCCTTACACAATTGCATAGCATTTTTATGTAATGTTTGGATAACATGTCAATTGCTACCACTGTAATTATTGTGTGAAATTCCTGAATGTAGCTGTTTGCTGCTGCAGGTTCACTACACTGTTCTGACAGTGGGAATGCATAAATATGCAATTAAGATAAAACACCATAAAATTAATTTTTGTAGAAGAAGTTAATTTTAACTTCTGAGTACACTGAATTAATTAAGGATTGTGTACTGAGTTCAATATAATTAGGCAAGGTTTTGCTTAACTTTAAACTACCATGTCTCTCTGTGGTCAGAATACCTGTGGGGGCTTAGGGTAGTGTGGAGTGTGGGGAAGAGTTACTTTGCTGCTGTGTAGCTAATGTTTGGAAAGTAGAATCCTAATTAAACTCTGCAAATCCATTTAAACAGGTGGCCTTCAAATCTGATACACAGTTTCAAGTATGAAACCCTAGTTTTGATGTAGCTATGGGAAATGCTTAGTCAGGAAGTTCTAGAGAGGCATCTGTCTGACCTGTCTTTAAAAATTTATATTTTATTTCTTTAGGGACAAAGAAGGGTTCTGATTATGTTTTTTTCAGTTTTTTCCTTCATTTTTCCCCAGCTCTGCAGTTCCAAGAGCAATTTAACTGTTACTGTTTCTAAAGTTGAGCATCCAAATAGATTTAGGAGGAAGGTTCTGATGAGGCTGCAAGACTGTGAACAGGGCTTAGGGTCTTCTGGTTGGAGCAGGATAAATTGGGAAAACAAAAGCCCTTAGCCTATGACAAAGGAGACTTAAATTCATTTCCTTACAACACTTAATCCATGGCTGCTATTGTGTTTTCTTCTATACAAATTTCAGTTAAGCCAAGTTACCAAAGATTTGTTCCCAAAAGCATTTACACTAAGGTGAAGAAGGGAAAATGGAATAAAAATATGAAATTAAGAAAATAATTATTCTCTGTTATATATCTATATGTTAACTGGCTGCTTGGATTCAGAAGGTTGGCTGGTTTTGTTTGTGGAGTTTTTTTAGTACTCTTTTTGCTTGTTTGGGTTTTTGTTGGTTTTCAGGTTTGTTTCTTTTTTCTTTTCAACAAGGAACACTTATATGAAATGAAAAGTCTATTTGCTGTTATTCATGTGTTTGCTGGGTGTTTCTGGATATATACTTGGATTCTTGTCAATGTTTCTAATGTTTCTTACAATATTAGATAGTCTTCAAGTAAGGTGGCTTTATGTGTTTTGACAGGTGAAGTTCCAAAGCAGGTGAAAGTGAAAAAACTGAAGAACCTAAAAACTTTGGACTCCAAACCTGGTAATAATTTCAGGGTTAAATTGCCAGTCTTTTAATTTTAAAAGGTATACCTTGTTTCTCCTGTGGCTATATGCTGCTTTCTTTCCTTTAGGTGTTTATACCTCTTACAAGCCATACTTGAACAAAGATGAAGAAATCGTTAGGCAGTTGCAAAAGGTAATGGCATAGATCACTCTTAATGGCAACTGGTTTGTGTGTTTTGTGTACTGTTGTACAGGGGTTTCATATCAGGCTGCACTTAGTGTAATTGAAATGAAACTGGATTCTGCTTCCTTTGCCCCAGTTCATAACAAAATAGATGTATATACACCCTCATTGTAGAAGAGTTGCTGCCTTATTAGCAGCTCCTATGACTATATGAATGGTGAACCTCAATAAGTTAGCTTAATAATTTAGAGAATTAAAGGTATTTTCTGTTCATCTCTTGAGGTTTTCCATCCTCTGCCACCTCCACTCTGGTCTCTTTGGTCTAAAAGTCTCACACATGAGGTGTGTAAGAATCAGAGTTTCCTGATTTTAACTGATTTGCAAGCACTTCTTTATAGAAACGTTTCTTTCTTTTGAGTTTCTTTACATGAAAATAAAAAAATCAGTAATTGCAAAGACAAGTGTCTGTACAAAAGAACTTGACACTATTGCTTTCCTTCCGTGGCTCAGGGTAGGAAGTGCTGTGTGTGGGCATATGGCAAATGAATACAGATTATAATAAATATTCATAAAAAGTAAACCCACCACAACTACCTACATACTTTGGAGTAACAGACTGAGTGTGATTTGTTGTTTTGGGTTTTTTTAAGGGAGTACAACAGAAGCGTCCTACAGAAGCCCAGAGTGTGATACTTCGGCGCTATTTCTTGGAACTGACGGAAAGTTTCATTATTCCTTTAGTGAGTTCTTAGAGTAATGGGGTTTTTACAGAAGCAATAAGGAGTAGTTTTTCTGGAGTGACCCTCAGTCCAGTAGCTCTCCAGTGTAGCCCTGGAATGAAGCCTGGGTCCAGCACAAGGCACAGCTGCCTCCTGCTGTCACACCTGACACTAGGCAGTGGCCCCACTCCCTGTACCTTGGACACCCTGGGGCTGTGGCCATGCCTGTGCCAGCCTTGCTAGAGCAGAGATGGCCACAGCTCAGAGAGTCCTCTGTGGGTTAATTCTAACTCTAATGTTTGGCGAAGGGACTCAGAAAATCTCTTCCAAACACTTGATACAAAGCATGGTTACTGTTTGGAATCACCCACGATATGGGGTGGACTGTCTGCTTTCTGGGGACTGTTTCCAAAGAAAAGAGAGATTGTTTACCAGTGGCTCAAGTTCAGGATATAGATATTCTATGTGTGCATTTGCCTCCTGTCCTTCTTTGCCTCGTGTCCTTCTTGAACTTTGCTGGCTCAAAGTTCTGGAGTTGGGAAATACAGTCGATATAAGATAAGCTCCTTCTTGTTTTCTCATGTGGTAAATACGCACAACCCCACCCTGTACTAACACTGGGAAGAGAAAATGCTGTGGTCACAAGCAATAAGTAAACACACATGTGGACTGTGTGTCTTTAATACTGGTTATGCAAACAACCTTTCCTTTTCCTTTCCCCAGGAACGTTACGTGGCAAGCTTAATGCCTTTGCAGAAATGCATATCACCCTGGAAGGTGAGGAAGTGTAATTTGAATGAGCTGGAAATTGGTAATTAGAGAAATTAAGGTCTACTAATTTTTTTTTCTGTCCATAGAGTCCACCACAGCTGAGGCAGTTTAGCCAAGATGACTTCATGAAGACATTGGAAAAAGCAGGACCACAGCTCACCTCAGGTTTAAAGGGAGATTGGATAGGACTTTACAGGTAATTTCTTTCATCAGCATAAAAAATTGTAAAAATCAAAACAGATCAGTAATATTAATGCTATTTTTCCTGAAGAAACTTACAATCAGGACTGATTTGAGTAAGACTTTATTTTAGAATATATGCTTTAATAGAAATTGATAGGGCTAAGCATACTTAACTTGCTTAAATCTTTTTTGCTAACATAACAGAAACCTGTAATTTGTGGTTTTATTTCTGGTTCTAGCTCGATTCCTCCTTCCAATCAAACACAAAGATAAAAATTAGGGTGTTTCGAACTGAGCCTTGATCTCTTTTTTACTAAAATTCCCTAATCTTTATTGTGTTTCAGACACATATTCTTTACATTCTTTCTCAATCCTTGTCTTAATTACTAGAATTAATGTTAATCTGTACTTTAGAATATTACATCTTTTTGAAAGTATATAGAGAAAGAGTTCTAATATCTTACTCAATCTCAAATTACATTTGATGATGTAGAAAACGCTGTTACCACCTTGTACTTAAATATAAAATGTATTTTTCTTTGGTGTTTTACCAGGCATTTTTTGAAATCACCAAACTTTGATGGTTGGTTTAGGAGCCGGCAGAAAGAAATGACCCAGAAGTTAGAGGCCCTTCATTTAGAAGCACTCTGTAATGAGGTTAGAAAAGTGTGTGCTTACAATTATATTTATCATCTTGTAATAAAAATACATTCTCCCACAAGTCATTTTTACTCCTGTTTTCATAGGTTGAACGTGACATTGTTGACAGTTTTGTGAATCCTGATCTAGCAAAACATGATTTAGTTAAAGAAGTACGAGCTAGAACTAACACAGCAAGAGAACAATATGAAATACAGTTCACCTGTCATAACTGTCATCCTTTGCAAAACCTACTTTTGGGTTTGTTGTGTGTTTTAAAGTACACACACCCACCCTCAAAAAAAAAGCTTTTTCCTCTTACTTGACAATATTACTGTATTCAGCTTCCATCCTTGGCATTCCTGACAACATATTTTCAGTTACAATACGGTTTGTAGCTTTAAAGGTAAAAATTCAGCTAATTTGACATTCTAATTGACAGCTAATTAGGTATATTTAGTAAATAAGCCTACAACTGATGCATAGTAATGGAGACCTTAGAAGTGAAGTCTGTTTATATATAACAAAATGCCACATAACTATTGTGATGTTGTAAGAGCCATTCCTTAATTAAGAAGCTGAAGTGGGTATCAATATAATTTGAGTTGGAACAACTGATAGAGAAAGGAATTGCCAGAGGAGTAGACATTGTACAGCCAGAGAGGGAATAAGAAGAACAAAAACAAAGGCAACACTACAGCTTTAAAACAAACAAACAAAATTGCTCTATTTCTCAAAAGCCATTTATTTTTATCCCTTGCCTTGTCAATTCCCAAACAATGAAAATGTAGTAAATCCAAACAGATTATTCAAATAGAGCAGACCAAATAATTTGCAGGTCATTTATACAACTTAGACTCTATCCAACTGTATTTGACACTAACTTTATCAGAGAATAGGAAATGTGTTTCAAATTTATTACTGATTCTGCTCCTTTCTTGTTTTTTCTTTTGACACACAAAATAAATGTTCCTTTGTACATGAACAAATGTATTTCCTAGGTAAGTCGTAGGGGGTAGGGGAGCAGAACTTCCATAAGAAAATTCACTTGATTGTATCTTACTAGTTATCAACTGTGATCTCCTTTAATGCCCTAGAAACAGTAAGCACTGCCCTGAACTACTGTAATACTTTATTGTGCTGGCAGTTCTGATTTGGTAATCATTCACTGCCATTTGGCATTGTAGATGCTCTTTCTCAAACTGAGCCTGTTCGGCAGGATTTTTTTCCCCTTTAATTTATTTGTATTGTGTTTGTGTGAAAGTTTGCTGTTATGTAAAGTACAAATAAAGCAGATTTTGTAGTTCACAGTAAAGACAGTGCATGAGTAAAATGAGGTTAGCAAATGGCATAGGAATAAGGAAAATACCTATTCTGAACATTAGGTATAGATTAAGACCTCTTTTGAGAATTACATATGCAACCATAAATAATTCAATGCCCAATTTTTTATTTTAGAACTTGGTTTTCTGGAGTCAGAAGCATACTGAGGTAGAAACGGTGGATCTTGTCTTAAAGTTAAAAAATAAACTGGTAAGTAACTGAATTGAACATTACTTAGCTACATAAAAGCTTTATATAGCTGGTTTTGCAAGTACACAAATGAAAATATTCATCATTATCTAGGTAGTTTAACGATTCAGTCATTCATTCAGGCTTGAAAAACAGAAACAGTCCATTTCAGCCATGCCTGAAATAACAGTTACTTGGCTTCCCAATATCATCTGGCTATGCTGGAAGCATTGTATTGCTGGGTGTTTTTTTAATTACCTGTAACTCTGTGACTGATCTGAATCCCCAGGGAAGAAGAAAACCAATTTTTGTTGTTATTTCTTAAAGTCCAAATCAGTGTTCTCACTGTTGTGTGGTTGCTGGGGAAACCTGCTGTTGTCCAAATTCCTACTCAGTCAGCAAATGAGGAATTCATTTTCCAGATTTTGTAATACATGACTTTGATATTTCTTAAGGTAACCTTGCACTTTTAGTACAAATCTTATTTTCTTTTACCTTTGCAGTTGCAAGCTGACAGAGAACATCTTCCTGTGAAAACTGACACACTGAAAAAGCTGCAGACACACATCAATGATATTATACTGGCACTGCCAGATGACTTACAGGACATCTTGCTCAAAACTGGCACAACATGATTTCTGCTGGGCTTTTTTGGTGCCAAAAACCAGAAGGCAAGCAGTCTCACAGAAGACAGTGGCTTCCCAAGTTTGGAACACAGCTCTAAACCAGTACATTAACACTACAAATGGACTGTACTAACAGTATAGCCCACTATATAATTCTCACTGTTTTTTCCACTCAATACCAATGCAACTAAAGGGATTTTTATGTCTAATACTGTTTGAAATAAGTGCTCTTAAGAATAATCTGTGGGCATATGAAGCTGGGCCACAGTATAGGACTACAGTGCAGTGCTGGCATTGCAGAATGTTTCCCAATTGGTGCTGCTATACCCAGTCCTTCTCAGGGGTAGGCAATATTGAACCTGTACTGTCCTGTTGATGTAGTATTTGATTATTTTACTTTGTTTTTTACTTTTAGTTTTTAGCTAGTGATAAGTCCAACTGACATAGTAGTGATTTGGCCAGAATGCCTTAAAATTGAGGTATTTTACTGGTAAATCACAGCTTTCAAACTGTTTCAGGAGCAACTGAAATGATCAGATCCATTCTTAACTTTCTGTATTTCTCCTTCTTACTATCTTTCCAAAATGATACTGATTTAGCATCTTTAAAGAAGAGAAGGCAGCTGACAAAAATTTCCTGAAAGGAAATATCTTCCACTCAGTGTCAGTTATCAGGGTGCTCTTACATGCCTTACAGTAATTATATGCTAATTTGTGCTTTTAAACTGCTGACATCCAGGATTTCAACTGGATCACTCATGTAAATGTAAGCATGCAGTATACATCAGAGGAAATGAACACTGTGGTGTTCTAATAGGGATTTTAAAATGGGTAATTTTGGTAGAGTTAGCTGATACACAGGCTGTTTCAGTTGGAGATCATACCAGTCAGCTCCTGTAATCATTTTTAACTTCATTTTGGCTTACCCAGTTGGGTGTGTGAGGAGGTGATGAGGCTGGAGGGAGAAAATGTTGGCTTCAGCTGAAAAAAGCCTCTGGACAGGTCAGACTGACAAAAAAAGATTGTAGCATGAAATTACTCTCAGTATGTGCATACAGCAGACATGCAGAAAGACTACCTTCCTCTTGCATATTCAGCAACAAGAATGGGATGTTTTATCTTCTTGAACAAGTTTCAGTGGTATATAAGAACTCAGCTGCTCCAAAGGCAGTGTTGTACTTTGACCAGTTTCAAGTAGAGCAAACATAATGCTATAGTACACACACAGCATCAACTTTTATATGTCAAGTGGATCACAGTTATTAAAAAAAAACAACTCTGCTTTTAAGTGCTTGGATAGAACTTTTTAAATCTTATGACATAATCCTGCTATAAGAACATGCTTTTGTATAACAAATATTTCATACCATCTTTATAAAAATGTCTTATTTAGATATAAAGTGTCACAACAGTATTTTTATGAAAATAATGTATTTTAATACTGTTTTGTATACAATTACTCATGACCAAAAGTTTAATGTATCTATTATGTTACATAAACTATACCACTTCAGCATTAATTGCTAATTTGCAAAATTTTTTTTTTGCACGCCCTGTGAAAAGCATTTCTAATCCAGAAATTATTAAGTGGCCATTCATACCCTAAATTATCTTAACTATTTAATCTGTAGCACTATGTTGTTTCTTGGAACCATGTAAACTGGTAACAACTATGATAACTAGCACATGACTGCAAATATGTATTTTTTTAAACAAAAATAAAGAGTTTGAGGTTTTTTTTTCCTTTGGAAGTTATGTGACTTAGATGATGGATGTATTTGGTTTGCTTGGTTTTTCCCCCCTCCCCTGTGTAAGCAAAGCTGTTCAGCTTGAAAAGACTTCTGCTTGATGAAGCTGTACCCCTGAGCTGATCAGAAATGTGATGGAGTGGTGTTGTGGTTTGATTATGCATCATGGTTGGAATGAGACAGAGCTGCAGGATCCTCAGCAAAGCAAAGGGCAGGGCCTGGATTGTAAAGCAGGTGTTTGTTAGATTGTACTCAAAGAACTGAAATAGTGAAATGTATCTAGGAACAACCCAGATACACTAAGAATAGGCCAGCTTGGAGATTCAGAAAGTAACTATCCTCAAGCACAGGGAAGCTTCACTTTCCTAGCCCAAAAAAGAAGTGTAAATACTGAATGCTCTGAACAGAACATGGGTGAGTATTAGAAACCTACTTAGACTACTTAGATTACGGCTTCCTGATAGTTTTCATGGTTGGTCAGCATCATATTAATAGCTTGGGCACAAATTACATTTAAAGTATGATTGATTTCTTTTATTAAAATACAACTTTCCATCTTAATTTACACCAGGTTTTGGGTTCAAAAGAACATAATTTAGAATTAGAATAAGGTTTTCAACATGATACCTAAGAGCAGTTGTGGATGCCCCATCCCTGGAGGTGTGGGTTGGACAGGGCACTGAGTACCTCATCTAGTGGAAGGCGCTTCTCCGTGGCAGGGAGGTGGAATAAGATGATCCAACCCTTCCAACCCAAACCATTTTATGATTTTATGAGAAGAACAGCCTCAATTATCTGGCTTAGTAGCCAGATGTTAGGATCTGGTTCAGGACTATCGAAATATAAAGATAAGTAAGGATGTTTTTCTTTAGCAAAGGCTAAGTCAATCCCTGCTGTTCATAGAACGTTGCCCCTGGCTTGGCTCGGTTTTACTCTGCTCTTACGTGCCCGCGTCTGGCGCTCCCTGCCCGTGAACCGAGAGTGCTTCGGTGCCACCCCCGTGCTGCAGCTGGGGGCCTCTGGGGCGGGTCAGGGCGGGGTCCTGCTGGGCCCGAGATGCCTAAAAATTACTGTAGTAGTGGCGCTATATGTATATATATGTACAATTAATAATAGCCGTTTGTTTCGGTTTGGGTTTCTAAAGTTTGTGGGGAGTTGGTTTTGGTTTTTTCTTTAGTAAATGACCTTGTCATTGGGGTGCATTTGGAGCCTCTCCGAGGATCGGTTTCACCCATCTGTCTCTGCATGCTGGGAGCGGACCCTGTTGCCGTCCCCGCCCGGCGGCTCCGAGCGGAGCGTTACCGGGGCTGCCACCTGTCCGCCGGCCAGGGCGGGGCCGCCGCAACCGGCGTGCTCCGCGCGACCCGGAAGCTGCGTGGGGCTGGCGGGCGCGCCCGCCTACATCCCCCGTGGTGCCCCGCAGCGATGGCAAATGAGCGCGAGTCGCAGAGCTGCGCGGCGCATGCCGGGAGCCGTAGTCCCCGCCGCGCCGCGGCCGTGTGGCGGAGGGCGGTGCCGCGGCCGGGGGATGTGGCGAGCGTGACGTGATCGTGTCCGCGTTGGAGCCGGGGCGGCCGCGGCGAGCGTGACGTGGCAGAGACCGAGCGAGGTCCCCGGTCACAGAGCACCCGCCGCCGCTGCCGGGCTCGCCTCGCGTGCGGAGAGATCCGTGCGCGTACACCGGCCGGGCCGCGCTCCCTCCTGCCCTCCTTCCCTCAGCGCTCCCCCGCCGCCGCCCAGCGCCGCCGGAGCCGCCATGGGCCTCACCATCTCCTCGCTTTTCTCGCGCCTCTTCGGCAAGAAGCAGATGCGCATCCTTATGGGTGAGGGCCACCGCAGAGCCCGGACCGTCTGGGGCCGCGCAGCCGAGCCCCGCCGGAGGGGGGAGGGGAGGCCGCGGGACGGGCCGCGGGTCACGGCGGGGGAATCGCCCTGTCCCGGACTGCGGGGCGCGGACACCGCGCTCTGCCCGTCCCGTGGGCTGGGGGGGGGCGCTGGGAGAGCGGCGGGGAGCGGAGGGGGCGAGCATCGGGCTGTATTTGCCCTTCCTTTTCTCCCGCCGTGTGCCCGTTCCCCTCCCTGCCTCGCCCGCCGCTCCCCCGTCCCGCCGGTCCCGGCGAGGCCGAGCCCCGTTCCCGCACCTGGAACAAAGCTGGGATTGCGGCCGGGCAGGGCCGCTGTCCCTGGGCCGGGCGCCCAGCGAGCCCCGCGGCCCGGCCGTGCCCTCCTGCCCCGGCACTGCGGCTCCGCGAGCTGGATGTGACAAAGCCTGGTGTGTGCAACAGCAGGGGCGTGAGGACTGCCGTATAATGGCCGATTTTCGGCAGCTGTAGGGAGCTGTAGTTCTGTATCCTGGCTCTCGTGAAAGGGCGTTTCGGTACAGCCTCCGTGGGCATTAGTTTTGTGCCTCGTGTACGAACCGATAAAACCCTCTAGGCAGCTCTTGCCGTGCTTGCTTAGTTTTACTGTCTCCCCCGATAATGATTTATTTTTAATATCCATTTATTTTAAAATTATCTGTTCTCTTGATACGGACTGTGTAGGAGTTGAAGCCAGTGGCTCTTGAAGATTCTCACTTTCAGATTATAGTTCAAAAGGTCAAAGCCAGCACATACTGCATTGGTATTTCCTCCTCCGCTTCGAGTTCTTCCCTGCCTTCTTCCACCCACCTACCCACCCCTGTAAGCTTTATGTACAAACAGTTATTAGCCTCTAATTTTTTCTCAGATTCTGTTACTAAAGTGGATGGAATTTGGTTCATGGTCGTTGCCTGAAGTAGCTTGTCCTAAGGAACTGAATAAAGTGCTCATTTGGATATAGCCAGCAAGGGGAATGGGCTCTAACTGTGAAACTTCCTGGCACACACCCATCCTTAGTCCTGCCTGGATATGCACAGCAGACGCAGTAGTGCAGCTTTTAAAAATGATCATCTTTCAAGTTCTCCATATATTTTGTGATGGTAAAGTTTGTTATTGCTTACCCAGTAATTTTTATTGTATCTTAACTGTTTGAAATTAGAGACTCTCATCCATTTCAAAATAATCTGAGTCATTTTAGTCTTCAAGACAACTTAGTACATGTGTTGGTCTCAAGGAGGTGATTTGGTTGTCTCCCTAAGAGCCAGACTCTTCGTATGACTCTTAATGAATGAAGTCAAGTCTCCAAGTGAGCTTGATTGTAGGATATAGGATGAGACAGAGTCTGTGGTATTTGTAGTTCTGTTACTTTTCACAAAGTACTGAAAACAGGAAAGTGATGTCATGCAGATCTAAATTGTTTGCAGGGCTCTTCATTGGTAGGAAATCAGGTTGAATTTAGGTTAGAGATGGCTTTGGAAGGTGCATTTTCTAGCAGTTGGTTCAAATGAATTTATTTTTGTATTTATTCAACTTTTTTATTTTCAGGCCTTGTATTAAAATGCCGGGCTGGATCAGGGCACAGGACAGCACTGTATTTGTTAGGTATTATAGGAGAGTAGAACTCAGGGTGTGTTGTGGTGAGAGTCTGTTATAGGACATAAACTGGATGTTTAGAGCAGAATGTTACACTGAATATGAGCTAATTTGTCTATAACTGTAACACTAAAACTAATCTCTTCATAGCATTCTGCATCATCTATCAGCACTTTGAGCAGAGATGTTTGAATGAATACTGGGATAGAATTAAAACTTTTCCTTAAGGTTATAATGTTCAGTGTATGGTTTGAAAATGGGGCTCTACAAGGTCAGACATTTAAGTTTCCATATGTAGAATACCGATTAAGAAATAATTTTATGGGGTAAAGTAGTTAGGGGAAAAATACTGTGTGAGTTGATACCAACAGACAATTAATTTATAGTTATAACTTCCTTTTCACAGCTTTCCTCTGTTTCTGCAGATTGAAAACTAATTAGAATTAATTTAGCTCCTAAAACAGACTTTGTGTTATTGAGTTCTGCAGAATTTGAGTATTTCTCATCAGGGACCATTACCAACAGCACTCACTTGTTTTTTATGTTCTCAAATTCTGTTTATGATATGAAGTGTATATTGAATGTTATACTGTTACTGAAACTTTGGGGTTTTTTTTTAAATGTACTAGTTTAAGTAAGTATTTTTCAAAAATATTAAGTTACTATTTGAAAGAAATGCATGAAAAGAAGATTCACTCATTTTTTTTGTAAACAGGCATAACATGAGGGAAAAGAAAGGACTGTGGGATAGGGCTGAATGTCTGAAAGTCAGATTCAGCAACTGAGGCATCAAGAGTAGAAAGGCTGAGTCCTAACCCTCCATGTACCTGTCTGTGAAACTCTTCAGTGATGGGTTTTTGTCCTTGGGAGAAAAGATACCCATTCATTGTGCACCTTTCAGTATCATAATTGAGTGTTCTGTGTCTTGGTGTAATTGTGCAAGTGTTAACTGATATAGTAACTACTCAGGAGCTTCAAATACAAAGGTAATTATTAAATACATTGGGTGGAAAATGTCAGATTCTTTGGAAATTGTGTCACTGCAACAGATCATAATGATTTAGCTGGTTTTTTGTTTGGGCAGGTGTTGTTTTAGACAACTGTTGGTTTGCATGCTGTTGGCTTTCTGTAGTTTTTATGAAGTTTTGTGCTGTGATAACAGAGGCAGCTTGATATTCAGCCACCAGTGATGAGAGTAGGAAGTTGGTTAATGAAGGATGTGATGTGGTCAGGGATGATGTACCCAGGGACAAGTGAACTAGAAGCTTGAGATTTAGAAAAACAACTGACAGGCTGTGAATAAAACACTCTTCAAGAGGAGTAAAGGGCTTAGAACCACAGCTGCTTTCAGCAGCACCTGAAAGCATTGTAGATATTTTTCTCCAGCTAGAGGAAGAGGATGTTTGATTCAGTTTAAGGTGAATGGTTGCAAGTACAGGTCTGCATTTCCCATTTGTACTTCATTGTAATCTTGGTGCTTTGCAGTACAATTGCTTAACCTTACACCCCTCATTGAGAGTCTTACACCTTGGTCTTGACAATGGTCAGTCAGGCAGTAGAATCAGTGAAAATGTGGAATTGGGAATTTACTTAGTTTGGGGATTTAAGATGTGACTTTTAATCTTGGTGAAGTTTATGTTGTAGGAGTAGCTCATAGGTTTACATTTAGTGTTCCAGTGCAAATGTAAACCTGTTTATTCTTGGATTACTAAAAGCAGTAGTTACACTTCCTACCAGAAGATTAAATGTGATTTAATGCTCTGAAATTTTTTTAAATTACAGATTGGAGTAAGAAATATGAATGGAGGCTATGCTTTTTATGACTTGCTTCTTTAGACTTCATAACATTTGCAGTTTGGTCAAAAGAGGAGAGTTTTGCAAATAGGGTCACAGGGATTCGTGTAAGGTCCTTCCCTCAGTTAAGCTTCTGCCTCAAGTGTGAAATCAGAAGAAGAAAACACGTACCCATAACCCTGTAACTCAGCCTGCCTTGGTGCAAAGTCCAACAGCTTAACCAAGAGCTGTGGGTAAGAGTGGATTTAAGCAAAGTCTGGGCTTTGTGCTTGCACAGGCACTGCAGCCTTCTGCCAGCACCACTGAGGTGCACGAGGGTAGAGTGGGTAACTGGGGCAATATTTTTGTAATATGGCAAGTAGTTTAAAATTCTCTACTAGTTTCTAATTTCTTAACTCTGAGTCATGTCTTCAAATAGATCTTGATACCTTGTGTACATTCTTTGGAATGAGATTAGCTTTTTTCTTTGTCTTCATCTGTGTTGTTAGTGTAAACCTCAAATACACTCGAGCAGTTTGTATAGACAGTGGTATCTTTCTTACATTGGTAATTTTAACAGATCTTGTCAGTGTTTGTTATATTAATAACAGAGTAATTTTTTTGGTGGGGAGCAATAAGAGAAGAGTTTTGAGTTGTAGTTGTAACTCTAATTGGTTCACTGAATTATCTTATTATTATTTACTGGTAAAAAACCTATCATATCATTTACAGGCATTAAATGTACTTAAGAAGGTCTACATGTCCTACAACTGCTTTCTTGAGGTTGAGCTTTATGAAAGTAGTGTTGGGTTTCAAGCACTGTGCTGTTTAAAACATTGGTTTTCAGCATAGGTGCAGTATTTGAGCTTTCTGAAGTCAGCTTAGAGGGTTTTATAAAGTGACCTGACACTTAACTGGTGTGGGGAAAATTGTGGCATTTACAAGTTTCATGACTTGCAAGTTCTTGTGTAATTTCTGCTGCACTGTGACTTTTTATCACGTTTGTATGTGGTTTTGAAGGAGACCAACACTTAAACAATAGCAAACTCAAACCCCTTACATTTCATTTGGAGCAACTTTAGAGTCAAGGAACCTTGGTTTTGATGGTTGATTTCCACCCCACACCCTTTCTTTCATGCTGTCATGACATTAAGAATTAAAACAACTTTTTTTTTTTTTTTAGCATGCAGTGACATTACCAAAGAAGCTGCATTGGCATGTTTAATCTTATGCACACTATTAGACTATAGGACAATTATAGATAGGGGTTTTTAAATTAGTTTGCTGCAAGAGCAGTTTGTGTCTTGAGAAAAAGGAGGTTTTTCCAGTGTTTGGTTTCATTCTGAATGAGCAGGTAATTTTGAATCCCCCGTTTTTTGCAATGCTAAGGAAGCAGTTGTATTATTAATAGGCAAGTCACCAAACCACTTAAAGCTTAATAGATTGCAGTTGCAGAGTAGGAAGTGAACTCAGAGTGCTTAAGAATGTGTGTTATCCTTATAAAATGAGGATAGCCTTTGGTTTCTTGCAAAAGCATTAATTAACTCTTTTGATGGGAGATATTTTTGCTTGGGCAAATGTTACTGACAAAAGAGACATTTTGTGCTGTGGTGTTTAGTACCTGCTGTTTCTGGAGGTTCTTGTGTGTTAGGTATTGGGTTCTAATTGAAAGAATTCTATTTTGAGTTACATTTATGTGTTCCAAAATGCTTAACAATAAGCAGTTTCACAAACAGTTTTAGAAGACGACAGTGTATGCTTGCAGTATTGGTGATATGTCTAAAAAATGTCTTTTAGGCTTCATTTTATTTTATTTCTGAAGTGTCCCATATTTACCACATAGCTTACATTGGAAAACAGCAAGCTTAGGTTTTGTTTTAGAAACAGAACAGCAAATTTAAGTGCAGAAGGTCTCGGTAATGACCAACAGTCATTTTAGGAGGAGACTCCTAATGGAAGCATCCTAGTGGATCTCACTGTATGGAAATGATATTCTGATGAATACCTACAGCCCTTGTGGTAGATGTGGAGGGATGATGAGCACTACCTGCTGTTTGTGGTTTTTTCAGTGCTAAAGAAATGTTTTAGCAAAGGGAGGAGAGGCTGGAATAAGGGACAAGAAGTGTCTTTTGTGTGTAGTGCCAGCTTGGGTTGGTCCAGGAGTGCCTGTGAAGCTGAGCTTTGCAAGAGGTTGAGTAAGGGAGGCCTTCCCCAGCTTAGTGAAGTAACAAATGTGTGATCACTTAGAAACTGTGTGCTGCTTGCAGATTGTTGCCAGGCTTTTAAAATCTTCCTGATTTACACAGAAGAAACTTTCAACGTGAATGATAAAGCTTAATTAACACAAATACTAAGGAAGATTACTTGAAACTTGTGAGCCTGTAGGTCGTGAATGGAGGCATCTTATTGAGCTTGTTTTCTTCATGACTTGTTCTCTCTCTGCAGGGTAGAGGAGATGGGGAAGAACATACAGTAGTTTCTCAGAAATGAGTTAACAGTGTTTAAAAGCTGCTCTCAGTAAAAACCCCCTAATTCTCTGCATGTAAAATGGCATGCTTTTAAATCAGCAGGTTGTAGTTCAGTTTGTGAACTAAAGCAAGTTTTCTCTTCCTTCTAGTTGGTTTGGATGCTGCTGGTAAGACAACCATTCTTTACAAACTGAAACTAGGAGAAATTGTCACCACAATTCCCACTATTGGTAAGATCACCAGTTCTTGTATCTTTATTCTTGTTATTCTAAACCTGACAGCCTCTGAAGAGTGCAGGGATATGCTATCTTTGTAGTAGAAAAAGAATCAAGACAAACATGACTGTCTGGTAGTGCCATACCATAACTGTGTCAGACCAAAGAGACATCCAGACCAGAATCCAGCTACTCACCATGGCCAGTAGCAGATGCCCAGGAGGACAGGAACCAAATCAATAGCACCACTTCCCCCAAACACCATGAGCCTCACAGTTTGGCTGAAAGATTTGCTCAGCCACTTGGACTTGGATTTAAGTGATTCATGTTTTTTCTCCCTTCAATCCATCTTCTTCTTGATTTATCAGTTCAGTATTGATAAGCCATTTTATACATATTTGGGAAAAGTGCACCTTAGGAAGTATCTATGTTTAACATGGTCAGAATTATGTTTTAACACTAGAATTAACTATTTCTAATTACTGAACTCCTTCATTTTTAGGTTTTAATGTGGAGACGGTAGAATATAAAAACATTTGTTTCACAGTCTGGGATGTTGGTGGTCAAGATAAAATTAGACCTCTTTGGAGGCATTATTTCCAAAACACACAGGTAAGAGTGCTCAGATGGCAATAAAGACCTACTTTGTATAGCCTCGATGTGTTTTGTAGAGTACATATGGGAAGTTGTTTCCTTTCTTTCAGAAAGGCTCTGCACTACTTCCTGCAACTTCTGAGGGTACCCAGATTTTATTCTAGTTGAAGCTAGTTTGTTCCCCTGAAGGTTTCAAACCTAGTTGGGAGTGTAGCCTCTCAATGATCAAGTACTTTAGGATCTACCAGTGTTCTGTAATGTGCCAGAGCAACTGGTTTGTTGTGAGGAACTCTTAAAATATATGTTTTTATGTAAACATAAAATATGTAAAATTATGTAAAACTTAAAATATGTGTTTTTAGTAAGCTGAGCATCTAAAACATGGTAAAAGATCTTGTTACCAGTTGATTGAAAAGTGCTAGCTTCACAATGATGTGACTACCATCAGTTTTTGGGACATTAATGTGATACCTTTGGTTGACAAGTAGTGAGGTAAGTTGCTTATTAGTTTCAGAAAACTTCTGCAGTGAGTTTATTTTGGGGTTTTTTTGTTGAATATAGAATTGTTTCCATATTTGTGTGCAGCATGATGCATATGATTGGTGCACAAAAACATATAGAGGTCTGGATTGACAAAAGGGACCTTGCACCACCATACTGTTGTCAATAGAGCAATACTTACTTTCAGTTCCTTATTACTGTCCTGTTACTAAATACTCCTGAAAGATACTTCTCTTTCCTTGAAGAGAATGATAAAAGCAAGGTTTTCAGACTGAACAGTTAAGAGCAAATTGTGTAAGAGCACTTGAATAACAGAGATGCCATTAGAAGTACTGCTTGATACAGACTTTTTTAAACAAATTCAGGCATTACTTTAAGGGTGTGGGCTTTTTCAGGTAAATATGAGATGGTGAAGCACTTGTGATTTTCAATACAGTGAGTGAAAGGGGAGGGGGGGAAGAGTTAGTTTATGTCATTTTGCTGCATTTTTTCCCCCTAACTTTATTTTGAAGTTGAGACTTAGGTAGTTGTTCAGACACACCTCATGCATTGTTTAAACAGAAATTTCTGTTAAATTTGTTCCCTTTCTTAGGTAAGCAATCACAACATTCAATATGAGTATTTTGGTGGTTTAAGAATAGTGCTGCACATTTACACTTTTTTTTCAAATCTGCTTAACTTTCTATAGGGCCTCATTTTTGTGGTAGACAGCAATGACAGAGAGAGAATCCAGGAAGCAGCAGAAGAGCTGCAGAAAATGGTAAATATCAATATCTTCTGAGATACAATTGTTAGACTGACCTGTTCTATTTTTGCATGTTTGTCAGGTTCCCTAAGAGATTTAGGATTTTACAGTTTTAGGGAGTCTGTACAGTGCATATTGTATTCAGCTGGTAATTCTGGGTCGCATAGTGCACCAAGTTGTAATTTCCACTCTGTAGAGAACCAATAATGTGTCTGAACCTTTCATTCATGAAACCTTGATAGGAATGCAGCGGGAAAACAATTTTGGAAGAGCAGATTCGTGCTAGAAAATATTTCATCAATAAGGTGCCCATAAATTTAAACTTTTTAAATTGAAAGGTGACTTCCTTAATTGCAGGAGTTCTGTTGTATACTAGTTAAATTTCATTCAATACTTACTAGTGACTTCAGGAAGAAGAAAGAAAACGTTTACAACCCTTAAATCAGTATTTAGATTTTTTTAGTGTTTGTTGAAGTAACTGACTTACTTAACTGATGCAATTTAATAACATGGCCTGTTTTTTCTGTTAGCTCCAGGAGGATGAGCTGCGAGATGCAGTGCTGCTTCTGTTTGCAAACAAACAGGACCTGCCCAACGCCATGGCAATCAGTGAAATGACAGATAAACTAGGCCTTCAGTCTCTGCGTAACAGAACTGTAAGTGCTCAGCTTTCTCACTGCTCAACTCTTTTCTCCCTCTGTTCTTTATCATAAATGTAAAGTTCCTCTAAGGGAAAGGGTAGTTTTCACCTCTTTCTGTAGAAAGATGCACACACCTGCTGTTAAACTTCATAATGCATAATTCAGGTCCTTGTTCAAAATAAGTGATTTAGAAGTATAATCCAGTGTGTTCAGCTGTTAAAGGCGTTTTATTTCTCACTTTTTTCTGAAAACATACAAACACTTCAGTCTGTCATTGAAATGCAGACATCCAGCATTTCACGAAGTATGTGATGGGATTTCCTGTTTTCTCAGTCCTCTGGGAGAGCAAATGCATTCTGCATTCCCACCTCCAGGAGGAAATTACGTAGCTTCTAAAACATTCGATTTCCTCTGCTCAAGTTTTAGAGGCACAGGTTTGCTTCACATGAACCATCCCCCCTTTTGTAATCCAAGTGCCTGTGTTGGCACACTAAGATCCTGACCATAGAGGCTGTTTCAGAGGTCCATTCATGTAGATAATTCCACGTTCACTTCCCAAAGAGCAGTCTTTCAGAGACAAGAAGTGGTTTTCAGGATGTCAACCAAATACAAGTTCTGTATTTGTTTCTTGATGCCTTAAGCTATGTTGTAGCCTTTACTAAGCCAGCATTTGAATTTCTGGATAATGTCTGAATCTCCTCTACACTACATGTACTTCTCAAAATTTTTTAAATTCCATTTGTTCAATCTTGATTCTACATACAGCACAAAACAGCCTTTAAAGAACACTGGTATAACACACATACACACGATTCTAACAACACTAAAGAGTGTCACACACTGTCATAACTTAGCTTGCATTTTGTCAGTATTTAAATGGAATTTTTGTGTTCTACATTAACAGTGGTATGTCCAGGCTACCTGTGCTACGCAAGGAACTGGTCTGTATGAGGGACTTGACTGGCTGTCAAATGAACTCTCAAAACGCTAATTCCAACTGGATGACTCTTTCACCAGGGACATGTTTGATATAAGTGGTCTAGGCTTGTTACAACAAAATTAGTTTGCATCTTGGTTATTACAGTATCTGGAACTGATATTTGGGCAGGATATTACAGCGTTTCAACTTGTTTCGTTGCCAATTTATTGTTTACCGAGCTACATGTTGCAAAGGTAGCAATATGCTTGGGTAAAAATCTCCTTAACTTGGAAAAAGTGTATCTTCTGATTTTATTCCCCTTGTTAGCCTAAATGCCTGAATATAGTTATTGTGACATCTTTAAGATCTGTTTTGAATACTCTTTGAGCCCCAATAAATTAATGTTTTAATTTTTTTCTCCCTGCTACTCTTAGTTTACTGATGCCCTGTTTCATTCCTCAGACAGTCTGCTGATTTAAAAATGTAGCATTCCGTATGTATTTATTTCTCTCCCTTGCCAAAAAGATTTCCTAATTCTGCTTGTTCCAAGCCAAGGAAATGCTCTAAAACACTATACAAATCTACTGCACTGAGGAACATTTTATTAATCCTTGGGTTCTGTCAGCCCAACTTGCCTTTGTGTGAATTGGATTTGATGGGTAGAATAGTTCTGTGCTGGTTGCGAAGAGCTCATGTTGAGGTTGTTTTTAATATTCAGCAGATTGTCTTCCTTTATATTGTATCTTTTTTTTATGTTGCATGTTGCTTTTTGGTATCAGCCTGACTATTTTTGCCCAGTGTATAATAGTTCTGCTGAAGTTTTACTGTTTGTTGGTGAACATATCTTCATAAGGAAATTTTGGAAAATTCATCAAACTCAATGGATTCGTTTCTTCATAACCCACTTGGAATTATTCCTAATAAAATGATAAAATGTATAGTTCTGTGTATTCTCTTCTTGATTCCTGAAATAGTTGAATGCAAATTATCATTTATTCTTTCTCCATATAATGAACTTTCCTGCAGCTTGAATATGAGCACCAGTCTCAAATTTTCACTTGTTTGGAGCTGTGTAGAGTGGGACATGGAAGGGAGGCAACCAAGTTGTATACAGTGCAGTAGAGTAGCTGTCATTGGGGCTTACATAATTCTGTAATGTCTTTTGAAGTTGTAAATCTAAAATTCCTTTCAAGATGTCCAGATATGAAAATACTAACAGTTAAAAAATTGTAATAAAACAAATCTGAACTGCCTGAAAAGCATGCATGTCTGTTTCATAGTTTTATCTACATGTCAAAACCTACATGGGTCCCAGCAGGAGAGTCACACGTTCTGTTGGTGGCTAGCTGGGAATGCAACCTGAGCGCTTTTACAGGGATATAGCAAATATTATAATAATGCTGATAATCACCCCCCAAAAATCATCTCTACACAACTGCTGCTGGCTGTTTTCATATTTCTGTCCCCTTACACCTTTGTAGTTTAAAAGGCATAAATTAATATGTGTTTTGAGGCTGCTACTAATGGGTAGTTTAGAATCTATTTTTCTGTTGCCTGTCTGCTGTATAGAAGCAAATACTGTTCAACCCTCCCACTACAATGTGCTGTCCTATTGATTGTATGTCTTTAGGAACCCAAAGTATGATTCTGTTGCAGTTTCAGGCTAAGTGCTTCTCATTTTCCACCCAGGTCTGGTTACCCTTGCTACAAGAAATCCCAGTGACAAGGTCTGGTAAACTCAAGCTAGTTTTGGTTCAGAACACCTTCCTGGGCAGCTTCTGCTGTAAATGAGGTTTAAGTTCTTAAGAGGTGCTGTTACTGTGAGCACAGGTAAGCAGGGAGCATCCCAGAGTTTTTGAATACAGTCCTTAAATGTCTTCAATGTTTAATGGAAACCCAGGAGACAGTGTAAGGTGAGAAGGGTTTTGCCTGCACCTTTAATGAATTGCTAATCACTTATTAACCAAAGCTGATATACCCATCCATTTGATCAGTAGCTGCTGATGTGCACATTTCTAGCCATGCAGTTCCTTGAATTAAACCTTAGAAGATACACCTTGTTCAGAAGAGACAGCTTGTCTCTAATACAAGCTGGTTTTTGTTGTCCCAGTACATTAAAATAAACAATGCTTGTTACACAGTTAGAGGTACTCTTTAAATGAAACAGTAGATACTTAAATTAGGCCTATTACCATGAAGGAAACATTCTGCTTGGTAGAGATTTAATTATTTAAATGAGTAACTATTCAGGTTTAGGTGAGCTCTGAGCCACTATTCTTTTCAGTTGCAGCATCTATATACAAAGTTCATATTTCTGAGTCATCATGCTTGGGTTTTTGTATCAGTAGGTGTAATTCTACTATAAAATGAATAATTTCTCAAAGTCAGAAAGTAATGAAGATGTTGAGCCTCATTTAAGAGTGATGGAGTCTGCATGAGGGTTAAGGCTGCAGCTTGCACTGAAATACAGGAAGACAATGTTGGATATCAGTAACAATGTGTTCTTTAGAGGAAGATGAAATTCTCATGAACACCCAATTTTCTCAAGTCTGTTAAGAGTTTAGATACTAACATGGTTTGTAATTTCCCTATCAGAAGTCATGTACCTGAACTGAGCTGCTGTCCCTGAAGTTCAAAACCTTGAGCAGGAATGAGACTCCTAGAATGTGTTCCTCATTCTCTGTAGTGACAGGGAATCCTGAGTTCCAGTAGCTGGAATGTCTCTTTGTAGACATTACCTTCTATATGCAAACAAATGGCTAAGTTCTGCCGCACTGGGGTGTTAGTCAAGTAATATTTGTGTACAGGAAGCTTTATTTCAGTGTGTCAGATGGCCAGCTTAACTATAGAGAACAAAATACTGAAGAAAGAGTGGGTTTTCTTTTATTTGACCATGGTGACACAATTTATTTCTCGAATATTAAGCACATGCATGATTTTCATTTTTTTAATTGCTTACAAGAATAGCTCAGGTTGTGTAAAACATTGGTTTGGGGTTTGCTAGTAAAGAAAAATCAGAGCCCAACTTTTAGTCCCTTGTTAGTCTAAGAAATCCTTCTATAAAGGTCTGGACAAAGGTAATTTGAGTGCAATATTGATGAAACTTTGCACATCACCTTGTCCAGTACGTCTTTCCCACCCTTGTCAAAAATGGGGATTTAAGAAGCTACACTTCATATGCTGCCATTGGATTTGTGAATAAAGCTGAGCTGCCAAAACTGAAATGTTTAAGGCCTTTCCTCTTACTGGGTAGGAGTTGGAAGACTTGAAACAATTTTCCTTCTATGCCAAGAATATGAGAAACAAGGCAACCACACAATTAATTTGACATGTTGAAAGCTCTGATGCCTTAGCACACTGGCTATTTTTCCCCTTGGTTTTTTCATACCATTTTTCTCCTCTCTTTTCTTCATCCTTCTCTCAATCATATTTGGCATCCTTGCTTGCTTTATCATGATATATATAGGTGCTTTACTTAATGCTTGAATTGTACTTTTCAAAAATAGCAATGATACAAGAGTTGTGCAAGAATTCAAGTACTGTCACAGGAGGATAAGAGACCTCTTTGTCTGGAACAGATATGGTTAGGGGAAAGAACAATAGGAGTTTCAAGTTGCCAGACCAGTCTGAAGGATCTGGCAGAACTTGGTTGATTTTGTACATATCAAATACACAGGTAAACATTTCACAATGCCCAGAGCCTAAAAATGAGCCAAGTGTGCTCTCTTCAGAAGGTCAGTGTTTTGAGTGCTCTTAGTTCTGTAATATTCTTGTGAGTGATGAGTTTGTCCACAGCAGGAGCCACTGTGGAAGAAGAAACAACTCTCTCCTGAGACAACAGACAGGTAGGAGGCAGCACTGTCTCTAAGTTTAATGAATCAGAGATGGGAAATTCAAGTAGAAGGCAAATAGATTTTCCTTTTTCCTTAACAGGTGGTCTGGGAAAGTAGAGTAACAAAAAATCCCATCCACATTTACAAAGATGCAAAGAAAATCCTACCCGGTTTTTTGTTGTGAAGGCCATGGAACTTTCCAATTGCTGGATGAGGAACAAGTACAGGTGGGTTTAGGTTTATGAAATAAAATGGAGACAAGTTGAATGGGACTTTTACAAATGTGGGTTCTGGATGTGATTTAGAGAGGAAGAATTAATTGCTGGGCAAGGTCCAGAGGTGTAGGGAGAGCCAAAATGGGAGTTAAAAATCAAGGTAAGTGCAGTAGGAAGCACCATCTGTTACCTTACACAGATGTAAATAGAGCTTGGGAGCCTGGGGGCTCTGGGCCAAAGGTATACCTAAGGGTTCTTTTCCCCAAAAAACTCAGGTTTTTTGAACTGTGCCTTTCCTAATCTAGACCCTAGTGCTGCATTCTCATTCTTGACATGTGGCAGGTTCCTGACACATTGCTGCTAGTGGCAGTCAGCCCCTGCTCCTGCAGTTTCCTAATTGGAGGATACTGGGTCTGGAGATTCCCCAGCATCAGCTCACAGGACTGACTTTCTCCTAAACATAGTAAAGGATTATCTACCATGTGCAAGGGCCTGTTCCAGTGCTGTGTTTGTCCTCACCACTTGCTTCCTGCAGATTCCAGCTTCCCTTTGCACTCCCTCTCCCTGGTCTGCAGGGAGGCAGAGGCAGCAGCCCAAGTGCCAGCAGAGCAAGCAGGGAGGGAGCTGCTGTTTCTGGGAAGGGAGGCAGAGCACCAGGCACGTCTGTTCTCTGAGCAGCTCCATCTTCTGGTTCCAGGGACAAGTTACAAGTTTTAATGTTCTAGGCTAGGAAAATACAAAGTAACCCAGTTGTAATGGATTGGTAATTAAAAATGAGGACAAGAATGTTCCGTTGAGTTACAAGGGGAGCTCAGTTGGCCCATGTAAGTAACACAATCTCACTTCCATCACCCTTCACAGCACTGCAATTACTATGGCAAGAGACAGCACCAGCAACCCTCAGAAATATCTCACCTGAAAGTGACTTCCTGGTTTGAGTAGTGTTTAAACAGTTGAGTGAATCCCAGCTACAGAGCACCAGAATGTAGGGGAGGTGAGCAGGTGTGCAGTAGAGTACACAGCTTTTATCAACCCAGGCAGACTTGTTTTGCCATGGAAGACACCAGTAACTAGGAAAAAAACCCAAACTGACAACAGTGACAGACAATTGATAAAGGGAGTTTTATTACGGTGAAAGAGGAAGATCTAGTGAATGGTTTCCAAATGCTTTTTGTTTTCCATGGATGAATGATGCAGGGCAAGAACCTTGTTAAATGACTGGCAAGAACCTTGTTAAATGACTGAACCCACTCCAACACATTCTGTGAAGGTATGGATAAAATACACTTCCCTGCATCCTACAAAATAGGGCAAACGAGGCTATTTCTAGAAAGAAAAAACGCATGGAAAAACACTACAAATTCAGGTTGTCTTTGTATGCAAGAGAAAAACAAAATATAACCATTGTGATAAAGGTTTGCAAGTCACTTGTGTTTCTTTGTAAAGATTTAGGCACAGATAACTAATGCACCACATTGTTCTGTATCTCTCCCCACCTGAAAACAGATGATACTGATAAAAAGCTCTCTCCCATCCAAAGCTGGTTGTCCTAAACTCCAGTGTCTTATTGTTGATGACTCAAACCAGAAGGAACATATGTTCAAAGTAGATGCTGTTTCTTCATGTAGTCCAATTTCACAAGGTGTTAACATTATCCTCATTACCCATGTTATGTGGGCAGACAAATTGCTTCCAAATCAATTACAGCCTTGAATTTAATATGGTTGATTTTTGACAAGGTCTACTCACTGATAATTAAGAACATCATTTCAGAAGTTGGTAGGTACAAGTACATTGTTCATGCAACTTACTAGAAGTTGTGCCACAGGAATGGTAAGTGAACAAGACAATTTATGAACTTAACTTACAGTTGTATTAATCAAAGTGGAGTCAACTAAATCCATTTGCGTTTCGGTTCTGTGTTTATTTCTGAATTAAACAGGGTTCAATTTGTAGGCTGTCTTACAAATCAGATTAAATTCTTTTTTTTAAACAAAATAATTCTTAATGCTTTAAAAACACTAAAAATGTATATGATAATCCAATTCTCAAAACCCTGTCTTCAATGTATTTTTTCCATTAGCATATAGAAAAGGGGGAAATTGTCATGCAAATATTCTGAACAGTGTGACAATACTCAGTAGAGCCATTAAACACATGAACTCTTCATTAATCATTTTGGCTTTCCTTTTAGTAGCCTACAAGTCAGGGTCTAACCTCAGTTGCCCAGCAGTACATTAAATTAAATTTCTTGTTTAAAAACCCCCAAAAGCACCATGCCAGAGCTACTCTATTTCCACTTCAAGTCACAAATTAGTGCTATATGATCAGAAGGATGTGAAACACTTGGCAAAGCCTGGTGGGTTGTTATTTCTTCATGACTTGGCAATGGAATAACTTGTTCCACCTCTAGAGCGTTTCTGTCAATGAAAATGTAGTCCAGACATCCATGAAACCCACCAACATAGTTTGTATAAGCAGGTTCTCCACAAGCACTTAGCAGTTTGAAAGGATGGCTGAGAGACATACTGCACCTTTCTTCCTCCCCATTTGAGACCCAGTCTTCATGATCTTCAGCAATGCCACCGCTGCTGATAAAACTGTAAGCTCCTGAGGAGGGTGTGCTATTAAAATCTCCACAGAATATGACTGGGATCCTGGGATACAAGTCACAGGCTACGTGCTGGATGTGAGACATGGCCACAGCAATCTGGATCAGACGGATGTTCCCTCCTAAGGACATAAAAAAGTATTATTTCAAATAATGCAGAACAGCACTGGAGGTGCTCACTGGGTTGCTCATTTAAGCATATATAGTAGCTCTGAAACAGCAATCCTGAATTTTAGAATAGTTTTCATGAATTAAGAAGCCTTTCAAGTTTGTGACTATAAATATTTTTGAGTAACAATTTCACCTTAAACTTGCCCATGCAAGAACTCTGAAGCTTTAACACCCATATGCAGCAGTTTTCCATTTCATGGCAACCATCCTAATAATATTCCCAAAAATGCACAGAGCCAAAAGAAAACTAACTGAGAACAATCTCTCCTAACAGCTTCTGGAGCCCAATCTGGTTGCCCCTCCTGGCAGTACTCTGGGAGAGCTCCATGTTCAACAGGTCTAGGAAGCCATAAGCACACACATAGTTCTATTTTATGGTCTGCTTCTTGGGCGAATTCTGTGTGATGTGGCTTGCCTTGCTTTCAGCTGGATTCTATTGACTCCTAGGCACACTAAAAAAATAAATATATAAACAGACCTAGGAATCTGGCTTGATTCCATCTAGATAAGAAGTGAGGCAGGAAACCCTCAGTTCCAGAAGAAAAGGCTATAGCTGCAAAAGAATGGTGGGAAATCTATTCTCCCAAGAAAGAGCAAGAACCTTTCCAAACCCAGTTATCCTACATGCAGGAATGTGCCAAAATTACCTTTGGGGTGCCAGTATAGGTGGGTATTTGCTACACAAAGCTTCCTGGAAGGATCAGTTGTAGACTGAAGAACTGAAACCTTTAAGAGAGAAAATAGTCTTTGTTAAGTCTTAAATAGAGAGGTTATATATTTTAAAATGCACTAGTCAGTTTATGCCCCTGTGGCAATCCAGTTCCAAGAATCTGATGCTTATAACCAATAAACTCAATTTAGGAGCTGTACTTTTCAATAGTCTTCTATGTAAGATCTGGGTATCAGCCAAAATATTCTCACTACATCATTTAACAAACATTCTTTTGACTCTGTCTGGTTTGACCATATTTTTTCATAAGTTACAGTTCAGGCTGTACCATTCTGAATACTTATGTATTCATTCTCTGCAACAGAACTGGTGCTAAATCTCCATTTTCAGCAAGCAAATGTAGCATTCCATAATTGTTAAACTGAACAAAATTTGAGGTGATTTCAGTTATCAAAGAGGTGATTTCAGTTATCAAAGAAATCCCATTAGTCCTACTCAGTCCATGAGCAGGAAACTTTTACTGGTGTTTCTGCAGCTCCTGACACAGCCTTTTATCTTACACACTTGTACTTGCACAACAGCTCTGTGGGCAGAGCCTCTGGTATCAGGAAGCTCACACACCTGTCCAACCTTATTTGTCTCCCTCCTGTCACTTGCTAAAGAGGCATTATAAAGCATACTCAACTAACTTAAAATTTATTTATAAGATCTAAGTTTTATAAAGAATATTCTGACATATAAGAGTAAGTAATGAAACACTGGCTGCCAATACCACCAGCCAGGAATCACTACCTGGCCCAGAATCTCAACAGCTGTCTTCATTTTAAAGCAAAATAATATTGCCTTTTTTTACCAAATTTTGGTAATTCCATATATGCAGTTCAGTAAGATCTCAATGTTTTATTTTTGTTCCTAAGTGGATCTTCTCCTCTATTCATTACCCCAGCTAATAGAGAACAAAGTTCCATGTTTCAAACTCTTAATCCCTCATCTCCCTTCGACTGCCTGAGGCTCAACGCTGGCCCTGCTGCACCTGGAGACAGTGGGAGGAGAAGAAAGGGGGGAAAAAAAGAAGGGAAAGAGAAGAAAGCATGTCAAAGCTAGTACCTGCAGCACAGAGGACCTCTGCAGCACCTTCTCCTGCACCAGGGGGTACTTGGCCAGCTGCTCACACAGCTCCTTGTGCAGCGGCTCTGAGACCAGGGCTTCGCTGAAAGCGATATCGTGCTGGCTGAGGAGGCTGAACTTGTCCCTGCGATAGAAAGTGGCCAGGCCTTCGTGCTGCTTCTCCTTAATCTTGAACAGCCCCTCCAGTCCAAAAGCATCTAACGCCGGGGCCAAGCTGTCCACGAAGACAGATTTATCCACCTCTTGCAAGCAGATGAGGTCGGCGCTGTACCCCGCCAGCTCCTTCTTGAGCAGGTTCTGGCGGTAGTCGATCTCCAGGGCGTAGGGAGCGCAGTAGGGGTAGAGCACGGTGCGGGAGAACTCCGTCTGCGCGTACGTGTCGGCCAGGATGTTGTAGGAGACGGCGCGGACGGAGCCGTGGCCGCAAACCTTCTTGGTGTAGAGGTGCCGGGCGTCGAAGGTGCAGGCGCCGGGCCCGGCCTCCACGGGGCTGCTGCTTTCCACCTCGAGGGCCGGGCCGTAGCGCTGCTCCCCGTCCCCGGGCGTGCAGCGCAGCTTCAGCCGCAGCCCCACCAGCGCGTTGGACGGCGTGAACACGCGCTCGGCCGCCGCCGTCTCCACCCAGGCCTCCCCAGCCGCCTCCCCGCCGCCCGCGGGGCGCTGCTCGCGGAACCAGCGGAACAGGCAGTGCTGCGGCACGGCGAACTCGGCGCTCACCTTGGGGCACACGGGGAAGCCGGCGAGGAGCGAGCGCGGCAGGCGGAGCTCGGTGAGCGCGGGCGGGTTGCGCTCCACGCGGTACCGCGCGTCCCCGATGTGCAGCACGGCGCCGTCCTGCCAGGCAGCTGCGTTCGGCACCTCCTCCGCCACCGCCGCGCCGTCGCGGGAGAACAGCCGCACGGCCGGCACGGCCGGCACCGCCGCCTCGCCCTCCGCGCCGCCCTCCGCCCGCGCCTTCTTGCTCTTCTTGCCCGCCTTGCCGTAGCCCTTAGCGGCGTTGGTGGCGATGCGCGCCAGTGCCCGCCCCAGCGGCTCCGCCTGGTCGCGCTGCATGTGCCGAGCACTGCCGTCGGGCAGCACGAACCGCAGGCTCAGCTTGGGCTCGGACGGCACGCAGCGCACCACGGCGCGCTCCATGGCGGCCGGCGGGCGGCCGCCACCGCCGTGCGGGGATGCGGCGGGGGAGCCGCGGAGGCTCCGGAGGGCGGAGCGGAGCCGACGCCACATGGACCCGGCGCCGCTGCGGCTTCCGCGGGGCGCGGCCGGAACCGCGGGGCGGGGCTGTCGCTGCCGTCACCGCGCGCGACGGGGCCGGAGCAACGGGCGGGGCGGGGCTGCAGCTGCCGTCAGCGCGCGGGGCAAGGGGCGGGGCCGCGTGGGAGGCGGGAAGGGGGCGGGCTCGCGCTGCCAGCCGTGAGGCAGCGCCCCCTGCTGGTGCCCCGTGCCCCGCTCCGGGCCATGCTCTCGCTCCCGCGCCCGCAGCCCGCGCCCCGCCGTTAACCGGCCGGCACGGCGGGAGTCTGGCCGACCGGAGAACCAGCGGGTTCTGCTCCCTCAGCAGCGAAACCCCCTCTGCTCGGCGCAGCTTCCTGGCCAACAGATGTTCGAGGCGTGGGCGGGTCTCCCTCATAACGCCCCGATACTAATTGCTTGTTGATAAATCCTTTAACTCAAGAGTTTGGGTTTGTGTTCTGTTCGTGAGAAAACATTTCATGTCTGGGTTGAGACCTCACGCTGAATAGTGCCCTGGCAGTGAGAGCCACACCAGGCAGGTGTCCAGGACTTTGGAAAACAGATATAAAATCCCCCCGCCCTGCTCCCTCAGACTGCGTGTGGAGCTCTGCCTACACAGACACAAAATTAGGATTTTAAAGCCTCTTTTGCCAAGTGTGGGCAGGTGGGTAGCAAATGTGTAGAGTTCCTTAAAATTTCCATTTATAGTTGTACAAAAAGGAAAAGGTTAGCAACAGCCACCTGATGCTTGAGGGTATTATTATATTTCTAATTTCTCAAGCATTTTTGCTGTGATCTGCTTGGTGCAGGCAGAGCCTGGAGCAGAGGGACTTTCTGACTCGCTCTGTGCAAGAGCGGGACGGTCAAGGTAAGGTTTTTCCAAGTTTCTTTTTCTTTTTTTCCTCTCATCACGAGACGCACTGATCTCGGCCAGGGAGAGCCCCGAGCGCCCCTCACGGCCCGGGCCCCGCCCTCGGCTCCGCGGTAACCGCGCTGTTGTCCCGAGCGGGACCGCGGCGCCGGGAGAGGTGAGGGCGGCGGGGCTGAGGGAGCGCCGGGAAAAGGCCGTGTCCCGGCCGGCCGTGGTTGAGTCCTTTGTGTCCTTTGGTGCATCCACCATCCCCGGTTTGGTGCGGTTTTAGGATATACCACTGATTTAGGAGGTAGTTTTGTCTTCTGCTCCCCTGTGGGAAGCTGTTGAAAAGCAGTGGTGAGTTTCTGCATCGTGTTTCCAGGGGAACCCGACCATCAGTCTTTGGAATAGCCCCGCTCAGACGATTAAGCCGCCATAGAAGAGTGATCTTTTAGTTGAAATTTGTTGGAGTCTTTCTTTCTTCCTTTCTTCCTTTCTCTTTTTTTTTTCCTTCTTATGACAGGCTCTGTATGTACACACTTTCTCTTGAACTTTGCCATTTTACCATATAAACTGTTGTTCTGTTTTTTGAAACAATTCATACCTAAACTGTGGAGATCCCTGAGGTGACCTCATTTTATGCCTTACATACATTCAACTTAATAGAAGCATGTGTTAAACTCCTTTCTGGACAGGATTGTGTTCTAGAATTTTGGTTTTGTTATGGTTTTAGATGGAGCACTCAGATGAAGCAACTTCCAGTAAACGGACTTTGAGAACTTTGTTTCGTCCCCCTGCTTTACCTCCACCAGTCGTATCTGAAGAGTCACCATCACAGAAGAAACTGTTGGCATACCACAAAGGCAAGGAGGAGCAAAAGATCATTAATCAGATACTGTGAGTTTCATGTAATTCAAGACATTGAAATTCAAGTGAAAGAGACATTACACATTTGATATTTGACAAATAACAGTGTTTGTTTCATATAATTATAGTGAGATTTAGTGATCAAGATGAAAAAATAGGTTGCAGTGATTAAAGTGCTAGCATTGTTTTCGTTGTATTATTTGTAGTTTTTCTGCACTTCTGATGCTGTGGTTTACTTTAGAATTGATCGAGCTCTTGAAGTCTCTTACATTGACATGGATGAAAGAGAGGAGAGAGATGCTGCACCTCCTATCACAGAACTGCCTTCTACTGTGAGAAAGTATTTCTTTATTAAGTATTTTCTATTTAGTTCTTTGTTATGGGGACATTTATTTTCCTTCTTAGAATTTACTTCAAGGTACTTGTTTTGCTCCTCAGTAATTCATAAATGTATTTATATACTCAGGTAATTCAATTGAAATGTATGCCCGTATATCTGTAGAATAAAGTCTTTGTTTAAGAATAATATTTGCTAAATTTTATATTTCCAGTATTTTTTGTATGTTCTTCATATATAACAATCTTCCATTTCTTTTTATACAGATGGACAATGAAAGACAACTAAGGGTGAGTTCAATTCTTTCATTTGCTTTTTTTGGCGTTGAAGAGTGAATTAAGAGAAGTATGTTATGCAGAATTATTGTTATTAAACAGGAAGAAGTAATCTTGGTGAGGGAAAATTGATTAGAAGCAAAATAGGAATCTTGTCTTGGGGTCCTGTAGAGGAAAAGTATTTTTGTGTTTTAGAAAGAGCATCTATCAATAATAATTTAACCTTAGTTAAAGGTGATTATTTAGGAAAAAAAACCTAGCAGCCTTCAGGATTTTTTTTAGTTGAGGTCATAGATTGTACCTTAGCCTGTACAAAAAGGAGTTTTTGACATCGTTCCCTTAATTTGAAGAACATGCACTAAACTTCAAATTTGTGTATAGCTTTTAAAGTAAGACTTCATCTCTGAGAGCCAGTTGAAACTCAAATTAGTATTGAAATATTTACATTAAGTAGCCTAAGGTAACACCAGTTTTGCCTAGCTGTTGTTAGGCAAACTCATTATGTAGAGATTTTATACAAAAGCTGTCAACCAAAAGCAGAAATACCTATTTCTTTGGCCAACATCCACTCCTCTTATGGAGGATGTTTGTCCACAATTTTTGCCAGATAAATGTTTGTCCAAACAACAATAACCTAAACCTTGAACTATTTTATTGTTGGCCATAAACTTCAGCAGCGGACCAAGGAAAACGCCATAGTGACAAGTACAATATTATATATTTAAACATTAAGACAGAGACCATGTTACCAACCACAAAGCAGTTTTTAGGGTATTAGTCAGTGAACTCAGAAAAGATTAGATTAAATACCTCACCTTTATGGAAATTAAGACATTTTGAAATGAAGAAATTATGAATAAAAAGAGACTTTTGCCAAGCCTAACACAAAAATACGTACATAGGTAGCTATTAGAGCTCTGAAAATCTTGTCCTTCCAGGCAGAATACTTCTTTTTGAAGAACTGTGTGCAGAGTAATCCCATGGTTCCCATCCAGCAGCAGTGGCTGAGGTCCATGCTTGCCATGGTGCCACAGCCACTTATGGAGGGCAGAGATAGAGAGCTGCTCACTGAAGACCTTTTAAAGGAGGTAGTAAGGGATTATGAAAAAAGCATGCAAAGATGTGTGTGTAAGTACCACAGATTACTCAGCACTTATATTCATGTTAGTATATGTATTATAAACTCCATATTCTCATGCTTAAAATGATTTTTCTGGTTTGTTTCAGCCAGGCAGGATCTTTGTAATCAACTACTGATTTAGCTTTTCCTGCCTTATCAAATGTATGTTGGCCGTAATATTTAAGGCAAAATTGCTTATTTTATTTGAACCAATAAAAAGTTAACCAGCTGAAAGTACAGTTCAAGCAAAGACAGCTGCAGAGCTCATGTCAAAAAGGTTGATTGCTGATGAAGTGATTTCATTATGTCTTTAACCCATTTAGTTAATTTGAAGCAAGAATGTATTGCTATTTACTGTTAAGAAAGGAGAAACTTTTAATGTACTAGTCTTTCTTTCTACCTCTTCAGGAACAGCAGCTTTTTTAAGCTTTTTATTCATAAATGCATTCATGAGTTTTCTGATGGTGCTATTGTTGCAGGAGGAAGCTCACAATAAAAATCTGCAAAGATAATTACTGTTTTCAGATATCACTCATACAGGTCACTTCAATTTTGAAACCTGTAAAAAGAGTCATGAACTGGAATTTTGAAAGTGTTTTTCCTTGAAATCATGTATTAATTTATTTACATTTGTAGTAGCTGGAATCTGAAATTGTGCTCAGTTTTGTTAATATTTTAGTGAGTGGCTGGTCTTTTAAAAATGTAGATTAAAAAATAAACAATTTAACATTGGACTAACTTCTTTGTAATGTCATCAGTGGCATAATTATAGTACCTCACTGTAATTATGTAACAGAGTTGCCATACATTCTTGCGATTCTAGAATATATCAACTTGGAAGGGGTCCATAAGGATTAGAGTCCAGCTCCTTGCAGGGCTCTGAGAGCAATGTGCAGGTGCTCCTTGCCCTCTGGCAGGACTGGTGCTGTGACCACCTCCCTGGGAAGCCCGTTGCTGTCACTGACCATCCCCTCAGCAAAGAAACTGCAGAAGTATTCCATTATGTAAGCACAAACCCATCTGAAAACCTTCAGGAACAGGAGCCAGAATTGGAATTAAGGCACCCAAATCTGTATAAAAATTCAGCAGAAGCTGTTGATTTTCAGTCGCCTTTGAGAGAACGTGTTTTGCAGACTAGGGTGACACAATTACTTTTTCCTCCTACTATGTGCTTGGTTTAAGGAAGTACAGTGACTATTGAATATGGCCTAATTTTCTTCTAATGTTCATGTATTTTTTTTTAGTGAGAAGAGCTCTTGTCAAACCAGACATAAAAGAACTTGATAAGTTGGAAGAGGAGGCACCTTTGCCTTCATTACCTCTGTGAGTGGATTCAGTTAGCAAATAACTCACTGGCAAAACACACTGAGTTAGATGAGGGACATTCTTGCTGAGCTGTGTGGACAGAGTTATGGTGCAAGATTAATTCTGGAGCCCCTTACTGGGGCATTTTTAAATCTCTGCAGAGGATCTTGCATTTGAGCACCTCTTATCTGAATGCTCTACAAAGTTTTAGCACTGACAGTGTTTTATTACTGTTCTAGTTACGTAGAGCAGCATCTGAAAATACCATGGAGGATAAAGCATGTTTTATCAGAGTATCTGTATGACTTCCACTGCATGGTGGTGAGGACATGTGTGTGGCATTAATTAACTGTTCCATACTCTTTTGAATACTATCTTTTATGTATCAGTACTTTATTCAAGTAGTGCTTGAGCTCTTAATTTTTGTTTGTTTATTTGTTTTGGTTGCTTTTTAATGCTTTTTCTTTTTTAGAGGCCTGGATTTTTCTAGTACATGGCGTAGCAGTTATATCAAAGCAAAAAACCAAATAAATTCCACCTTACATATTCTTCACCCCACAATGAAAACACTACTGGATTTTGGTTATACAGCATTCTTTGACTTTCTTGTAGTGGATTTCTCTAGTTGCAGGTAAAGTCTGTTCTGCTGAAATATTGACCCATATAGGTTTTTGAAGCTGGCAAAGATGAGCTTGTTCAGTTCTATTATTTATCATAGAACATTGCTTTGATGCACCATTTTAACATACTGTGATTTAAGTTACTGTGTGTTATGACATGACTTTTTTTCTCTCTGTTACTTATTTTATTGTTATTCAAGTTGTTGGTAATATCAGACCTTTTGATTTGTATTTTGCCTTTAATTTTGTAAAGTTCTCCCCATTGTTCACTTATTCTTAATGCTTAATTTCCATAGAAATCTGTTTAAAGTAGGATTTGAAAAATCAACTTCTCGTAGTATTGTCATCTGTACAAAATTCTATGCTAACCTTGAAGATCAGACTTCTTGCTGGTTTTCAGAAGTTGAATTTTCTGTTTAATCTTGGAACTTTAAATTTTCATAGTTTTCAAAAAGATAATTTTCAAAATATTTTTCCGCATTATTTTTTCTGGTAATTGTTCTGCAAATCCTGGAATTTGAGGCAGGCTTTTTCTTTCCTTTTAGTCTACTGAAGCAATGTGTAAATTCCCACTGTGCTTCCTGCTAGAGAAAAACTAGGTTTGTAATACAAAAGTTTGTATTGTTACCTTACTCCATGTTTGGTTTGTTTAAATTTTGTTTATAAAGTTGGCTGTAACTTTCTTTTCTAGATTGAAAGGACCAATTGACTGTAGATCTTTAAAAACTGATGCATCCCTAAGCAGTTCTAAAGCAGAAGACAAGATAATGACTACGTGGTACCAAAGGGTTCTCGGTCTCTTTAGTCAACTAGAATCCCTGGATGGTGTAAACTTGGATCAGCTTGAGTCTTTTTATAACTGTGTGGCTGTGCTTATGTCTAATCAGGTAAATATCTTTCCTCCCACGATAAACTTAATGGGATTAAAACATTACTCGCTTTGTAGAAAAGTAATGGAACAACAGTCTAGTCAAAGGAAAATGCTTTCAAGATATTTTGTTTCTACATGCATGTATTAATAATAGACTTACTTTTGTAGCAAAAATAGATGCATGGACTTTACTGAAATGTTTACTTGTTCATTAGCTTTTAGCATTTAAGGGTTGGGACTAATAACCACTAGAAAAATTAGAACTGATTTTTAATTAGAATTATTAGAAAAAATAATAGAACTGATTTCTACTTAGAATTATTAGAAAAATTCCCAGTGCTTCAGTTATCCATAATTCAGGCCAGAAGTGCTAAAATGAATGGAAATCCTGGCTTATTGGATGAGTGGAAAATGGGTTGAGCCCTTTATATGTCAACTAATAGGTGATCTATATTATTACCTAGCTGAAAGAATTACTGCAAAGAACAACAGAAGTTTTTGTGAAACTTTTTGATCTGGAAGACAGAAGACGTCTGCCTATATTTAAGATGGACTTGACTCTTGATGAAAATAGAATGGAGTTTTATCCAAGCTTACAAGAGTTAGAGGAAGCAATTCTGTTTGTAGTTGATTGTATAGGACAGACTCTCCAGGTGTGCTTTTGGTTTTTTTCATTATGCAATTGTTAAGATGTTCAGTATGTGAAAATACTTGTGACTTAGGAGTCTGACTACCCTGGCAATGGAATCAGAATGCAACTTTTATTTATTTTCCATAATGATTCTACAGGTCACATCATGAATCTTGATGCCCAGTGGCACTCCAGGCTCTGAAGTAATTTTGTAATTCCTTCTTTATAAAAACTTGGTGCACTTGCTATTGATTGTTTTAGTCTGCTCTTTGGGTCTGCAATTACAATAATAACATCTTTATTATATGTCTGCTGATTTACAATAAATTTTCATTAAAGTTAAGATCTCCAGAGAAACACAAGGAAAATTAGAGTGGATATTGCTTTTCTTTCTAGGAAAAAGAAAATACTCAAATCCCTAAAAACTATTATATACAACATCAAAAGATTGATGTCTTGGGAACCTGTCTGTGGTTCCAGGGAAGAGAGCCAGTCTGGGGGCTTTACATATGAACTGAGTATTGGTCTCATGTGGTGGTACTTTCAGAGAAGTGTTTTGGGGTTGGTTTTCTGTATTTGCATATATTAAATAATTTCATTTTATGCAAGGTTGGGTAATTTTTTGTTTTCCTTTACATGTTTCATATTCAACTCTGCTTCAGGAAAAGTCATTCTACATGTGTATAAAGCATGTGAACTTGGTCATGGTTAGGGTCTCATACTTTTGTGATCGTGTCTTCCTGCAGATTGCAACTTACTTTTAAAGTATATATATCCTTGTGCTGCTCTTTAAAATTTAAATAATCAACACTTGCACTGCTTTTAGAACTTCCAAACAGTAGATGCTTGGCTAATGGGTAGCACTGAAACTCTGGATGCTGAGCTTCCTGCTCACACTGTCCAATGGGCCAAATCCACTCTGGGAGAATCTATCAGAGACAACTTAGAAGGCCCAAAGCAACATTTTAAAGGCTATGGTAAGTGACAGAAGAGTGTGCAAATAGCTGTGTCACTTCTTTGTAATAAGTTGCTTGCTGTATGGCATATGCATTTTAGTAATATAAATGTGCTGTAATTGAATTGTAGTTGAAAATTATGGCTGGCTCGTAGATGGAACTGCAGAGGAACGGATAAACACATTTATAGCAGAGCAACCCAGTTTTGATGAATACACTACTGTAAGTTTTTATTCTACGCTTTATTTATAATTTTTACTATAAATACAGCAATAATGAGAAGGTAGCAGAGGGTAACAGGTTCTTAGCCTTTAGCTAAAAATATATGGACTACCTACAATTAACTGATTTTTTTCCCTAAAAATTTATGGTAAATAGAAGAAAGCATTACTTCTTTTCTTCAGTATTTAATACTTACTCATGTAGCCAAGTATTTAAACAACAGCTCTGAAGTGTAAAGTCTGATGTTTTTCTGAAGTTCATAGATGAATTTTTCACCCTCAAGAAGGAAATCATGAGTTTGCCAGAGGTGATTTATTTCCCTATGATCTGTTTGAATTGTGAGGATTTAAAGCAAGGTTTGGCTAATTGTGCAAATAACTTCGCAAAAATGCTAATGGACAAAATATTTGCGGATTACAGAGAGGAAAATGAAAGGTAAGTAGAATTTTTCTGCTTGTGAATGTTCTATGTGTAAATGCATAGTAGAAACATGCAGAAGAAATGCAAATATACCATACTTTCTTTACTGAAGGCTCTTGGCTAACTACTGATCTTATTCAGTTTGCACAGGCTGTTGTATTTCTTCTGCTGTGTTAGTCTCAAAAAAAAGGTAGGAGAACATATTAGTATGGACTTGGGTAATGGAGGAGCTAAAAGATCAAAGATCCAAGAACTTCATTACTGTTCTGGATGTATGTGTGAATTACAGTATTAACTGCACTGTCCAAGTCAGACTCTCTTATTACCTGATGGATACCTCAGCAGGGCTGTTCTCAAGCCATTCTTCCCCATTTGTATTTGTGCTGGGTGTGACTCCATCCTGGGTGCAGAATCTGCCATTTCAACTCATTGCCTTCCATCCCCTTAATCACAGTCAAATGTTTAATTCTGCGAAGTGTCCCATCCTTCAGGGGAGTCAGCAGCACCTCACAGCTGTATGATGAGCAAACTTGCTGATGGTGCATCCAACTCTTGCATCAAAATCAGTGATAAAGATTCAGTTCAGATTGAACTGAACTGGCCCGGAAGTGAATCCTGAGGAACACTGCTGGTAACAGTTGCCAGCCATTTGCTTACAACACTTGGAGCTCTGCACTTCACCAGTTCTTCACCTAGCACACCATGAACACACTCATCCACACTTGGACAACTTTTCTAGAAGGATTCTGTGAAGGACAGTATCAAAAGCCTTATTAAAACTCAGAATAATTATATCCACCACCTCCCCTTTATCTTCTATATGGGTGACCTTACAGGATATCAATTTAGTCAAACAGGAGGTTAATTTGCAGGTATGGATTAAGTCATGGGGAATCTCTTACTACATTTTTTAGTTAAAATGAACAATTATGGCCAAGTTTTATAGTGATTCCACATTACCAAAGTGAGACAATATTTACTAGGAAAGTGTTTGTGTGTACACTAATGATAGTTTGCTGAAGTTCTTTTAGTAGCAACAGGTTACTAAAGCATTTATTTCAGAAGAATGCCCCAAAATCCAAACAAAGCAAATATTGCAAGTCAGAAACCAGTATTTGTCTAGACTGACTTGGTCATATTTCCCTTCTAGTTTCATAAATAATGGAATTTTGTGAGGGGAGAATACTTAAAGAAGTAATTTGAATTTTTAATTGCATTAAAGCTGAGCTTGAAACCAGTCAAACTAGCATCTTAAAATATTGGAATTTTATGTAAAATAAACCTATAGGATAATCAGTGAATGTGAAGCCATTAAGGAATGTGCATTAAAAGTTCCTGAGTCAACAGAAGAAATGGTAGAAATAATGGAACACATGAAGAAAGTCAAGAGCAAAGATTTTCAGGACCTGGTGCGAAGGAGTAAGGTAAAAGACTGTCCTTTAATTCTTGATCCTTTATTAGACATGCTGACCTATACAAATAAAGAATTAATTCCAGAGGGCAGACTTTTTTCTGCCTGTGTGAATAAACTCAGTGTTACTTTGGACAGAAGTGGGAAGTCCAGCTTATTCTTTGCCACATGTATTTGCTTCTTGTTCCCATTCCCATGTGTTCTGCAAGTCTGTGAGGAAATGCAGCTTCTAATAAATCAGTCCATTTATTTTTTGTATTTGGAGACTTACTTCAGGACTGCTTAACAATCTATTTGTGAAAATGTAATAGACAGTATAAAGAACATTTTATGTGTAAAAACAGTCAACAGACTTTGAACACACAAGAAACAATTTACTCTTTGAGCAGAATATAGGTGATGTTACATTAGGAGTAGTTTGTGAATGTGTGTGTGAATATGTGTCAGATTTTCTGATGGTAATAGGTCTATAAATATGTTTATATCTGCAGAAATTGTATTTTGTATATTTTTAATAACATTAGAATTTCTGCATATAGATTTACAGAACACAGGAGTCATATTTAGAGAAACAAGCTCATGATCAGGGCAAGGATTTGAAAAGTGTTACACATTTATTTTGGATGTTAATATTCAATTGGCTGAAGGAGCTCTGAATTCTGAAAAGTTCATGAAATGTAGATTTTTATTTTCTCTTTATAGATAATATTATCATGCCCTGTATTTTAAACAGATCTATCATACCTAAAGTTTTGTGAAATCTCTCTTTGTAGGAGTGCTGTCGGCAAATGAGTTACTTGATAGATGTTTATCCATTTACTGCTGAAGACATTGAACTAAATAAAACAGCCATATTTTGGCCAAAGAAGATTACCCGCATTTTTAAAGAGCATGATACTGTAAGAGCATTTTCTTAGTTTATGGTGTATTTTGGCTTGTTAGACTTCTCACTTTACTTGAGCTATTATTTCCTCAGCAGGCTAAATGTACATACACATATAACATGGACCATACTCATTTAGACATGCATGAATAACATATTTCCTGATTTTTGTAACAAAAGTGGGCTTTTTGTGGTTAAATTTTAAAACTGTCACTGTAACTTAAAAGCTTCAGCACATCTGATTATCCTAATATGCTTGTGGTCAGTACTAGGTAAGATATAGGTAGATGAAAGTTCACTACACTGTACTTGAAATTTAACTGAAAATGTAACTGCCAGGCCCTTAGTAAGACTGAGTGTCTGAAGAGAAAGTCATTTGGTTAAAATGGTATTTTGTTCTGTCAAAAAAAAGAACAGGGGGAACAATGTTTCCTAGTAATAATTAATAGAAAATATGCAGCATCTCATTTTCTCTGTGTGACTGTAGATTAATTTTCTTCCACCACCTGTATTCATCTTGCTTAGCATGCTTTCTCTCTGTCTATGGCACAGTAAATCGAGCCTTTTATTGTTCTCTTGCCTCTGTAGTAATTTAGCATAGATTTAATAATTTCTTCTAAAATTTTTAAAGAATTCATAATTAACATTTTTAAAAATCAGTATCTTTTAAATATTACAAGTAAGGATTTCTCCTTTAATAAGTTTTGTCCAAGGGTATAAATTACGCCTCTGACTGAAAAGATACACAGCTTGAGAGACTGCTACATCCATAAAATACTTTGTTTGCATGATATCCCCATGCAAGCACATTATTCTTTTGATCCCCCCCAAAAAATCAGTAAAATTAATTTTCTACACAGAGAGTCCATGATGCTTGTTCTAACTCCTTTTATTGAAAATGGTACTACAGAGTGAATCTCACTACTTGGTGAGAATCCCTCAGCAGTGGGACCCTGTAGCTGGCTGTAAGTGACTTGCGTTGTGCTAGAGGTTGAGGACAAGAAAAGTTTCACACCAAGTTTTCATGAGTCTGTATATTTGCATTGTATACTTTCAGATATGAGTCTGTTCTTATTCTAGTGCAAAATGAAAAGAGTGGTTCCTCCTTTGGTGAAATTCTGTCTGTCACAAATTTTGCATGGCAGTAGGTGTCCTTGTCTTAGGAAATCTCTCTCTTTGTTGATTTTTTTGTTTGGTACCCTAAAACAGAGCCTTGAGTGTGCAGACCCAGTGCTTTCAGGTGGTCTTATGTTCTAGAATTTCTGGCTTTTACAGCCACAGGTACATGTGGGATAACATTGGCTCTCAGCAACTGTAGGTGTCCTTTTTGGCAGTAAAATACTGAATCCCAAAATTAAGAATACCTTTTTTTTTTCCTGTAATGCTTTATTTTCTGTCTCCTGTTTCCTGAAGGAGGCCTTTGAGGCAATCCTAACTGCTATGATTGTTGAGATGAAGCTACCATGCTAGCAAATAGAGGTTGCAAACACTGAAGTGGGACATAGGAAAAAAAATCAGCTGTTGCAAGGTCGATAATTTATCTGTACTGTTAGTTTTGTCTGTTTGCATTAAATGTTTAGATGGTAGTATGTATGTTAATTATTGAAAGAACTTAAAATCACCTTTGTCATGAAAAAAATAAATTCTTTTGTAGCTGATCCAACAGTCTAAAGCTGAACGAGAACAAGAAGTGCAACAGAAATGTGAGAACCTGCATGGTGAATTAGACAAGGTTTATAAATCTGTGTCAGAATTAGAAGAATACTCAGAACTGGATCGCATGCAGCAGGTTTGATTAATAATATAAAATTGGTATAAATGTTTTATGTGTCTAATACCCAGGGATCATAGAAAAATTGTAATGAAAAGTAATCAGTGTAACAAATGTGAACTAAAACATTTATTATTCTCTTGCCACAGATACCAAGCTTAATCCCTCTCCCATTTTTGTTAACCACTGGCATTTATCATTTTATTTAGAGGAAAGTTTGCTATAAAGCTAGAATTAGCTGATAGATACCAATAATAGAAGTTCAGAAAGAGTGTGTGCACCCACGAATATAATTTATTCGTTTTCCCTCATTACCACAAATCAATTAATGCAAAACCAGCACAGTTACCAATTTGATACTTTTTTCCTACAAACCTCAAAACTTAATTGTTATGCTAGTGAAGAGCAGACCACTGGCTCCAAAGTTTCATTAATTTCTAGCAGTATTTTTTAATTTTCAGAGCATGTCTTGTGCTTTAATTGGAGGATATTGCATAGTAAGAAATAGTGGCTTTTTAAAAAACAAAGCACTTCAAAGCACAGAACAGAAATCCTAAGCTAATAAATCCCAGTTACCAATATGATATTCCATGTACATAAAAAATTGTGTGCCTGCCTCCTGGAACAGTAAGTTTAAAAGCCCACACATTTTGAATATACTCTAAAATTCAGTAATGAGAACCAATTTTATTTTTCATAATGTTCATTTGGTTTCTTCACAGTTTATATACTCATCAATAAGCAGAAGTGTTTTTAAATCTTGTTTCCAAAATTTTAATGTGAAAGCTTATATTTTAATATAAGCTGTTCAGAGCACAATTTGGTTATTTCTCAAGACATACTATTATTTGATTTCAGTATGTGACTGAGGTGAGGACTTTACACAAAACAATACAGGACACTGATGAAACAGTAGCTGCTCTTAATAAAGAGGAGATTCTGCTTGGATGGAAACCAAGTGAATTCCCTCTCCTCAACAACTTAAGAGCTGAGATAGAACCATACCAGAAACTCTTCAATCTTATACTGAAATGGCAGCGAACAGAAAGAAGGTAATTCACCAGTAAATGCTGTAAGAGGTAGAGTGAGCAAAATGCTTATCCTGGTCTCATTTATGTCAGATGTAGAATATGGATTTGTTTTCTTGTTAACATGTTTCTAGCAAGCAAAGTAAGAGGGTAATATAACAAATAGATCAGACTTGCTATTTTTAATTCAGCTAGAAAAAAAGTTGGTTTGTTTTTATTTTTAAAATGTCATCATGGAATCACAGAATCACTGGACTTCCTAAGCTGGAAGGGACCCACAAAGATGATGAAGTCCAAGTCCTGGCATTGCACAGGACAGCCCCAAGAATCACACCATGAATCACACACATGAGCTCAACTAGAGAGCTCATCATCTGCATGTAACCAAAACTGGTTTTAACCTAGCAGCTGTCCAAAATGGTGCGTTCAAATGACTATGTTGCTGCTTAGTGGTTACATTCTACCACAAAACTGTACTCTGTGTTTAAATTAAGGGAGATTCTTTATTATTTCATTTATTCTTTAGAAGGTATAATGTGCTATGGCTGAAAGTGGGGGGGGTTTGAAAACACAAGACCTAGTGTATTTTTAAATGTCATATGTCAATCTCTCTCTAGAGTTTAACTTAAATATTTGTCCATTCATGCAGTTACTCAGTTTCAGTATGTGTCTGACTTGAGAGAACTACACAAATACACAGAAGAATGTGGTTGAGCCACTTTTAGCTGGGCTTTAGAATTTTGCAAAGAATAACAATAATGTGGAAGAAGAGCTTTGCTTTAATTTAAATAGCTATTCATGTGTTGCAAAACAAAGTGATAATTATTTGTGGGCCACATTTGTTATTCTGTTTTGTAACCTTATTTTTTCTCTCAGATGGATGGATGGGACCTTTTTGGAGCTAGATGGGGAAAGCATGGAGACTGAGATTGATGAATTTTATAGAGAGATTTACAAACTGTTAAGACTCTTCCAACAAAAGCAGAAGAAAGCGGCAACGGAGAAGAAAAAGGCAGCGCGATACACAGGTCTGCTGGGTAATCCAACTCTTACAATGTGTTCCTCAGTTCTGGAGCAGATTAAAGAATTCAAGGTAAGAAAACATGAGAGAGATTAATATCTGATACTGAGGGACAAATGCTAAATTCAGGGCTTAGTACATGTAGATGATGCAGAGTCAGAGATAGAGTGAGGCTGTTCTGAATCCCCATTTCCGGATTGTACTGTCTCATTCATTTTAATAAAACTGGATTTTAAAATTTTTTAAATAGTTTCTGGAATTGCAACGAGAGCACACATATAGGAGAAAAGTCATTTTTGGATGCAGAAAAACATTTAAGGATGTAGTTGGGAATTTTGAAATGGGACTCGTGTTATGGTAATAGAAGCAAAATTTAGCATCACTGAAAAATTATGCTTAATAGTTTTTTTATATTTCTTCTTCAGTAGTTGATATAATTATTTAGAAATTGAATGGAAAACCAAGTGCAGCCATCTGCAGCTTTTGGAAAAGATTTTCATGTCTTCAGCTGCTGTAGCAGAATTTTAAATGCACACAAAAGATGAAAAAATGAAGAAAAAATGTAAATTACAATATTTACTTATAAATGTTTCTTCTGAATTAGGAGTATATTCCCACTGTGGTTGTCTTTTGTAATCCTGGCATGAGAGAACGTCACTGGAAGCAGATGTCAGACATAGCAGGATATGATGTAACACCAGATGCTGGAACTACCCTGAGAAAAGTGTTGAAGCAGAATCTATCCTCTTACTTGGACCAGTTCACAGCAATAAGTGTAGGGGCAAGCAAGGTAAGCACAGAGGTTTGATAGTGACAAATGTGACATCAGGTCTCTTATTGAATACTTTTGTGACTTGTTAGCATTATTTGTCTCTGCCATTATGCAACAGAGGAGATTTGGTGAGACTTTGGTCCATTATATATTAATAATGAGTGTAAGGATTTGTAGCTCATGTGACATCATCAGCATTTCCCAAGTGTGCTGCTTTCTGTGTGCAAGAAAAGAATATACTGAGGAAAAATAATAACAAATAGTTAATTTGTGCTGTTAGAGCAAAATAGTTTATTCAGCTAGATATGCTTATATATTGAATTAGAGAGTTGGAAAAAAATAATTCAGTGACTAGACCAAGCTATTTCCTTTTTGAATAGGAATTTTCCTTGGAGAAAGCAATGCATACCATGAAGGAAACCTGGGATTCAATTTCCTTCACCACAAATGTGTATCGTGAGACTGGTATTCATATTCTGTCTTCAGTGGATGATATTCAGGCTCTTCTTGATGATCAGATTATGAAAACTCAGACAATGAGAGGATCACCTTTCATTAAACCGTTTGAGACTGAAATAAGGGTACAATGAGTACTTTTTCAACCATTTTTATTTGTGAGATAACTGTAGTGCAATAGTATACTGATTGTATTACAACTTTATTGTTTGAATTGTTAACAAAATATTTTCATTGATTTTTCAGTAAGAATCTTTTAAGTCATGAGTCATACTTATCTTATTACTGTTTTGGAATTCTCTCTTCCATTCAGATTCAAGTGTAACCAAGAGAACATGATCATTTTTTCTCATATTTTGCAAAATCACTATTTCCATTAGCCTTGCTTCTTAATAACTGGAAATAATGCTTCTATTATTGCTAATAAGAACATTTATGTATTTATTGAGTTTTGGACTCAAATTTTGAACTACAATGTTTTCCTCAGGGCAAAGGAAGTTCTTGATGGCTGGGAGAGTGTTTTTAAATCAGGCCTCAGAGCAATGATGGCAGTGCTTTACACTTGCTTTTGAATTTCAGGGCTAGAGTAGTCTTTGTGGTGCTAACACCATGGCTTTTGACAGGAGAGAAGCTGGTGGAATTGCTTTGCAGTTACCCTTCCTAGTTCATTGTTGCTTTATGTGGGAAATATTCAGGCTCAAGCAGGCTCAGTGAACATGCTTACACTTTACAGGCAGCCTGCTCCAGTGGTATCTGCCATTGTCCTGACTTGATGGATATCTCCTGTGAGCTGAGGTAGCTTTTCTGGTATTGTGTCCCTGCTGCCATTCAGCTAAAAGAGCCCTTGCTGTGGGGAGATGAAGTAGAATTTATCACTGGTAGCCTCCTGGCTATTGCTTAACAATTAAGTTATTGAAAGTTCATAGCACTAAAGTGATAAATGCAGTTTGGAAAATTAATTTCCAAGTGAGTAAAAATTTCTGAGCTCCTTTGGCCATCTGTATATGTGGAAGAACTTACACTCCTAAATATTTTTCTTTCATTTTGTTTATTGGTAGACTTTTTTTTTTCTCTTTGGGAGCTGGAATACCACAATGTCTACCTTTCCTGAATTTGTTGTCTCGTTATCATAATTTGTCTCATTATTTCTTAGAAATGTCAAGTTAATGTTCTTTAACCATTTATTAAGGAATGGGAAAGCCGCTTGATTAAAATTCAGGAGAATATTGATGACTGGCTCAAAGTGCAGGCCCAGTGGCTGTATTTGGAACCCATTTTTTCTTCTGAGGATATTATGCAACAGATGCCAGAAGAGGGACGGCAGTTTCAGACTGTGGATAGACAGTGGAGAGAGATTATGCAGTTTTGTGCTGAAGACCCAAAGGTAAGGGCAATGTCCATTCCTGACAGGAAGCAGTAACTTCTCTTGCCTTGGTGGGGTGCCACGGTGCCAGATTTCAGCCCGGCCAGCTCCCGACACCGAGAGCACAGCTGGGCTGCCTCACAAAGCTGTCTGATCCGGCTGCAGCTACAGGGCACGGCAGCTCTACGGCTCAGGGGGGCTGCAGACTGTGCCGAGGGTAGGGACAAGGACTGGGGACAGGCCCTCTGTATGGTTTCCAAAGAAGGCTTTTCCCAGAGGTTCAGTGACAGAAAGGGCAAAGTGACCTGCATACATCAGATTATAAGGGGTAGGAGGTCCCAGGGGAGGATACAGTCTTTGACCAATTGGGAAAAATTGGGGGTGGAACACAAGGTGGGGAATACAATGAATAAACCAATAGGGGACTGCAGGGGAGGAGAATAATTTAAACAAACCAGTGGGGTTTCGAAGGACACAAGATTTATAGGGAAGTTTCTAGAGAAAGAGGCAGGCTTGGGGAGGGATTGACATTCAAAAGGAGGAGAACAGGGAACAGAGGGGCAGATCTTTGGAGAGATGGACAGCTAGGGCAAAACCAATAACACGGGGGAGAGGAACAATCCATCAATAACAAAATATGCTATAACAGTACAAAATAGGAAAGATTAGAAAACTGACTGCTAGAAATGTATTACAATTTAAAAACACGCAATGCTACAGTGGGGGTGGGAGGGGATGCTTTGTTTTCAGAATATATACAGTGAACTACGATTTCAGTTCCCTAGGCTTTCAAGAATAAAAAGTTATGTTGTTCCTTATTTGAGTAATTTCAGTTTGAAATATTTCATTTATAGCTGACAGTTTGCACATGTAACCTGTTGTTACAGGTTCTTGCTGCTACTTCCTTTGAAGGATTAACAGAGAAGCTTCGGAACTGTAATGAACTTCTTGACAAAATCATGAAAGGGCTTAATGCTTACCTTGAAAAAAAACGTCTCTTCTTTCCCCGGTATGATGAGCTTTGGTTATTTAAAACCCACAGATTCTGAATGGGGCTTTCTTGTTGGGAATAAGATCAGTCTTAAAAATAGCTCGATAATGCAGTTGTATATTTTTTCTAATTTTTTAGCTTCTTTTTCTTGTCTAATGATGAAATGTTGGAGATCCTGTCAGAGACTAAGGATCCTCTTAGAGTTCAGCCTCACTTGAAGAAGTGTTTTGAAGGCATTGCTAAGCTGGACTTCCTTCGCAATTTGGATATTAAAGGAATGTGTAGCTCTGAAGGGGAGCATGTGACACTGGTTTCAAACATTTCTACTTCTGAAGCTCGAGGTGCAGTGGAGAAGTGGTTAATTCAAGTAGAAGATGTTATGCTGAAGACTGTACGTGATGTAATTGCCAGATCAAGAATGGTATGGGGTTTATGATAATTTAAGAACTGTAGCACCTATCTTTGTTTTGTGGCTGTCTCTTGGCTTTCTAAAATTCTTCCTCAACACAGGAGTTGCTGAAGTCATGTGGCCAGGACCAAGTTAACATGACATGTATTTAATAGGCCAGTGATATACATTAGAGTTTAGTTTGAATAAGATGCAAGTAGTTTTCTTACAATACTGGATACAAATTCTTCTAAAAGTTTCACAGCACTACTATTTTACACGATATATCATCCAATGTAATAGTTCAGGTTTCTTATGAATTAGAAATAGAACACTTGTAATATGCTTGCTTCCTCCTAAAAGGAAATCGTTAGACAGAAAATATTTCTTTGTATGAAGTTAACAAGTTGTAAATATTTCTATAATATGGAAAGATAATTCTAAGAATATTTAAAATTATTGGGTAAAAAATTGTGAACCTAAGGGGAAAAGAGCATTTAAAGCTCCACTTGGACATTGCAAATAGGAAAATAGTATTCTTCAGCAAGGAATATTAACCTTATAAACTTCTGTATTACATTGCTGTATTTATTCCCAGACACTGTGTTTGTATGATGTATGTAACTCTTTCAGGCTTATCTAGAGACTGAGAGAAAGCGCTGGGTTCTGGAGTGGCCTGGCCAAGTAGTGCTGTGTGTGTCTCAAATGTACTGGACAAGTGAGGTACATGAAGTTCTTCTCCAGGGACCCAAGGTACTGTGCAATGCATAATTTGGAAAAAATCTTTCTTAGTGTTTCATTTCAGCTGGTGTATTTTGCTTAATCAAACAGCTTTTTACAATTAAATAAAATTTTAAAAATTTTGAGTGTTTGTGTTTGACATACATGAATTTATGTACAGTGATTTATACCTTTCATTCAAGTACTTAAATATTCTTATTTAGAACAATCATAGTTTAAAATGTAGCTTTGCAACATAAATTAATAACTTTAATTTAACTTAATAAGTGGGTAAGAGAGAATTTTATGAAAAACCATGACAATATAAATAGGAGCTTAATAAGCAACCTCTGTTAAGATATCTAGTCAACATGTAGACGTCTGGAACACTTGAAACTGTGATATAACTAGTCTCAAATTTACTTTTTGTCTCCTAGGGCTTAAAGGGTTACTATGATACACTTCAGCTTCAACTTAATGATATTGTAGAGCTGGTGAGAGGAAAACTGTCAAAGCAAACAAGGATTACATTGGGTGCCTTGGTTACTCTTGATGTTCATGCTAGAGATGTCATCAAGGAAATGATTGGAAGTGGTAATTATATTTGAAGATGTTTTTCTTAACACACAGTTAATGAAAAATCATTAACCAGTCAGATTTTACTGCCTAAAACAGTACAACACTAAGATGGATTTGTGAGTATTTGGCTACAAACATCAACACTAATAATTCAAAGCTGTTTTAAATTTAACCATAATAGAAAATCCAGCTATCTACAACATCTTTTATGATTGCTGTCAACTCTGTTTGTCAGGTGTGCAGAATGAAACAGACTTTCAGTGGCTTGCGCAGCTGCGCTATTATTGGCAGAACGAGAACGTTCGCGTGTGCATCATTAACTGCAATGTGAAATACGCCTACGAGTACCTGGGCAACTCGCCCCGCCTGGTGATCACTCCTCTCACTGACAGGTGCTACCGCACCCTGGTACGAGCTTTGTAATTTCTGCAGAATGTTCAACATGAAAATCACTCAAAACCACAAATCTGGACAGCGCACCAGCCTGACTGAAGCATTAGTGTGTTCTTCTGTCGTGGTTTTGCTTTTTTAAAACACACAGGAAAAAAAGACAATAATTGATTACTGTAAAGATTATGAGAATGCAAAGTGCTTTTCTGATGTTCTGGGGTTGCTAAATTAGATGGAGAAGGATTCACTTGTGATCACACTGTTCCTAAGACTAGTACAAGTTTGGCCACTTTTTAGTACCCCTGCTCTTGGCAGAGGTGTTTATTATTGTACTCTTTTATCCTCAGCTAACCTGACAACTGAAAGTTACCAAAGTCATCTCAGATACCGTTTTTCTCATTATCAGTTACTGCAGTCTCTTTGCTGGAGTATGATTTCAGGTTTTGCTAGGCACACGTGGTGTGGCCGTAGCTGATGCTTGGTATCTGTTTGTCAAAACATCACGGGATGTTGGTGTGAGATTGTGATGCAGCTGGTAGTCTGTTTTGGTTTTAGGCTCACAAGCCTTGAATCAGAGCACAGCAGGTAGAAGCATGGCATTCTGGCAAATAGAAGTCTTGTCCTTTGCCCTCCAAGATCAATAAAGTATTCCCAGAACCTGTCAGTCAATACAGATGTGGCCCTGTAACTGGGCCACATCTGTATTGGACTGTGGATTGGACTGTTTGCTTAAAGTCTGCAACTTTTATTTTCTGTCAGATTTCCTCCTACTTCAATGGAGTATAGAAAAGAATATTGAATAGTCAGTGGAAGGCATATACATCAAAGGGGGATGGTGTAGGAAAGAAAAAGAAAAGAGGAAAAAAATATATAAAAGGACAGATGGAGAGAAAAGACTAGCAACAAGCAGCTGCAACAAATTTAATTTGAAAGGTGTATCTAAACAAGAACTGAAAGATTGGGTATAATAAAGACTGAGTAACCAATCATGGTCTTGATGATTATAAAGCTAAACCCTCTGTTAGTGTCAAAATTAAATTCTCTTGCCTCTTTTTCCCAGCTGTGAGTACATTTCAGATTCTTTTTAATTAGGAAAACCATACCTTTTATCTTAGATAAAATAAGTGCATGAAACTATCAAATGCAATTTAATTTTTCCATTTTCATTCAGAAGAATTTCATACAAATAATTTCCATAAACTATTTCTGTGCTTTAGATTGGAGCCTTTTATTTAAACCTCGGTGGCGCCCCAGAGGGTCCAGCAGGAACAGGTAAAACAGAGACCACCAAAGATTTGGCTAAGGCTCTTGCTGTTCAGTGTGTTGTCTTTAACTGCTCTGATGGCCTTGATTACCTGGCAATGGGAAAGGTAAACAGAAAATAAATATATGTTGTATTTTATTTTTAGCATGAAAATTTCAGGGTCCCTGTTTTGCAGACACAAATAAATGTGGTCCTGTGGTCTGCTGCCCTTGGATGCTATATGCTGTTTTCTACATGTTTCATTTTCTGTGCTTTATGAAAGCCTATTAAGTTTCTAATTAAAACATGAAACAAACAAGAGTTCACGGGGTTGGGATCTTCTGATTTAGCTTGCTTTAGAGTCAAAAACTTTGCTCTTCAGTACATCACTGATCTATGATCTAAAGAGGTTTAAGCATTAGTATTGCAATTGTATTTTTTAATCTATTAAACTTTTTTACATTCCTACATTATATTCTTAGTTTCTTTTGAAACGTTTCTGTTAGCAATGTTATTGATTTCTTTCTTCATTTGCAGTTTTTCAAGGGTTTGGCTTCATCAGGTGCCTGGGCATGTTTTGATGAATTCAATCGCATTGAACTGGAAGTGCTGTCTGTAGTGGCACAGCAGATCCTGTGCATCCAAAGAGCCATACAGATGAAGCTAGAAACATTTAATTTTGAAGGAACTGAGCTGAAGCTTAACCCAAACTGTTTTATAGCAATTACTATGAATCCAGGTTATGCAGGACGTTCTGAACTTCCAGATAATCTGAAGGTAAAATAATAAGATGCATCTGTGACCTTTGTGATAGTTTTGTCCAGGTGAGCTGTTTTCATGAAGAGGCTTTGCTAACTGAAAGCAGAGATAGTGCAGCATGAGGAGCACGCCAACTACAGATTGCTGAAAGAAAGAAAGTGCATTCTCTCACCTGCCATGGACCACATTTCCCTTCCTTTCTGCTGGATGTATCTGTGCAGGGGGCAAATTGCATTCTTGCATTCTTGAGACAGTGCTGAGGGAAAAGTGCTAGAGACACGGTGTCTTTTCTTAATATACTGTATTGTACATTAAGATGGATATTGGTGGTAGCTCGGGTTAAATTCCTAGGGAGTCTTAACTGCAAATATTGATAATACTGTTTTGTGGTGGGATAAATAATGTAAAAGTTCTGCATTGCTTTCCATTCCTAAATTAATTATTTGAAGATATTTCTTTGGGTATGTATTCCAGGTTCTTTTCCGAACGGTAGCCATGATGGTTCCAAACTATGCTCTGATAGCAGAAATTTCCCTCTATTCCTATGGATTTTTGAATGCTAAGTCGCTGTCAGTGAAGATAGTCATGACCTACAGGCTTTGTTCAGAGCAGCTTTCCTCTCAGTATCACTACGACTATGGCATGCGGGCAGTCAAAGCTGTGCTGGTGGCTGCAGGCAATCTAAAGTTAAAATTTCCAACAGAAGATGAAGATATATTGGTGAGTTCCCGAGGGAATATTTGTTTAAGGAGTTTCATAGATATATGCAGTTCTAAGGTCTGAAGGCAGTTCCAGCATATCTTGTCTCATCACTGATCCAGGTTTTGTAGTTTGTGAAATTAAGATAATAAAATACATGCTGCATTTTTCCTAGGCTGTTCTGATGTTTGCATGGTTGGGCTTCTTATCAAATGATGAAATTAATGAATTCACGTTTGTTACATACCAGGTTATCTTAATTGCTGAACACCTTATGCTCTGTCTCTTAATAAGAATGACAAAATGCATATTTGTTTCCTCTAGCTTCTTAGATCAATTAAAGATGTGAATGAGCCCAAATTTTTGTCACATGATATACCTCTGTTCATGGGTATAACCAGTGATTTATTTCCTGGAATCGAGCTTCCTGAGGCAGACTACAATGTAAGTACTCTTCTAATTTTTCCTTGGTAATGGCCATTGTTGACTGTTCTGTGGTGATTTGCTTTGTAATCAGGTGCAATTGATGCCGTGAGGTGTTTCAAGATGAGCAAAATTGCTGAATGTTGTAATGAAAATTTGTAGCAAAGGAAATTCTCTTATCTGTGCTGAATCTAATCCACATCTGAGTTCCCTTACATTCAGAAGAGTTGTTCATTACAGACTGAGAGCTGATTTGCACATTTACCAAGTTTTAGGCTGTTTTCTTTCCTAATTATTGGACACAATTAAGTGAGATAAAGGTTGGTGCTTGTACTTTGTTGTTAGCAACACTTGAAGCAATCTTTGAAGGAGAATGATTGGAAAGGATGAGTACGTGGAAAAAACAAATTCAATTAACTTTTAAGTTTTCAGTAAATACTACGATCTTGAAAAAAGTGTTTGATTCTGAAGCACACTGCTGGTTTCCTGAGGGTGATATGCCTTCTCCTCAAGATAAAAATTGTAGTTAAATTCTGTTCTAGGACATGAAGTACAGAAGTGGGAATTTTTTTCCTCCAGGAGGTTTGCTATATTCTGACTAATACAATTTTAGTTATTAATTAATTTGAAACCCTTTCTGATGAGCATAAACTCTTCTATTGCAGGACAATAATTTAAATTGTAGCAGGAATAAGATTATGATTTGTTTGGATTTTAGGATTTTCTGGAATGTGCCAATGAATGTTGCACTCAACATAATGTCCAACCTGTACAAACTTTTATGCAGAAAATGATACAGACATATGAAATGATGATTGTTAGACATGGGTAAGGTTCTCATCACTGCACCATCATTTGTAATTCTGACTTACACTGTAGCAGTCATTTGTATGAAGTTATAGAAGGTTTTGAGGGTGGCATAATATTCCTCTTTGTTCCAATCAGCTTTAGAACAGCTGATTACTGATACTGCTTTTGCATATCCCAAAATTCTTGTGGATGTATGTCTGAGGAATTGTACTCTTCCTGATATCAGAAGCACTTGCCCATGTATAATGATTTTAGGTGCTGATGCCAGTATGGTGAAAACTTAGGACTGTAAAAGCTTATTTCTATTAAAATATTAGTTGTCAGATCTGTGCCATTTTATTCCTAGCTTTTATTACAGAATAGCAACTGGAGGAAATATATACAATATGATATGAGCTATATGATGGTTAATATTCAGCTCATCAATTAATCTTCTCTGTAAGATTGTGCAATCATATTTGCATGTGCAAATAAAGTGAGTTTGTGGAAAAGATGTTTTTTATGTTCAAAGAAAATTTACTTGCTTCACTTTTTGAAAATTAGGTGAAAATTAACTTTAAGCATATGTTTGATACTGTTGGCCTTCATGTGATCTGTGAAAGTCTAAATTGCAAGACAGATTTATTAATAGTAGGAATTTTTTTCCATCTAACAGCTTCATGCTGGTGGGGGAGCCATTTTCTGGGAAGACCAAAGTTCTACATGTGTTGGCAGATACTTTGTCTCTGATGAAAGAACGTGGTTATGGTGAAGAAGAAAAAGTCATTTATAGAACTGTAAATCCAAAATCAATCACTATGGGCCAGCTTTTTGGGCAGTTTGATCTGATATCCCATGAGGTAATGCATATTTAAAAAGTAATGTTTCTTGTAAATTATATTTCCATTATTATGGATTGTAAACTCTTGAATTCATAATTTTATTATTTTAAACACAGATGAGAACACAATTGTAAATTTTATTTTAACTAATACTTTTGTGGCCTGTTTTTAATTAGGATGTAAAAAATGCAGTACCGTGTGTGTATGCAGTTACATGGGTTTAAACATGCAAAAATAAAAAGCAATACCATTTTGAAGGTCATTGTCCTCTTATAGTTGCATCCATGCTAGGAAATCAAATCAAACATAATTGTATTCATTTTTCTGTCTATTCTTAACCAGTATAATCAAAGTAATGCAAAAACTCTCTAGAAAAATCTATGAACTCATGGGTTCCCAAGTGTGAAACTTAGGTTTGGAGGAGGAGCAATATGAAGCAGTAAATGTGAAATAGTGACTCTGGAGAGAATTAGGGTGATTCTGGGGAGAAGCAGGTGCAAGACAGGGCAAAAGCATTTCTAAGTTTCAGGAAATTGAATTGCTGGTCCTTTTCCTTACAGTATTTTTTCAAGTGGAATTTTTATTTTTTTATATATTTGCTGTTGTTTTAAGACCCTTGGTGAAACCCCAAAGTTAGATGCTGCTCTCTGCAGCACAAGAGGAGACCAGTTAAAAGTGAGGGTTCATGGAAAGCCAAGGGAATGGTTTCTGTGGCTGGCAGTCAGGTTAACTCTGGGTTTTGTCTCACTCCCCATTACCAGTGGACAGACGGGGTCGTCGCTACGACCTTCAGGGAATTCGCACTGGCCGAGAGCCCCGAGCGCAAATGGGTCATCTTTGATGGCCCCATCGATACCCTGTGGATAGAGAGCATGAACACGGTCCTGGATGACAACAAAAAGGTAGCAGGCAGTGAAAAATGCCTGAAGAAAATGATGGGATATTCTGAAAATATTCTTCTGTGTATAAAACCACAAATACAAACTGCAGTGCTTGACTTCTGAGAAGAGCAAGTGCAAGATGGTGTTGGTGACAAGTTGTGAGATTTTTCTGTTTTGTGGTTTTTGGTTGGATTTTTTTTTGTTTGTTTTGTTTGTTTGTATTGGAATCATAATCACAATATCAATTCATTGCTGAAAGACATGAATTATGTAATGTTTCCTTAATGCCATAGTGTGATTTTCTAACATAAATTTTTGAAATTTAAATGTCAGAAATTACGATTAATTCTATATTATAAACCCCATTAGTTCTAAGACTACATGAGCTCAGACAACCATATTTCAAGACATTCTCAAGATACAAAGGGTTGCATTTTCAAAATAATGGCTTCTGAAGTCAAAATTGTATCACCACTTTTGTCAATGGGCCCCAGGAATCCCAAAGCAAATAGACAAATTAGACACAACATTTGAACTTTTAAGTTCTGTATGATAATGTGTCAAAATACTCAAACTGGACTCCTACTTTAGGACAAAAGGGTAATGTGTCTCCAGCTGGGATGCTTCAGTATTAGCAATAAGAGCTGAACATATCTTTTGTCCTTCCTTCTTGTCAAATGCAAGACTGATTGTAATGAACCTACTGGTAGGTTACTCTGGAGTACTATGGTTTAAGTGAAGAATTTAGCAAAAACTTGATAAGAATCTATTGATACAAGTAGTCAAACATTTTATGTAGTTGACCTTGCCTTTGATTTTACTTGGTTTTGCCAATTTTCATATAGAACTCCCCTGTGATAGGAAGTGTAATTTAATTCCAATTTTTTAAAATGATTTTGCATGTTATTTTTTATCTTTCAAGCTTTGTTTGATGAGTGGGGAAGTCATCCAAATGTCCCCTCAGATGACTCTAATTTTTGAAACTATGGATCTTTCCCAGGCATCAGTAAGTTTTCTATTTAATGAAAATATAAAACAAAATTTAGTCTATTCAATGCACAATAAAATGAGTTGACTGTTTTTCCTTAGCCTGCTACAGTCAGTCGTTGTGGCATGATTTATTTGGAACCCTCTCAGCTGGGCTGGAGACCAATTGTTACCTCTTGGCTGAATAAACTGCCTGAACCTCTGAATTCAGAGGAACATCAAGGTCTTCTGCAGGCACTTTTTGATTGGTTGGTACCACCAGCATTAAGAGTCCGTCAGAGACAGTGCAAGGTATTTTTTGTCATTTTTTCCTGCAGTAGTTAGTGGCCATTTCCATTCTGTTACCCGTGGTAGGAGGTGACTGTTCTCTCATGACAAGCACAGTTAGAATGAATATGTGGCTCTTGGGACCAGTGTGAAGAGCTAAAATGAGAATGTCAGCTAAGGCTTGAAACCTGATCATAGTTTTCATCTTCTTATTTTAAAAAGTAAAGTATTAAAATAAGTATTTTAAAGTATTTAAAACACTGATTAAAAAGTCTTCCCAAGAGAATTTTGTACATTTTTTTTTCTTTAAAGATCTCATGTTGCTTAAGGAAATACTTTTTTTAAGTTTTAGAGGAAATGTGTAGTTCCTTGCAAGCTCAGTGTGACATGCTCAGAATTTTGCTCATGTTTTGCTGTAGTTACTTCTGTGGGTTTTGTTTTGCTTTAGGGTGTTTAATTGCAGTGTTCACATGGTAGCCATGAACATAGTTAACAAGCTAAAGGTCTTGGCATTTCAATGACTGAGGAAGGCAAATGATCTTCTGAGTAAAAGTCAGTGTAAACCTTGCCTTCTAGTGTGTGTTTAAAATTAGCCAGTGATCTAATTGTTTTAGTATTTTATCTCCAAAATATAAATTAACTAAAAGAATGTAAAGTATGACATCCAACCTTTTGAATCTCTTAGGAACTGGTACCCACAAGTGAGATCAATGTTGTAGTAGCTCTCACAAGGATTTTTGAAATGTTGATTTGTCCAGCTGTGGAAGAAGATCCCACCAACAAAAGCATCCGTGCCTGGATTATGGTTGGTTTTTTAACATGGAAAGAAATGTGTATTTGTTTCTCTAATATGCTGGTTTTCAAAACAATTTTATTAATCTAAGTAACTTTAATTTGTGAATAAGAGACATGTGAAACAATTCTACTACCTTCTTGCTCTCTCTGCCCATACTCTGGAGGTACCCAGATGAGATGGAAGTCTTACAAGTGACAAATATGATTAAAAATGTTACTCTTTTTTCCAATTAAATAGGATAGTGCTTTTATTAAATGTACTTTTTAAGTAACCAAGAAGTTAGCTAAATCAAAGAGTCTTCTTTCTCTTAAAGGAAATAAATATTCATGCAACACTGATTGGCATGTTTGTTTGAGCAAAAATTTCTATGTAAGAGGGTTTTCTGACAGTTATATTAGTTGGATCCTCTGTCTGACCTTATGTGATTATTCTTATGAAAAACTGAAGAGAGGAGAATGTGAAAGTAGTTATTTAAAATTAAATTACAAAATTCCTAGATCCTGGTTTGTCATTAGAACTCTTCTCAGGCTTTGTCATCTGACATACTGCTGAAGTCAGTGGCCTTTATTTTTTGTTCTCTCTCTCTTTCTGTCCTTGAGTAAGATTATTTATGTCCTCTGTCTACAGTCAGATTTCTAAATCTCTTTAGGCCAGGGGTATTCAAGAGCAACTGCTTACATTTCCCTGCTTAACAATATTTTTTAGAATTATATTTGTTAATCAGACTGTCCAAGGTTCATGTAATGTGTCAGCTTATGATACAGTTATTAACTTTCTGCCTTTGCAGGGTTGTTTTGCTTTTGCCATAATCTGGTCCATTGGTGGAATTTGTGATGGTGACAGCAGGACAATTTTTGATAATTTCTTGAGGGAAACTTTGTTGGGGGAATCTGAAACAAATCCCATCCCAGAGAATTTGGGAACGTGGGAGTGTCCCCTAGAAGAGAAAGGCTTGGTCTATGACTACGTGTATCAGGTAGGATTGGCTTCTGCATGCACTGAATAGATTCTTACAGTCCTAACAGAAGGAAAATGCAGCCAGGTGGGTTTTTTGACTGTACAAAGCCTGTTGGATGTTGCAGAGTGTTGGTTGAATTAAATCCCACAGTACATTTTTCATTTCGTTTTCAAATACCAGTGTACTGACCAATTTTTTAATAAAGTACTAAGATGTACATTTCAGTTATATTTGTAATACTGCCACTGCATATTTCTTCTGTAACCCAAGCTCAGCTGGCAGATTCAAATCTACTTTTGTTTAGAAGGAATAATGTGGACTGTTCAGAAGGAAAGCAGAATATTAAGCCCATAGGTAGTTTGTCTTTTTTAAGCAATTTTTGTTTATAGTGCCTAATAGACTGCTTTCTTTTGGGCTTTTGTTGTGGTTTTCTGTATATGTGGGGTTTTTTGTTTGTTTTCACTGAACAAAGTTTTTAAGAAAACAGAGGAGTCTAAGTTTAGGTATGTACTTTAATTCTTTGTTAGTGAGGTAAAGCAAACTAAATATGTGAACTTTTGAAACATCAAATATTCATTCATTTGTTAAAATCCATTACTTGAATTTTTCAAAAGTGAAGTAGTAGAGAAAACCCTTCATATGTGTAACACCAATCTGTTCTACATCTGTGTTTCTTCCTAGCTCAAAGGCAAAGTGGGTTGGGCTCACTGGAATGAATTCATTGAACAAATTAGTTACAGTGATACAAATGTGAAGATTCAAGATATGATAGTCCCAACGATGGACACAGTTCGCTATACCTATTTGCTAGACCTCTTCATTACCCATGGAAGGTAAGTTGCTTCACTACAAATTTCTGAAGTGAAATTTGATCATAGGTAGAAATACCTCTTATTCTTTCCTTTGAGTTCATTGTTTTTATCAAACCCTCAGTTTACTTGGCCTTTTAAAACAGACATTTACTACAAACAAAAAAAATCTGCCCTAAAAGTCTGATTTTAGTTTTTTTGTGAATCCTTATTACAATCTAAACTTTAGTATTTGCAGTCTGATGATGAGCTTAGGACAGCCCAAAAATTGTTGCACCCTCTTTCTACTTTGGCAATTAAATACATATTTTAGGATTTTTTCTGTGATTAATCCTATGAAAATAATTTATATTAGTCATGGTCAGATCATATAAGAGAATAAAATAAAAACTAGCCTCAGGTTCCAAGGCCGAAAGCTTTATGAAGTTTGAATTAATGAAAGGCCAATCTGGAGAAATTTACCTCCCCTGTGTGTTCATATACTCCAACACCAGTAGAATGAGTGAATGAAAAATGTTTATTTATCCTCCCATTTTCTTGATGATGGAAGCAAACTAAAACTATGAGAGGGTTTAATGAATATCTTAGAACACTTCAGTTTCTTCTTTAGGCAGGTAATGTTTTTGGAGGTAGAAGAAGAAGGGCAAGTTAGTAAAACCTTTGACTTCTAGCTGCTTTTAGTTTACAATGTTAGGTTTCTGCAGTCTTTGTGCTTTATTTCTTTGTGAAGACCACTGCTTCTAGTGGGACCAACAGGGACTGGGAAATCCGTGTATGTCAAGGACAAGTTAATGAACAACTTGGAAAAGGAGCGCTTCTTCCCGTTCTTCATTAATTTTTCAGCTCGGACCAGTGCCAATCAGACTCAGGTTAGTAGAACAGATCATTTTGGTCTCAGGACATTGTGGATGTGAATATGTAATCTGTGCTCTGAGTGTCCTGTTTGCATTGCAGAACATTATTATGGCCAGGCTGGACAAGAGGCGCAAAGGAGTTTTTGGCCCTCCAATGGGAAAAAAGTGCATTATTTTTGTAGATGATATGAATATGCCAGCTTTGGAGAAGTATGGGGCACAGCCTCCTATAGAACTTTTAAGACAGTTCTGTGACCATGGATTTTGGTAATTATTTGAAATACAACTGAAAATTTTTGTTGATGTATTTGCTGTTACTTTTTTATTCCCTTGAATTTTATTTTCAAATCTTTTTGAAGTGGTTTGTAAATGTTAATGTAAATTTAGTTTATATAAAAATGCATTATTTAAAATTGAAGCAACTTTTATTTTACTCTCTAAGGACTTCTCAGTTTAGGAAATTCATGATCAAATTAATTTTGAGTGTTTTAGAATGTTCTAGTGCTGAGCAGCAGAGTTAGTATATGCAAGTAAAATTATTCATTTACACCTTGATTATTTTAACTTTTTTTTTCCAATATAGTTTCTTGTTCTTTTTCTCTCTTTCCCCTTAGATTGAGTTGGCAGTTTTCTGTACATATCTATATATATGCAGTTATATAAAACTTCTGATTTTATTTCTTATGTTGGTTTCCCCTATTATCCATGTTTCTCATTCATTATTCAGTAAATTTTTTTTAACAAGATCTCAAAAGGTTTTTTCAAATTCACAGTGAAATCAGGTATGATAATAGGCATGAAATAAAATAAGTTGAAAGTCTTCCCTGCTTTTGAGGTTTTTGGCTTTGCTTATATTGGAAGATAGGAACAGGTGTTTTCCTGAGTCTGGATCATTCTGTGATTCCAGGCACTTCTCAAATACAGCTGCTCTTGTGATTCCAGGCACTGCTCCAATATCTGTTGCTCTTGAATAGAGATATACCTTGATATTTTACAGTTTTAATACTCAAAATTTCATACCAGGTTTTACAGAACGCAGTTTAAACAAATAATCTTTCTTTCCAGCCAGGAAATGATATGTTGAGATTAACTGGTGCACAGTAAAAGGACTAGATGTTTTATTGTATTTTGGGGAGGAGGGGTTGTTTGTTTTTAAAAAGATAAAATACATAGAAATATATATTATATTACATAATGCCTACTATGTTTATATATTTTTAATACTTTTTTAATGCATGCAGGGGGTGGTCTGTCATATAGATGCATCTAAGGTGTAACAAATGTGTTATATCTGTATTTAAGTGTGACATGGCATTTTATTTTGAAGGTATGATTTTAAGGACACCTCTAAAATCACCCTTGTTGATGTCCAGCTGCTGGCTGCTATGGGGCCCCCAGGGGGTGGGAGGAACCCTGTCACCCCTCGGTTCCTGCGGCACTTCAACATCTGCAGCATCAACTCTTTCAGCGATGAGACAATGATCCGCATCTTCTCCACCGTCGTTGCTCTTTACCTGAAGATTAATGAATTTCCTCCTGACTTCTCCGCAATTGGAAATCAAATTGTCACTGCCACCTTAGAGGTAAGAGGCCAATACCTTACTGGGAATTTCCTTCAATTTGTTCACTGAAGTTCCTTTGTCTCTACAATTATGTAGTGTGAAAGGGTTTTTTTGAGAAATAACATTTCAGAAGACATTTAGGAATCATGATAACAGTACAGTCAGTGTTACTTTTTGATTTTGTTGCTCTCTATTTTTTTTACCTGAAGGTATATAAGAAAGCCATCAAAAATCTTTTGCCCACACCAACCAAATCTCATTATACCTTCAACCTGCGGGACTTTTCCCGGGTTATCCATGGCTGTTTGCTCATTAAGAAAAGTGCAGTTCAGAACAAACACGTGATGATTCGGCTGTTTGTACACGAGGTGTTCCGTGTCTTCTACGACCGTCTGGTGGAAGATGATGACAGAACCTGGTTGTTCAATCTAGTGAAAGATATTGTGAAAGAGCATTTCAAAGAAGTATTTGATAGAGTTTTTGCACACCTGAAGGAAGGAAGCTCATCTGTGAGTATCATGTTTAACCTGTTGCAAAAGAATTGTTTTTATTGCAAATTTAGGACATGAGAGTTAATTATAGGTTAAATTTTGATTCAAATGCACATGAAAATTTGAGTTGAATTTGGCCAAATGTCTTCATAAGGAGAAAAGTGTAGAAATGAAAAATTTACTGGAGGGTTTAACTGTTGTACATGGGTATTCTTTTTGAAAAATATTATATTTAAAATGTGCTAGTTTTCCTTAAAATAAATTTGTACATCTGCATCCTGTGATTGTTATTAAATTTTAGTATCCAAAATGCTGTGTCAGTGTGTTATATTTTATGCCTTCTTTTTTTTTGTTTGTTTGTTTGTTTGTTTTATATCCTTTGTAGTTGCTTTCATGCATAGAAGAAATAACTTTGTGGTCTTAATTGTCCATTTCATAATATACATCTGTATGAATTTGATGTAATCTGAAGGTCATGATTATGAGACTGTTAGTGGCTATTTGAGCCAATTTTTTTCGGAGAATTATTGGTATTCCAGGAATTCCAAATTATTGGAATCTTCCAATAATTATTGGAAAAATTAAGAATAACTGTATAGCTCAATGCAGGAAGCATAACTTTGAGGAGTGTGCTGTCTGTGAATCAAAATATTTTGGAGTGCTTATTCTCGTGTCTGGGGTATTTGTCTAAATTCTCCTTTGTTTTCTAAAATTACAATAAGAAATATATCCACTAAATATTAAACTTGACTTCATAATTTGCTGAATATTTGCCATAGGTAACAGAAGAAAACATGAGAAGTCTGTGTTTTGGTGACTACATGGATCCAGACCTTGAGGGAGATGAAAGACTTTATGTTGAGATTCCAAGCATTGAGGAGTTCAGTGATGTTGTGGAGCAGTGTCTGGATGAATATAATCAAACCCAGAAAACAAGAATGAACCTTGTTGTTTTCAGGTGTTTATGATCTGTTTTATTAAGAGCTTTAAGCTGTAGTTGATAATTCAGTATAATCAATTTTGTGGGCTGTGGTTTTCTGTATGTCTCCTCTCCTTTTTGCATCCTTTATAGTGTTTGTAGTGTTACACCTTTATGAATGGAAGTATACTGATTTTTTTCTTCATGCTTCTCCTTTTTCTACCTGAAAGTAAATAATGAGAAGCTTTTCTCCTAAAGGGCTTTGAATATTTTCCTTAGTTGTTACAGAAAGATTGTGCACTGAATCAGGTAGGTGCTGTACTTCTCCTAGGCCTCTGTCACCAGTGAAGATGGATGTCACTGGACTTTCATTCGCCAAGGACAAGCATCCCTCGAGGGAGATGTTCACAATCAAAGCTGTCTGTCTGCTCTGTTGTGCAGCACAGCCATGCACCCAGCTGGTGCTGCAGCTAATCCTGTGAAATTTTAGACTCTGCAGGCCCTTATTGTTACCTTAGCTTGTGATCATGCAGAGCTACAACTGAGAGAGATTAGGAGGTCAAACTCCTTCGTCCTCCCTGTTGCTAGAGATTACCACCTCTTCATATTTGCCAGGGTAACCTGACACGTCGATACTTCCTGAAGGTGATGAGGGTTACTTCAAACAGTTCTAGTAGCAGCTTATTTTAGTCTAGGTCATTTTGCCAAGCTGGATTTCTGAGAGCCTGTATGTACAGCTAGGCTCTCAGTTTGAAGAGCTGGCAGCCTCTGATCAAAGGCCACTTCCTGGGTGTAGGAGCAATATTGCAGTGACCTCACTGAACAGCAGCCAGGAGAGCCTGTTGGACTGCAGCCTTGGAGTTGTCTCATGGATAACATCTGAATTTGTTTCTTTTATTTTTCTAACCAATAAAAATAAACAAGAATTTATCTTTTTTGAAATGTTTGAAAGTTTTTTTGAGACTACTTTTAATAGCTGCTCAGCTTGCTTTAATTACCCTGTGCTCTGTGCTTAAGCAGGGGATCTCCTATAGGCCTTGCTTCATGTTCTGAGATAAATCATGCCTGAGTTTTGACAAGGACTCTCAGTAATGTGCAGATACTGCTTCCTATGTCAATTCCACATATCAGTTACAAAACAGTGTATGAGGTAGAGGAAAGGGAGATGTTTGTTGATATAAACCATGTTCCCCCAGTGGTTACTTTAAAAGGATACTGAAATTGCTATTCTTCAAGAAAGTTAAAATTGGTAATACTGCTGTTATTTTGAAGTAGAGAATTAATGGTTTTCATTTCCTTTAACACATTTATCCTTCCAGTACTCCTGTTCTTACCTCTGCATGTTCTTTCTAGCAATTTGCAGTAATTTAGCTACACACTGATATTTGTATAATAGAAGAATCATAAGTTTTACTTTATTTTGTGGTTCAGAATTATAAGTTTTATTTTATTTTGTGGTTCATGCCCACTCTCTTTCTTCCTCTTCCTTTCTACCCCACCACACCCTGCATTCAGAAATTTGTTTTGGAGATGTTAGTCCTTGATTTGTTTCCCAGATTTATGGGTGCACAGGTAGCCCTGTGTTTCTGCTCTTTGGGTAATCAGTGTGTTCCACTGCAGGTACATGCTGGAGCACTTGTCTCGACTGAGCCGCATCCTGAAGCAGTCTGGGGGCCATGCTCTGCTGGTTGGGATGGGGGGAAGCGGGCGGCAGTCTCTGACCCGCCTGGCAGCCTTCATGGCAAGAATGTGCGTTTTTCAACCAGAGATTTCCAAGACCTATGGTACAAATGAGTGGAGAGAAGATCTGAAAGTGAGTATTCATAACCTGTCTACATTTTGACTTAATTTTAAAGAAGAAACAAAAAATTTTGTTTTGGAACCTACAATTTTGTTTTGGAACATACAGTTTTGTTTTGGAATGTACAATTTTTACTGTTTTGCATTTTCAGAGACTTCTGAAGAGTGCAGGTGTTCAAGGCTTGAAAACTGTATTTCTCATCACAGATGCACAAATTAAAGAAGAAAGTTTTTTAGAAGATATTGACAGTGTCCTCAACACAGGAGAGGTTCCCAATATTTTTGCAGCAGATGAAAAACAAGAAATTATAGAGGTATCTTTAGAAACTCTCTTTAATTTCACCTCCCTTTTAATCTACTTGGTCAGTTCAATGTGAAATGTGGCTTTTGGACATTTGCACTTAATTCTGTGACTTCTTTGTGAGGCTTTAGATAAATCAACTTAGTAAACTTATAGAGTAGTTTATGCCAACTGCAAGCTTTAATTCTGACGTAGTGCTCTGTTCACAAACACATCAAGTTGTGCATGTAGAGAACTTGCATTGTTCACAAATACCCTGTGGCTGTGGTTATTTTTGTAGTGTATTGTGTAGGACAAGATTGTGCATCATAATGTTTTCATTGATCAGTGAAGTGCAAAGATGTGACATTTTTATTGGAACACATGGCCTACCTTTCTCAATAGACTCCAACTCTCTGGGGCACTAGGGCATTGTTAGACAGAATTTCATAGTGGGCAAAGGTGCTCTGTGACTTCAGGCTCTGAAGTAAGGATGCAATGTACTCAGGCAAATTTAAAAAAGAAATCAGGCTTGGATTTTCACAATAGCAGTCCCAATTTGGGAGGGAGAGACATCAATCTTTGTATACGTCAAGTTGGAAACTTCATGTTGCAAACAATATTTGGAACTGCATGCTGTGCTGTCTCCCTATCTCTGTATGTTTTTACTAAATTAAGTGGGTATACTTCTAGTAGATTTTCAAAGTGGTTCTTAGTACACACACAAATGTTCTTTGTTACAATATCTGTATCACTTTATAGATGTTACTCCTGGTTTTTCTTGCCCTTAAATTATGGAGCATGTTGATACCTGAATTCATGTATCTTTCAAAGAAGTTAGATTATAATTCTTGTGATCTTTTTCTATTACTATTTCATTCTTACCAGGTATATAGTGGCAATATTAAAATAATATGGCTCTTTTCCAATTTTATAGTTTGTGTGAACATAATCAGAGGGTATATGCTGGAACTTGGTAGCTATCCACAATGTGCCAGCTGGAGCAAAGTTGGTTTTTATTCATTTAAATTTGCTCCCTCCGAAGAATTCTTCTTTTACTCTTTTGTTATGATCTACTCTCTGTTGCTCAGAGCAGCAGATGATCATTTCTGGAACGCATTCAAATGCTGAAAGGGTCACAGATAAATAGTGCAATCCTCTTCTCCCACAGTATTTACTACTTGTTCTGGTTTTCTACTTTATTTTGCCTGTTTCATTTCCACTAAAAAGTTTAATTTCCTGGTGATGCTACCATTAATAGGATTGCTATAGGACTTCAGATGTGCTTAATGAGAATTTATGTAAAATTTTTTATGCTATGTATTATTCCTAAGGGTGTTCGTGCAGCAGCTCAGGCTGCTGATAAAGGTGAAGAACTCAGTCCTTTGGCCTTGTATGCACTTTTTGTGAACTTGTGCAAAGAAAATCTCCACATTGTGGTGGCATTCAGCCCAATTGGAGATGCTTTTCGCAATCGTCTGCGACAGTTTCCATCACTCATCAACTGCTGTACTATTGATTGGTTCCAGGTATGGGAAAATATTTATATTATTTCCTCCAAAATCTGCTTCAGCTCTCAAGCACTCTATATTTCTAAGTGCCATTAGATTTTCTTTTATCTTCCTTGTAGAAGTACTCCTTGTTTTCCAAAATTTTAAAATTGCATAAGCCTTTTCTGTAATATTTTGGAAGCTCTTTGATGTGTGATCTCAACATTTCTACATTTAAATAAAGTTAAATTTTGTTGCTACATGTTTCTGAAGTATGAATAGTCTTAGTTTGATGATGGATATTTGTAATTTTATTACATAATGTGTATGTTTTAGAGGACTAGAGAAACCATTTCATTGTGACTTTAAAATTATCTTAATTGTGGCTGCCTATTAAGCAGGTCATCTGTTGTAGGAACGACCAGCAAATACAAATCCTGATGTTCATCAGTAGATGTTTTATAGCAGAATAAAACTCAGAGAGATAGTATCAATGTTAGCAGTATTGCTCTCAGTAAAGCACAGTTAGCTCTACAGCTTGGCCCAGCTGATGTCAATTAGTTTTTCTGCCAAAGGACGAATAGACACAGAACTGTTTGGATGGAATGTTACTGTGTACTTTGAGCTAGAAGATCAACCAGGAGCTGCCAGAAGAGATTGCATAGGTGCTGCCTGAGCTAACCAACCCTTTTATCAGTTCATTGTTCTTGAGACACAGCTGGGACTAGTGTGTCTCATTCTGCTGGTTTGGGTGGTAAAACTTGGTTTAACATTTGAAGACTGCTAAGAGTTGGATTTTACAAATTCTTCCTTCCTCACTTCTCCCTCAGCCGTGGCCTGAAGATGCCCTTGAACGTGTGGCCAGTAAGTTCCTAGAAACACTTCAGCTCACAGACACTGAGCGCCAGGCAGTTGTGCCCATCTGTAAATACTTTCATACTTCAGTTTTGTCACTCTCTGAAAGGTCAGTCTATGGCTTTTGCAAACAATCATAAAGTATTAGGTGACTGAGTTCAATGCGACTCATTTATATATTAAAAGTTAACACAACTATTTGCCTTAATAAAAATTATATACAATCACTGAAATTATTAATGTCAATCAACAGTTACATAACTTTGCTAGTGATAAACTAAAAAATAAATCAAAATTTAAGTTACTTTTTACTTTTTAAATAGGTTTTTACAAAGTCTGGGACGCCATAATTATGTTACTCCTACTTCTTATCTTGAGCTTATTGCTGCATTTCAGAGACTTCTTACTGAGAAACGAGACAGTGTAATGAAAGCCAAGAAGAAATATGTGAATGGGCTAGATAAACTAGCTTTTGCTGAGTCACAGGTGAGTTACAACAAATATGGAATTGAAATTACGAAATGTTTGTCAACTGCAGGTCTTTTTCTGGAGAAGTCACTCAAAAGTGCTGCTTCAGATTTTGTTTAGCTCAATCTTCAACAGTAAAACTAACAAATATATTTTTCCTTTTCTTTCCTGCAATCACAGATCTTGTGCTAAAGCCATACATCTCTAAGCATATATTGTAAAGTAGCATATGAACAGAGCTGTCATTTCTTTGGTGGTTAACAGGTGACTGTAAGTGATCATAGCTCTTAGAATTAGACATTGTATGTAGGAGATAAAAATAAGTCTTGGGAATGTTTTGATTTGAAACTGAATGTAGCATTAACAATCCATAAATTAGTCATTAGGTAAAATCTAGGTCTTAAAGAAATTGCTGGAAATTGTGCTTGACCCTTCTGGATCCCACCTGATTCTTTTGTATATGCATAGGTTGGTAGGATGAAAATAGAATTAATTGAGCTGCAGCCCAAACTGGAAGAGGCTAAAGTGGAAAATGCAAGCATGATGAAGGTAGAGTTTATTAAAATACAGCTTTGTGGCTTTTAATGTAAGCATGTGTCTTATTTCACTGATGTGTGACTTTCAGAAAGTAGGAGTTGAATTGAGGTTTTTGAGCTCACTCCTTGTTTACAGAGGTTTCCAGTATTTTGACACTGGTTATTTATGGTTATAGCCTTAGGACATAAATAAAATTTCATTCTTTATATAAAATACATTCTCTGGATATACAGTCATTGCCTAAGCTCCTTGCTGAAGGATGTTAGAGGAACTTTCATGCTAAAAGTGATTGAATCAGGTTTCCCAAGTTGATTCACAAACATTGTGAAAACCTGAAGTAGTTTTTCCATGTGACCAGATATGACAAAACAAACAAGAACAGTTTTGCATGCACAGGCATTATATGATTGATTTAGAAAAGGATCCTGGGAATTTAGTGGGATTTAGGATCAAAAATCTTGGATTTTTTGAAAATTCCAGTATATGAATATATACACATACTTATTTAGTATGTGACTGTAGCATCACTAAAAGTGCATGATTTAATTGCCATGTTATACACTTGTTTCTGATTCCTAAGTGTTTTTACAGATACAGTGATATCTCTTCTGCCTCTAAGAAAACAGAATGACACTTCCCTAGAACTGCAAAGGGAGTTGGATAAAGGCTTGACTTATCCCTGGAAAGAAAATAAATTTCAATAGTCAGTGTTACAGACTATGAAGCTAAAACTCCCTGTAAAAGCTCATCCATTTTAGTTACAGTGTGATGTGCAAACATGAGGAGCTTCTCCTGAACTTCAAACATATTTTAAATAGCTTTTTTTGAGAGTAATCTGATATCACTTTATCTCCTGTTAAAACCCGTGATGATGTTGCAATATGCTAAGAAATTATTCCCTTAACATAAATTGAAATGATGTTAACATATTAAAAACTTCAATGGTTCCTTTATATTTTACAGTATTCCATAAGTTCTATAGTAGATAATTTCAGTTTATTTGATCATTCATGGCACAATATAAATAAAGCCCACTCATGGTTTTTCTTTAGATTATAGAAGTAGAATCTGCAGAAGTAGAAGAAAAAAGAAAAATTGTTAAAGTGGATGAAGAAATTGCTACAACAAAAGCTGAAGAAGCTCAGGCACTGAAAAATGAATGTGAGAGTGACCTGGCAGAGGCATTGCCGGTCATGGAGGCTGCAATTGGTGCTCTTGACACTTTGAAGGCAAGCTGATCTAAATTTCAGCATTTGAAAGTGTTATGTAACTCTCTGAAATGAAGTAGGAATTTTGAAGAATAAGAGATGACACAAAAGTGTATCAAAAATATTCTGACCTGAAATTTTTAAAGCACAATTTTATTTAATCATTAGTTTACAGTTTATTAGCATTTATTTATTTTTTTTTCCTCTGCATAGAGGACAGTGATGGTTATTGTTAATCATGATGGTAACATTTTATCATCCCTTCTAAAAGTTCTCTGTTATCACTTATGTTCATTGGTAATGGTGTTATAATTCCTCTTTTTCTATCAGTTCATCTACTGAGTGCTGAGAAAGACATAATACTTCATGTATTTTTTATTTTAGCCTTCTGATATAGCAGTTGTCAAAACAATGAAAAATCCTCCCTCTGGTGTCAAACTTGTCATGGCTGCTGTCTGTGTCATAAGAGAAAAAAAACCTGAAAGAATTGCAGATCCTTCAGGATCTGGAGGCAAGGTAAAATGGCAGACAATAGTCTGAAAATAAAATGTAATTCATGTTCTTTCCAACATTTATCCAATAAACAAGATAACCCAAGTCCGTTAAAGTAGGCAAGTACTTATAACCTCCACCCAGGATTTTACTGAAAACTTTCAGAATTCCTTATTTTCCAAATTTTTTAATGTGCCAGATTTAATTTGCTTTACACATTTCTTGAGAATAGATAATACATAACTTCCCTGAAACACTGTTTACTTTTTGACTGAAAGTATGATTGGAAGGAAATGTTTGATCTGACAGACTTTCTGCTTTACTGGCATCTCAAGGAGATACCAGATTATCAGTATTAAATATTCATGGATTTTAATTAAATGAGGTTTGTAATTTTTTGTATGCGTATTTGTTTTAAAGCCTGAAAAACTATTTTCTACTATGTTTTGTAGATTTGGGATTATTGGGGTGTGAGCCAGAAAATGCTTGGCAACATTAATTTCTTAAAGGAATTGAAGGCCTGCTCTGAGACACCCATTCCGGTAAGGCTTTTTCAGTAATTTTTACCAGATACTTTCTTGCAGGGGAAAAAAAAAACAAATGAGCAAATGCTTTTTGGAGACATCATTTGTCCAAATCAATCAGTTTCTTCTGAGCCTGTGTCCTTTTAGCCTCATTTCACATATTCTGTTTTGGGAGTTGTCTGGGGTTTTTCAGTGGTACCAATGGACATTTGATCCATGTCCAGCCTTCCTATGCCTTTTTCTTTATTTGCTAGTTTTACTAGATCAACCATTCAGCATTATAAACTTCTTTTTATAGTTGACTGTCCATTGCTGCCTTTCTTAACATCTTTTTCTAATTGTATTATTTTTGATTAAATGAATGAATGACGACAAAATGAGTAATATTTTGTTAATTATACTGGCAGATATACAATAAATGCAGAAATGTACTAGCTATATAACCTTTCAAATATGACCTTTTATCCAAGAGTGTGATTCTTGCCCTTTGCTGAATTAATTGGAAATTGAATATGCTTTGTACTTGATAAAATACTCTTTGCCCTTTATAAAACTGATCCCCAACAGTAGGCACAAGCAATTACATTTTGTATTACATTAGGAGAAATGAATTTTTATAGTGTCCCCAAAGTTGTGTATTGAGAAAAAGACAGCAAATAATGGAATTGGTATGTTTTGCACAAGGGGCAGTGTAAATTAAGGCTTCTGTGTGACTGTAATGTGCTTATGGAGCTGCCACATGGAAGATACAGCAAATGCATGATTAGAAAGGGTAAGGATAGGATTAGAATGAAATCAGGAAAAGATTATGTAACATGACAGGAAGATCAAAACAATCAAATGAGCAGTGATTTCTACAACAATTATTATGGAATAGTTCTTTGTTATGTCATTGTGTAGAGAAATGGCAATGAATCTGTTCAGTTTGGAAGTGTCAGCTGTGAGATCTGATGGGCTAAAATGCTTTTGGTCCCCAGGACGCTGTCATGCAGAAGATTCGGACTGAGTACCTGACTAATCCAGAGTTTGATCCACAAGTGGTGGCTAAAGCTTCCTCAGCAGCAGAGGGTTTATGCAAATGGATTAAGGGAATGGAAGTTTTTCACAGGGTATCAAAGGTGTGGTTTTGGTCCTTGCCCCTTGGTGCTATGGAATCTTCCTTTGCTCCGTGTATTCACCCTAAGCATTGTACTTAATAATAAAGTTACACAAACGTACTAAAGCATTTGTGGATTGGTTGTAATTGAATAGGAGATTGAACCCAAAAAAGAACGTTTAAAAGTGGCAGAGGAGTCCTTGGCAGTGACAATGGAGCTGTTGAATCAAAAGAGAGGAGAACTTGCAGAAGTTGAAGGCCGTTTGGCTGCTTTGGAAAAAACCTTTGCTGAAAAGACAGAAGAAAAGGCTCGTTTGGAATTCCAGGTTGATCTGTGTGCTAAAAAACTGGAACGAGCAGAGAAGTTGATTGGAGGCCTTGGTGGAGAGAAAACAAGGTCAGTTTAAAGTTCAAATGTGAGATAAAACAACCACTGTAGAAACGGAACTTGAAATTATGTTCTCTAAGCCTTTAATGCTGTGTTTCTGTCTGAGGACTGTAACACTAAAAAATGTCCTGCACCTTGAAATATTCCTAGTTGTTTGTAGCACAAAAATATGGGCAGCAACACTGGGAGAATTGTAGCAGAAATCTCTTCAAAATGAGAATAGAATACATGAATGGGGTTTTCATATTTTTCACCTATTCTTAGCTAAGATGAACAAAACCAAGTTGGTTTTTAACATCAATATCATTAATGTGGAGGTTTCAGTATGACTTTTTTCTGCTTGTCATAGATGGAATCAAGCTGCATGTGATCTTCAAGTGGAATATGATAATCTGACAGGTGATATTCTGATATCAGCTGGTGTAATAGCATATCTGGGAGCTTTTACTGCTGGATTTCGACAAGACTGTACCAAAGATTGGAGCAAACTGTGCAAGGTTAGAAGGTTGTCTTAGAGTTAAATAAATGTTTTGGTTTTTTGAGACAACTGCAAAAGGCTTCAAAAATCCCTTGTAATTTACCTAGTGATAGCTTAGTAAACCTCATGGGTAAAGCAATGGGATCAATTCTGCTGATCCAATATTTTGTGGATTTGAATTTAATTAAATCAGTGAATTTACTCTGCACCTATAATTTACTCCAAAATACCATATTAGAAACAAGAGACCGTCATTGATTTTGTAAGGCTTGATTGTTACTGAAGTAAAATCTCATTGTTTTGTGTATTTTCCTTTAAATAAAATAAATAAATTTAAAATGCAGTTATGTGTAATGTAAAACATTCCATAACTTACACCATCAAATATTTGCATGTTAATTATATGGTTAATTGTGTGGTTTGCAAAGGGACACTTTCAACACAGGAACCCTAACCCTTACACTTAACCCTAAGCCTAACCCTAATGGCATATGAATGCCATAATTCATAAACCAAATAAATTCATAAATAATTGATAAGTGATTTAGAAACACTTAAAATGCATGAAACAGTAACAAATCAGCACTGGATTACTGTACTGATTTAATGGAAGATTTAATTAGGTATTTCCAACTGTGTATGTATTTCTTAATTTATAACTTTATGTAACAAACCTCCCTCCATGAATGTACCAAAAACTGGACAAATCTTACAAAATTTGATAGGAGAGTACATATTTAGTAGGGAAATGTAGTTAATTATTGAAATTATGGTTTTATTTTCCCCAGGATTTTTATTTATTCATGACCTATTTCAGTCCCTTAAAACAAAATGCACATTGTCATTTTTGGTTGAAGTAGCATTTAATAAAGATATAAAGAAACCCAGAATAAAGAAAAACATTTATTTTGTTGGGTTTCCCCCCCTCTTTTTCAGGAGAAAGAAATCCCTTGTTCTGAGAATTTCTCTTTGAGCAAGAATCTTGGTGACCCAGTAAAAATAAGAGCCTGGAATATTGCTGGTTTGCCCACTGATGTATTTTCTGTAGACAATGGGGTCATTGTTGACAATTCAAGACGTTGGTAGGTGACAAAAAAGTTTAATTTTCAAATCCAAGCAAGTTCCCAGTTAAAAAAAAAAAAGAATGACAGTGTGTCTTCTGTAGAGCAATATAATTTTAAAAGGAGTGGAATCTTTATAATCCAGGGGGGAGGTAGAACAATAATTTGCAAGAATTCTGTATTCTGGTTATTTTATGAAAATTGTTAAACATTTTTTGCAACTTTTATAGCTATTTCTGCTATTACTTTTAAAATTATTGTAAAACAGCTATGCATCCATTATTCACTGTTATCTTAACATAATTAAATTTTATCGCTTCTTCTCGACAGTCTAATACAGAAACATGTAAAATAGTTTAAAATTTTGGAAAATGCCTGCAAGCACTGAGAAAACTATCCTGTGTTTTCTAGGCCATTAATGATTGATCCTCAAGGTCAAGCAAATAAATGGATCAAGAATTTTGAGAAGGACAACCGTCTGAATGTTATCAAGATCAGTGACACGGATTATATGAGAACTGTGGAGAACTGCATTCAGTTTGGGACTCCACTGCTGCTAGAAAATGTTGGAGAAGAATTAGACCCATCTCTTGAACCTTTGCTGCTTAAACAGACATTTAAACAAGGTACAGCAGAATTAATTTCGAACCCTGAAGGACAGGACATTAATGTTCAGTTTGTAGTCTCTGGCACCACCTGATGTTTTTCACATTGCTCTCTTCTTGCCTTAATTCTGCCTCTGGTAAGAGAATGGTAATTGCACAAGAGTCTGAAGTTTTATTTTTTAATTAATGTCATTCTTGCCTATCATGAAAATGGTTTTATGTGAAAACCTTTTCCAGATCCCTATAGGAGACTAAAGAAGTTCTGTGAAGGAAACATTGTCAGTGAAATTGTTTTGTTTGTTGATTTTCATGTGTTTTAGTCTGATGATAATATTTGCTAAATTTTGCACAAATAAAGCAAATAAAGCTGTCAAGACATTTTGCTTAAGGCATAGTTTTCACTGTACTTAGCAAGTAGCTATGAATTTGGTTTTCAACTTTTCCTCCTGTTAGATGACAGAAAAGTGCACATAAAGAAATTTATATTTTCCCTTCCTTCTTACCTAGTTTGTCTTTTCATGTTCAGAGTTAAAAACAAAAGGAAAGTAAAGCTCAAACACTTTTTTTCTTTGTGCTTTCCTCTTTCAGACAAGTAATTCAATGAAAGAATAGTCTGTAAGAATAGAATATTTGGGAATAATTCCACAGCTCTCTGTTGGCATCTCTAGTTTTTGTATATGCAAATTGGAAGTACTGTAGTGATAGGATTGACTTGATTTCATCTGCTGAGAGGGATAAGTGGCCTCATTGAGGTCTCTGAGAATTTTTATTAATAATTTTTACTTCTCAGGAAATTTGTCATTGGTGAGAAGTTTGCTTTTATTTAATGACAGAAGCATTTTTTTCCTATGAATAATTGGAGTAGATAAGTTTTCTTAATGTTTCTCTTCTTAACTTCAGGAGGTATGGAGTGTATCAGGCTTGGGGACAGCATTATTGAGTATTCCAGTGATTTCAAGTTTTTTATTACCACAAAACTAAGAAATCCCCACTATATGCCTGAACTTGCTACAAAAGTTTTATTACTCAATTTTATGATAACACCAGAGGGGCTTGAAGACCAGCTGCTAGGTATTGTTGTAGCAGAAGAGAGGTAAGTCTCTCTCTATGGTAAACAGTCATTAAAGGTTTTTATGGCATAATTCCCAGGAAATGGGAAATTAATTTCTTGTATAAAATAATGGATGTTACATGGTATGAATGTTGCTCAGTAACAGCTTTAAATTAAAATTTTATTATTTAAAAAGTTTATTAGGGAAGTGTTAGGGGTAAGTGTCCAGAAGTTAATTAAAATAGCAGATGTGAAATCATTGTTTTTCATGGCAATTTTCTCCTGAAATATTCCTTGAACGTTAGAAAACTTTGTAAATATTATTTGAATCATTACTGTTATTTTTTCAGTGTGACTGAACTGCCTGACAAAGGTGTAGAACGATGAGGATTTCATTTTAATTTTGTATGAAATAAATGCAAAGTACCTCTGAAACTGATGATGGATCATATCTGAGCCCTCACAGAGGCATGGAGAAATAGTATCTGGTTTGGACAGGCATGTCTGTGTGACTGGGGTAAACTGTTTGCTAACAGAGTGTTCCAGCAGTAAACTGGCTCTGTGTATCACTTGGTGGGTTTTTTTCAGGCAGCAGAGATACAATAAAGGAAAAGTAGGATGCACTGCCATTTTCAAAATGCTCAGATGTTAAAGATTAGACCATCATTTCCAAGTACTTAGTACTGGGTAGAAGTAATGCAAAGAAATCTATACTCACCAGTATAAATAGATGTTAAACACCATAAACCTCCTTAAATTGAAAAGAATATTCATAAATAACTTCCTATAGGAAGAGGGAGTAATTTTCATGGGCATCTTTTGCAGTCAGTGCAAGATGAGCATTGACTGATTTTGGTTTTCTGTGTTTTTCTTCATTAGGCCAGATTTAGAAGAGGAAAGAAATGCTCTCATTGTTCAGTCTGCAGCCAATAAAAAGAATCTACAAGAAATTGAGAAGAAAATTTTAGAAACTTTAGAGTCATCTGAAGGTGATATTCTGGAAGATGAGACTGCCATCCAGGTCTTGGATTCTGCCAAAGTCATGGCTAATGAGATCACAAGGAAACAGCAGGTAAGGAGTACGTATGCTTCCCTCAATAATACTGAGACATTAAATATTAAAATTTGCAGCCAGCAGAAGGTCTCTGATTTGGATGCTTAGCACAAAGAGCAAATTCTGTACTTGTGAAATGGAAAGAGAAATAAAATTGGATCTGTTCTAGAATCTTCACTGGGAGTTTATTCAGTCTTTAAAATGTTTTAAAGTATGTGTATCTGCAGTGCAGGTAAATAGATCAGGCAGCACTGGGGTAGGGCCAAGTGCTTGTTTTACCTACTGGGGTGGTGCCTTCTGGAGCAGAAAAGTCGCTTTACTCTGGTGTTTCATTGCTGTAAGGAACTATTCCAGAAATGCTATTAAGCAGTAACATTTTGTAGAACATGAAGAGTATTAAGCCTACTAGAAGCTGTTGTTTGTCCCCTGCTGTTGCTGTGCAGATTGCAGAGAAGACAGAGCTGAAGATCGTGGAGTCGCGGGAGGCGTACCGGCCCGTGGCGCAGCACTCGGCCGTGCTCTTCTTCAGCATCGCCGACCTGGCCAACATCGACCCCATGTACCAGTACTCCCTCAGCTGGTTTGTCAGCCTCTACATCAGCTCCATTCACGACAGGTAAAGAGAGGCTCTCTGCAGAAAATAAAGGGATTTCGTTGTCTTCTTATGAATAGTGGAGGAAACTATTCATAAGAAGAGAACGAAACAGTTCTGGAAACAGTTTGCCTCCTTAAATGCAGGATTTTGAAGGAAAACAGGATTTATTAATGAATTATTTACTGTTAAAACAAATTATGAACTATAAGGATGTGATATATTTAAGTATTTTTAAGAATGTAACTTAGTGTGAAGTGAGGTTCTGAAATAGGCTCCATTTTGAAGGCTGAGTGCCACCACTTAACTGTGGCAAATTGATTTCAACTTATTATTTTGCTTGGGACTTCTAAAAGTGCTGCAGTCTTTTAAAAAGACAGGGAGTATAGTTGAAATTTTGGGGAAACTGGCACCTAAGTCCCTTGTGGAGTCTGTGGATCGATATAAATCCTCTGCAACCCTAAATAGATGAGATTTCTTAAGGATTGTATATGTTATTCAATTTGAAGTCTCAGTTTATCACTTCTTTTCTTTTTAGTAATAAATCCAAAGTTTTGAAGAAGCGGCTTCAGTATCTAAATGACCACTTCACCTACAATCTGTACTGCCAAGTCTGTCGTTCACTGTTTGAAACAGACAAGCTGCTCTTCTCGTTTCTGTTGTGCTGTAATCTGCTCATGTAAGCTCATTTTTGTTAAGTCTCTTACTAACAGAAACGAATGATTTTATCGTGGAAGCAGGTATTGGTGAAATGGAATGTTCTTGTGCATGTTGACAGTAATGTCTTTGGAGTAAGGTCATGAATACCTTGGGCTTTCTAAGATGTATAGTGTTAAAAAATGGAAGAGTGTGTGAGTGCATGCATCACCACTACAGGACACATTATGAAAAAAAAAGTGTGCCCATTTGTCAATAGTTTTGTCAACGATAAATCATTCTTTAAAGGATCTGGGCAGTGATGCATACATTTTGACATTACTTATGTCAAAACCAATTTCTGTTATTTAAGAAAGCATTTTAGAAAGAAAACTTAGGCAGTAATGTGTAATGCCAACAACTTCTAGGTTTTTGTCTTTGTTTTTCATTTTTTCTCGTCTCTGTTACCCTTTTGCATAACATCATGTGATCTCAGATTCAGTCTTCTCCTTTCCACCAGCTGTTTAGTTTTCTCTTCCTAATTTTATCTGAATACATTATGAAAGAAATGATATGTTCAAAATTGCATAACCACAATGTGCATACTTAATTAATTGTAGTGTGTACTCATCTGTACATGGATGTTCTTCCTGGGCCAATCTGTAAGGGTACTGTAATTGTAGAATGCATTATTTTCTGCAAAGCCTTTAAAAACCAGGAATAATTGCCCTTTAAAAGAGAAAAGAAATGCAGGTATTAGGAATAAGTTCTTCACTAAAAGTGCTGTCAAGCATGGGAACATGCTGCTCAGGGCAGTGGTGGAATCACCATCCCTGGAGGCATTTAAAAGCTGTGTAGATGTGGCACTGAGGGACAGGGGTTAGTGATAGCTTGGCAGGTGCTGGGTTAATGGTTGGACTTGGATCTTAAAGGTCTTTTCCAACCTAAACAATTTATTGATTGTAAGATTTACCTCTTGAAACCCTTCCTTTAGTATTGATCAGACATTTTTACCATGCAGTTTTTTAAGAATATAGAATATTGAGATCTAAGCTCTTACTGAAGTAGAAGCATTGCCCCTAAAGGGCAATGAAATGTGATTAATTTAAAACCACTGTTTATATTATGTAAAATTGTATCTCAATTACTGGTTGGATTTTTTTATATATATAGGGCTAATCATGAAATAGAACATCAAGAGTTTATGTTCTTACTAACTGGAGGTGTGGGTCTCAAGAATGAGCACAAGAATCCAGATCCATCCTGGCTATCAGATAAGAGCTGGGATGAATTATGTCGTGCCAGTGAATTCCCAGCTATGGAAAGACTGAGGTATGGTAAAATACTGATGTGAATTGGCCTGAATTGTTTTTGACCAATACATCTGTAACGTGCTGAAAGAAATGTTTGCTATGGTTTCCAAATCAGTGCCAGAATGCAAAGGGGATGAAACCAACCCCTTTTTTTCATTATCATGTTTGCTTCACTTATTCCTATCAGTCAGATCACTATTTATAACATTATGTAATACAACTATTTTTTCTAAATTATTTGAGGTGTTGCCTAAAGAAATTTTTTTTCTGAAATGTCTTCACGGTAGAGAAACAGTGTTTTAAGGGTTCAGTGAAAGGCAGAGGTGGTAGATGTAGCAGAATTCCACTGCAGTTCTGGGGAAGGAGTTTTTCTGGTAAACTCTCTTCTCCTGAACTTAGCACAATTTCACTGTGGGTTTAAATAGAATTTAACACTAAATTCTGGAGACAACATGGCTATACAATACTTCCATAAATTGACTGAGTGCAAATATTTGGAGCATTTTGATCTGAATGCAGTAACACTACTCTCAGAAGTTCTTGGAGGTTGTGTTTCAGCCCCTTTGGAGTTTAAGTAGCAATGTGGATGATGATCCCACCTTTAAATAATCTGAGAGTTGTCCCATTGCCAAGGACATACTCTACATATTGTGTGAAGGAAAATAGAGCTTTTTTCCTACTTGAATTTCCTGGTAATTTTCTTCAGGTAAAGTGTGGTGTTTTCCTGAACTAGTGGAGGCAGAAAATTCACCCAGACCTATGAAGGTGCAAGCTGTGCTGTCTGGAGGAACAGACAGAACTTACTGTCAGCTTGGAACCTTTCAGGTGGAATCTCTCCTCAGCAGCATGATGGGAAGAGATTTCTCACCGTTCAGCATGGAGAAGCTCAACTGTAGGATTATTTTCTGACATATGTATGAAATGACAATACAGTGTAATTTGCCTTTGATAAACATTAAAAAAAAGACTCCAGGTATTTATAGTACTTGTGGTTTTTTTCCTCTAGGAGTCATGTCTCTGAAAATATACGTGAATGGCAAAAAATGTATGATAGCAAAGAGCCTCAAAACTTTCCATTACCAGAAGAGTTGAATAATAAATTTAGTGAAATACAGAAGATGATCGTTCTTCGGTGCTTAAGACCAGACAAGGTAAAATTGATCTGTTATGGAGTGTTTGTAGACTGTGCCATGCCTCTTCCAGTAATCAATCTGTTCTTCATTATATTTATTAAGAAAGTAAATGCTGTTCTTATTTTTCAAGTGACCAATGCAAACACCTCAAGCATCAGCTGAAATCTTTCTTTCTGACGTGATTTAATGAATCTTTTGGAGGATTCTCATTGTTCTAGCTCTCTTGAAATATTTTTTCATGCCTAGGCTGTTTCCTGGTGCACTCAATGTACTCGAGGACAGGACATATTAGCCTGAAAAAAATACACAGGTTATCTAATACCATGTGCTTTCATGCAAATGATAATTAAGGCAAAAAGAGATAAAATGTGTTGATCCGAATGACCAAGATGAACTTTCAACAAATTCTGCCTTTGGTGCTCTTAGGAAATTGTATTGCATTTTCTTCAGGAGCTATCAATGTTAGAATTTAAGGCATATTGCAACTACTCCCTTGAATTAATTAAAAATAATGATATTAATATATCCTAAGGGAGAATGTGCTTGTCCTCCGCATCAGGAAAAGCCTGAATCAAGGTCTTAATGTTATTTAATATTATTTATACAAGGTATGCTATTCTTTATTTTCTAAAAACATTATTATTCCTCTTGTAAGGAAAAAATAAGGAGGGAGGTGTCAACAAGAGGTGAAACCTGAAACCTTTGCTTTTGCATCACTCTGCAAGACTCGTCTCAAATCTCTGCAAGCCAGAGAGGTGTCTGCAGGCTTGGGCATAAAAGACATTGTCAGATCTGCAGTTAAGTCTATATTAATGGTTTGTATTTGCTTTTTTTTTTACCAGATTGGTCCAGCTATAACGACATTTGTTACTGAAAAACTGGGGAAGAAATTTGTAGAGCCACCACCTTTTGATCTAGCAAAAAGTTACTTAGATTCAACTGCTACAGTACCTTTAATATTTGTGCTATCTCCAGGAGCAGATCCCATGTCTAGTAAGTATACACAGAAAGTAGGGACCTCAAATTCCCCTTCAATACACAGTGAGAATTATTTTCCATTTTCTGCAAGTAGATTTGAGTGCATTGTGTCAGACTGGTAGAATTCTGTGCCCCTTCAAAATGCTAATTTGTATGTACATGTAAACAAAATAGTAATAGAAGTTTTTCAAATTTTTTTTCCTGACATAACTTCTTTTTAATATATGAGTGTTAAAATCTTATGCTTCTTTCTGTTCAAGGCCTCCTGAAACTGGCAAATGACAGAGAGATGGTAGGAGATAAGTTTCAGTCCATCTCATTAGGACAAGGGCAAGGACCAATAGCTACAAAAATGATTCAAACAGGAATGGAAGAAGGAACATGGGTTTGTTTACAAAATTGTCATTTAGCTGTCTCCTGGATGCCAATGCTGGAGAAAATATGTGAGGAGCTTGACAGTGAAAAATGTCACCCAGAATTCAGACTTTGGCTTACAAGTTACCCTTCACCAAAGGTATATGCATGGCCCTATAATCTCTGTTTAGGGAAAGGGAAAGTTGATGGCATTTTTAGGGAATCTCTGTATACCTGAATGATAAAAAATTTCTCTGAAATGCAATGAGCCTTTGAAGATATAGTTAAAACAAGAAAGGATATTTAAAAATAATTATAAATATGAGAATATTTATACATTTTGATACTGTGATGTACAATATTTTGTGTTCTTCTCAATGAAACTGCAATCTGCCAGCATATATGATTAAGAAGGTGGGGTTTTTTTCCCCTCACATAAATTAAAAAAAAATAGTCTTGCATTTTATCTGTGAAGTGTTGAATACCAAGAAAACATTTTAAAATACAGGTTTGTTACTTACAGCAGAGCCTTACTTTCTTGATGCCTTGGAGAATTTTTTATAAGCTGTTGACCTTTAAAATGGAATTTCTTGGAGATAGTTGTTAATGTAAAAAACCACAGAATAATAGTATATTGTTAATATAGAATCTATTCTACACTTTCTGAATGCAGCTTTGCTATTTTTTATTTCTAGTTTCCAGTAACCATTCTGCAGAATGGTGTGAAGATGACAAATGAGCCTCCTACCGGTCTCCGGTTAAACCTACTTCAGTCATTTCTTTCTGATCCTATTTCTGATCCTGAATTCTTTGCTGGATGCCCTGGGAAGGAGCTGGTAAATGTGCCTGTCTCTTGAGAAGATTTTGGACTTTGAGGTTTTTTTTATCCACAGATATATTGATTTCTGTCCAGTGAATAATTACAAGCTAAAATTTTTACTGTGGTTGTGAATTTACGTTTTGCAGTGATAAAGATAATTAGTTAAGAATTACTTCTGCCAGGTAATTTCATGTAGCAATATTTTAAATGGTTTCTTAGGCTTTACTAAATCACTGACATGCTACACACACGTAGTACACAATGTACATGGACTCTGAGCATTGATTAGAAAGGCATGTCTGTTGTTACTGAGATGATAAGCACTGAGGAGACCTTTTCTTGCTACCAAATATTGCAGTGCCCATATATCTTATTGATACCTGGGGAACAACTTAGCTAATCATTACCTGTGAAGGAAGTGAAGAACAGTGGGATCAGAGATATGAATTATCAATATACATACGTGTGACTGCACCTAAGGACTTGCTTTAAAAATACATTTGTATTTTTTGTTTATCTAATGAACCTTAAAAATAAATATCTGGTGCTATTGGAATTCTTATGAAGTCAGTTGCCCTGGACATTAAAGAATATCATGGTACTTGAGGAACTGGCTAAATGTGCTTGCATTTGTGGAACTGTGTGTGCACTTGTTCCCTGGGCAAAAACCACAAGGTACTTAGTGGTACTGGATTTATAGCTGGGTGGAGAGTGGAAATCCAAGGGTGCTCAGTACACATGTTGCAGACTACCATGAACTTGCAGACTAGTTAATAATACATTTTTCTTTTGCTTTTCTCAAAGGTATGGGAGAAACTACTCTTTGGAGTTTGTTTCTTCCATGCTCTTGTTCAGGAGAGAAGGAAGTTTGGGCCCCTTGGTTGGAATATACCCTATGGATTTAATGAGTCTGACTTGAGGATCAGTATCAGACAGCTGCAGGTAAAATCATTGATTACCTCCTGAACTCTGATTTTGCAAAACACAACTGGGAGTCACAAGGAGCAATACACTGAAGTTACCTCAAATGTTCATAGATATTCAGGACTTCAGCTGTGAAGGCAAGGAATGTCAATCGTATTACAAATATTTTCAAAATTACAAATGACATAAAAAGTTTAGATTTCTACAGACATATGGAATATAATGAATATATGTGAGTATCATAAAATTTAAATTTGTCACGTACAAGAGCTCACTGTTCTTGAGGTAGCACGTGTCAATGACAGTCACCTTTCAGGGTGGTTAGTAGGAGGACATTTTTTTACATGTATACTGGTAGTTAACAGAGCTTCAGACTATTTTCCTTCCCCAAAACAAGACAGTGAACACTACTTGACCTTGAACCTTTTCTAGACACACTGTATAAAAGTCAGGAGAATTAAAACTGAATTACAGAAGTTGAGGCTGGAGATTTGAAAAAGTTACTAAGAAGTTAATGAATGAGATTGGAGGAAGATTAAAAGATAAATTAAGTGAAACACATGTTTATTTCTGGTGCAGAAAAGTGTCCATCTACCAAGTTTAAACTGGAGAAACCATCCACTTTTAAATAATTGAAGAATGACTTGGATGACTAAGTAATTTTGATATTCATAAGAGGCTTTTGCTCTTAACTCTTCTTGATTTTAAACAATAATTTTTACCTGAAAATAAGATTTCAGAATTTGAGTTCCCAGCACCTAGGAAGGAAACTCCAGAAACTGCAGCTTACAGATGCTATAGTTTCCAGCCTTTTATTCTGTTAGGTCCACTGTTATTTAGCAGATAGTGCAAGTCTCTAGAACTGCTCTTATGTTGCCATCTTATTGTAGGGGTTCCATATTGCTGTCTCCATATCACAAAGATCTCACACCTTCTTGGTGTTTCTCATGGACCTCTCCTCAGAGCACTGCCTCTTTCTTCTTCTCACAACAGCCAACTGACTCCAGTTCCCTTCTCACCCAGCCACCCCACTCTTTTATAGCACTCTTCTTCTCATTGCTTACAGCTGTGGCCTGTTAAAGTCAGGCCTGCTCCTAATCGTTGATAATTGGCCCAGCTGCAACTCCTTAGGGGTAAGATTATTTTCTAGACCATCTTTATTTTCTTCTATTCTGTCCCCCTACACTCTTATTTCTGTTTCAGTTATTCATCAATGAGTACAGCCACGTTCCCTTTGAAGCTGTCTCTTACCTGACTGGTGAGTGTAACTATGGAGGTCGAGTGACAGATGACTGGGACAGACGTTTGCTGCTGACAATGCTGGATGATTTCTATAACCCAGACATCATCGAGAATCCTCGGTACACCTTTTCTCCCAGTGGCAACTACTATGCTCCACCCAAAGGCACATATGAGGAGTACATTGAGTTTATTAAGGTAAAAATAGCAACAAGATTTGCACTGTTACACTGATGTGCTAAGAAAGCAATCCTGAAAGGCTTAAAGAGGTAGTTTTGAAGCACAATTAATTGTGTGCTCAGGTTCTTGCCTGCATCCCTGTATGATCTCAAATGTTTTGGAGAGGGAATCACTCAGTAGATAGGGGGATGTGTAGCATAGATTCTTTGGAAATTACTTTCTGTGCAAGAAGTGGTGGCTCTATCAGCAGTAATTCTGTCTGAAATACTTGCTACTAAGGTCCTCACTCACCTGCAGCTGAAGTTTTTCGCTTGGCTTCTTAAAGAAACCTTGGATGAGATTCCTCCTGCTTTATGTCACCCTGACATTTTTTTTCTTTTTTGTCCCAGAATCTTCCCTTTACTCAGCATCCAGAGGTATTTGGCTTGCATGAAAATGTGGATATTGCAAAAGATCTTCAGCAAACTAAGATGCTCTTTGAATCTCTGATTTTAACACAAGGAGGAGGTTCTCAGGGAACTTCTGGGGGTGGTGACAGCACTCTTTATGCAATTGCAGATGATATTCTCAGCAAGGTATTGTATTGTATAAATTACTTCAGTATATCTTTTTACAAAGCAGAAATTCCTTAACTAGAATCTTCACTGTAAAGTAGATTTCATCATGAAAGAAAAGCATTCTGAAAGGAACTTAGTGCAATGTGAAAATAAGAACTTGTGTGGCTGTAACAGACCACAGCTATATTTCAGTTGAAAGAAATTTTATTAATTTTATTAAATAGGCAGAAGACAGTAGAAAGAGAGAAAATAGAGCAAAGAGGACTTGAAAGAACAGTTGATTCATTCACATGAACAAATTTAAAACTAATAAATTGAAATATATTAATAAATTTTCATTATATTAAAAATTCTATGTGATTTTTTTAATTAACATTAAAATCCCACAAATTTTTATTTAGATTGAACTACTGAATCCTGTATTGCTAAGATACTAATCAGAAAGTTTAGTGTTTCTATTGCTCTACAAATTTTCACATTTGCACACCTTAATGTAAAATTATAGTGATATATGGAATGATTTCCAAATGTGTTGTCATTTACAGCTTCCAAAGGATTTTGACATTGAAAGTTGCCTAATTAAATATCCTGTGAGATATGAAGAAAGTATGAACACTGTGCTGGTGCAAGAAATGGAAAGATTTAACCAGTAAGAATGTTCTATTTTATTAAATTTACCAGAAATCATTCCATTCACAGAAAAATATTTCGTGCAAATCATATTCTGTAAGCCCTGTGGTGTGTGAAATATTTTTTTTGTTCCATTCTAATTGCCTGCAGTGATACCAGCAATCCAAACACCCTTGCTCCTTGTGGAGAATCAGAGCATAGGACAGATGTAAGGAAAAATAATAGGCAAGATGGCAGGCAAAATGAACTGAAAGAGAAACGAAGGGAGTATGAGGAAGTACTGGGAAAAGAGAATGCAGACAATATATAGATATACTTTTTAAACTTCGCTTTCTCTTTCACCATCATTACCTTAATTTTATTTTATTTTCCTCATATTTCTGACCTGTAAGGTAAAGGAATTAGAAACTCTACATGCACAGTTATAGTTTATGAAATGTTTTCTGTAATGGAGATATTTTTATTTCTTAATTTTTTCATGTGCTTCTGTTTGAATTTTTTCCCCCTTTTTCCAATACTTTTTTCCCCTATGCCTAATTTTCACAATTATTCTTCTAAGACTACAAACCTAGAATTGAATTTATTTTTCTCCTTGGGTCTTCAATCTCTTTTTGACTTTGTTTCCTAATTTTCTTTCTTATATTCACCTGCCTGTCCATTCCTTCTTTCTGGTCTTTCTGTGTCTTCCTTCTTTTCTATTTTTCTCTTCATGTCTCCTGCTTAATTTTCTTCCAGATGCTCTCTGGCCTTAAGTCTCCAAGTTATCCTTATTGCACACCCTCTTCTTTTGCAATCAAAACCTTTTTCCTTCATCTATAATATAGTGGATACATTTGGGGTTCCAAATTTATCCTCTTAAAAAAAATCAGGATATCAGAGATAACAAAAGAATTTATTACTGTTTGTAGTCTTAAATAAATCTGCACTAATGCCCAAATCCATGACTTTACAGACATGGCTTATTGTGCAGATATCTATATAGATATATCGATTTTAAAAGCTATAAAAATTCTATAGATGCCTCCATAATCCACCTTTACTTTTTTTCCAATGACATAGTCATGTTTAACAAATCATGCAGATGTGTGAAAATTGTTTGTTTTTTAATTCTAGTTTAATCCGAACTATTCGCGTTACACTAATTAACCTGAAGAAAGCCATTAAAGGACTGGTTGTTATGGATGCTGAGCTGGAGGCTCTGTCTGGCAGTCTCCTTATTGGAAAAGTTCCTGAGAAGTGGGCACAGCATTCATACCCAAGTCTAAAACCATTAGGGAGCTATATTGTTGATCTGCTAGCAAGGCTGAAGTTTTTACAGGTAATGTACAAGTGGCAGTGCTGCCAATTGTTCAATCTAGTTTTTCATATAATTTGTCTTTATTGGGAAAGGAGTGATAGGCTTTGTTTAGATTTTCTGAGTACAATTATGTAGAAAATAGTCAAAGAGTATGGGATTCCTCTCTGGTTGTTCAATGTATTGCTTTCCTCTCTCCAGGATTGGTATGAATTAGGGAAGCCTGCTGTTTTTTGGCTCTCAGGATTCTATTTTACTCAAGCTTTCCTAACTGGAGCCATGCAAAACTATGCCAGGAAGCACAGGATCCCTATCGACCTTCTAGGATATGAATTTGAGGTATGGATAAATTATAAATTAGTATTTTATTAATCTGAGCCCTGATGTTGTGGTGAGATGTAGTGAATAAATCCTAACTGGAAGGTTCATTTTGCAACTGACTGCATCTGAAGGCATCTATTTGTTAGGACTGGCAGGCTAAATAACCTCTGTGGAAGAGGTATTCTCAAAGTGATTAAAAGCAATTCTATCACTGGACCCAGAACTCCACTCAAGGAAGCAGCCTAGCCAGTGTATTTTTTCGGTGTAATTAAAGCCTCATTTTGTAACCTACAAGAAAGGTAATTAACAAACCCAGAGAAGTCTGCTGTCTCTACAGATATATATAAAAGTAGCATTGAAAAGGAGGGGTTACTGTATTATTCTCTCGGTTTGGTTTGGTGTGAAAACTGGCATAATAGCTCAAAAAGCAAAGAGCTGTGAGTTTAATGACTTGTAACACTTATTTCCTGCAGGTTATTCCTCAGGATACTGCGGATACTGCACCAGAGGACGGTGTTTACATCCATGGATTATTTTTAGACGGAGCTCGCTGGGACAGGACCAAGTCAGTAGCCAAATGTTTTACTGTGGTTCTGGAAACCTGTTTTCAGTGCTCAAGCAAGACTGATTTAAGTAATTTAAGTGATACTTTTCATATTATTGAAATAACACACCAAATTAAGTACTCTTTCATGCATGGAAATGGGGAAATGAAAACAAACGAGCAAGTAACAACCAAAAAACACCCACCAAACCCCTCAAGCCACAAACAATGACTTTGTTGCTGTCTCTCTCCAGGGGAATATTAACTGAGCAGTATCCCAAAGTGCTCTTTGATGCCATGCCAATCATTTGGATAAAGCCAGGTGAGTGTGATTTCTCTGATGTGTGAGCTATTCAATGAGAAATTGCAACAGTGGTTTCCTTTTTTTACTGAAGATCTCTGAGGAGAACTTTTCACAGGTTTACAGAAACTGAGTGTTTTACCTTCAGTGATTTAGCAAGGTTTGCTCAGGTTATTTTTAGCTCTGTAATAGCTGTCTTTCCTACTAGTAAGATAATTTGCACAACTCTTGTTTTCTTTGATTGAGAGGAGTAAATACTTGTTTTTATTTATGTACAAAATCAGGACTTACTACTGCAACTACTGCAACCTAAGTGTTAGCAAATAGGCAGTATTAAAATTTGCCACTTTCTCTGCTTGTGCCTTTTCTTGAGATTGGATGAATTTATTCAGACTTTCATGATTTTTTGCTTTGCACATGCTCCATGCAAGAAATCTGGGCATACAAAGAGTTCCTGCAGAGTTCTGTCCTTGGGTCTTAGATGACTTGAATTGCAGTTAGATTCTCTGGCAATTAGATGGAAATTCTTGTAGAGTTGTGAAAAACTCATGTATAAGCTATGTATTAACTAGGTAACTATTCAGATTTTAATGTGTCTTTGAGTATTAAAAAGCTGGTAGAATCACAGGAGGGCGTCAAGTCCTGAAAATAAATTTTAGCAAAATTAGTTGGATTTAAGAACAAAACAAACCACACAAGAAAACACAAGAAGAAAAATCCAGATAATTTTATTCTGTTGCTCACAAAACAATTTTGCATTTTTAGCTACCTTTACAGATGTTACTGTAAATACTTAACTTTTGCATGTAGATTATGTTTCTACCATTCTGCTGAATGTAATGCATTATTTTGGGGTTTTTTTGAAGCCGTAAAATCAGACATAAAGAAGACCAATGCCTATGTTTGCCCACTCTACAAGACAAGTGAGCGCAAGGGGGTCCTGTCCACCACAGGGCACTCCACAAACTTTGTCATCGCCCTGAGGCTCAGCACAGACCAGCCAGTGCAGCACTGGATCAAGAGAGGCGTGGCCCTGCTGTGCCAGCTGGATGACTGACTGGGGACACTTCAGGCTCCACAACAGCCTCTTCTCTCTGCTGGCTTACAGAGGAAGTGGAACTTAGAGTGGAAAGAACCATCTGGAGGTTTTTGTATTGTGAGAGGGCATGCAAATACTTTCTGACCCTCAAGCTTTTGTGTTAAGTGTGTATTATTATTCTTATAGACCGTCTTTACAATCTGTCAGCTATACAACTAGGATTTTAGCCCTTGGTGATATTATTAAAATGTTTTAGCCCTTGGTGATATTATTAAAATGAACACCTTTTTTGTGCATTAGTTGAATATCACAAAATATGTTTTCATGGGAAATGAAAGTAGTCTGCACTATCTGAGATAAATATTGTAGGTAATAAACTTGACTCTGAACTTTTGTTTTCCTTAAAAATAATTTAAAAACATTACTCAAGCATTCCTTCTACATCTCCTCTAGCAAAGAAATGTTTCCACCTTGCATTCAGATACAGCCATCATCTGTTCTGTGTATGGATCCAGCCAAAAAATACAGTAGGAATAACTGAGCACATAAAGGTCTTACTCCATCCTACCATCACTATTACAACTGGGCATCTGTGTCCCTGCTTATTGGGTGTTGAACCAATGTAAGTCTGTCTTTCTGAAACTGCTTTTCCCTTTAAAATTCTGTTTTTCAGTTGCTTTTCTATTTATATTAATGTGAATTATGATTAAGTAATCAGGAACATGTAATAATTTTAAGAGAGGTTTTCTTTGATTATTTGCTTGGTTTTGTTTACTTTTATTGTTTCAAGTTTATTTTTTCTGCTGTCTCACTCTTAAGCCACCTCCTAAGACCACCTTTAGTTTGCTCTCCTAGGACAGCACTAAAGGATTTTCTTTTTATGGTGTAATACTTACTGCTATAGGTCTGAAATTCTTATTCCAAAACTCAGAAGAATTTTTACAAGGAAAATGGGCTTTTAATTCCTTCTTTTGTTGGCAGCACTTATCAGGTCAGATTATTAAACATAACTGACGTGTGTGAAAGAAATGTGGAGAAAGTCCCAGAGTATCTTATGACTGGGTATTTATAGTGAGCTATTAATGGACATGGGCTCTGCAGAGATTGTTTACAATCCTGAAAATGTCACTTTCAACTTAATAATCACTTCTTCAAAGGCGGAGATTTTCCCTCTTTCAGAAGGTGAGGAAAGCCAGTATATTTTCTCAATGCATAGGAAAATTAGTAGTACTTTTAGGAAAAAAAGTAGTCTATGTACTCATTGAACCATAGTAAAATCAATTACTAACAGTTTCTTATTGTATATGTTGTTAATATATTTCTATTTTTTGCTATTTATGCAATTACAGAGTAAGGCCTTGCAATCACACTTTAGGTGGAGCAGGTAACAAATTAAATGATGCAGATTTGCTATGAATTACTGCTGCCCAGCTTTAAGATGTTTCTAGAATTATTCCAAGCTTTGTAGTTGGAATGTTCACAACTTCTTAAATTTCCTGTGCTCATTCATTTTGCCAAGTTATTTATTAGCTTTCAGTTTTATTTATTAATTTTATTTTACCTTGCCCTGTTGTTTTGTTTTGGATTGGTTTTTTCAGGCCAGCTTTCTTGAAAGACAGAAGTGGAAGTTTTGATAAGGTAAAACAGATGAGAGGTTTGAGCCTAATGGAATATCTGAAATCTTGAATCTGCCAAGAACAGCATGACTGCTTAATCATATAACAGTGTAGTCATTTATTTTAAACTGTGTTTCATTTCTCCTGATACTGACACAGTGTTTGCTGTTTCTATTATTCCAGATCTAACCTAAAGATTTAACATCTGCTTCTAATTAAAAAGCAGTGTTTCCCTACAGAAGTGATCCATGTGGTGCTGATTTGCCATGAATAATTCTGTGTATATGGTTGATGGTGATTCTGATGAGGAAATCTCTACCCAGCAAGCTATTCAGGAAAGCTTACAAGATTGGCAAAAATTTGAAACAAGTGGCAGTGCAACAGAGGTTGAAAGGTAATAAGTTATTATTCTATTTTGGGTGTTTTCTTGGCATTACTGTAAACATTTAGTAGACCTTATTTTCCTTTTTTAACTCCCTAAGTTGTATTGTGCTGACCTTGTCCCATGGATACTGGAAAGCACTGGTAACTGACTTGTTTTGAGTTCTCCCTGAAAAAAATGTACCTGTTTCTTGGAAAATATGAAGCATATGAAACTTTCAGGTGATGTTTTACATCAATATGTTAATGAGTATAAGGCTTTGTGAAGAAGATAAGTAGGTGATATAGATTAAATTGGTATGGGAGCTTCCCCTCATTTTAGCATTTAATTGTTGGCCTTTGTGTTAAAAATTTAGTATTTACAGTGTCAGGGAAAGACCAACAAAAATAGTGTTTCAATGTGTTAAGCCCTCACAAAACCAATGTAACTTAGAAAAATCTAACATATTGTCTAAATTAGAGTATTTGAAGTAAGGTATAATTATATCCTTAGCTTCACATGAACTTTTACTTCTGATTTTATTCTTGTTCTGTTTATGCAGTTTCCAGTATACCAGAAGTAAGGAACATGGGCAGATCATTGCAGCAATTCGGACAGTTAAGTACAAATACACCCCTGGGAATGGCTGAGCAATGCCTACACTGTGGGGGTTTGATCACCTGATTTTACTGTAGCTTTCCTTTGTATAGTCTTGGGAGAAGTAAGAAACTAAAAACAAGACATCCAAAAGCTAGCTTATTAGATAGGATCATGGAAGTGGGATGGGTTCAAGTGACACTCCTTTCAAAAATTCCAGTGCTTCATCTCCTGAAATTAGAGGAAAACTCCAGGCTTTCATTCATAATGAGCAAGATATACTGGTGGAATAAATGACACTCAGTGTATTAGCTGCCTGGATTTTGTCTTATGATGTGTAATGGGATATATCTATGCTAAAACATCACAGGCCAAGAGGAGGCCTTGAAGAAGTTGGTGAGGTACAGTTCTGCTTTTGAAGAAGCAGATCAGCAAGGCTGGCTTCCTGTGCATGAAGCTGCAGCACAGCTAAATAAGAACATCCTTGAAATAACTTTCAAAGGTACTAAGTCCTTCTAGTTTTCCACCAAAAAGTTTTACAAAGAAAAGTTTGATGAATCATCCAACTTCAAATGTGTTCTGCTTTTCTGTATTTCAGCCTCCCGTGACATTACGTGGGAACAGTCCACGCTAAAAGGGGAAACACCTCTCTTGGTGGCAGTAAGAAATTGTTTTGTGGACAATGTCCACTTTCTCCTGCTCAATGGCTGCAATCCCAATGTTAGAAATGAAGAGGGAGATTCTCCTTTAGTTATAGGTGAATACTGTTTTTAGGGGTGGAGAGGTGATGGAATGAGGTGAGGATACATTTTAGGTTTTAAGGTGACATATTTGACTTCAATGCCTAAAATATTTTGCTATAAGGAGAAAAAGAAAAATAATCTCAGCATTGAATAGGTCTGTCCCTGTTTTTCTCAGATGATAATTAGCTTTCTCCATGAAGTGCAGAGTGCCATCCTCTGCTTTCCTTGGCATCATTTCTGTAGTGGTGCCAGGTAGTGAGTCCTTCTGCTTCTTCATGCTGTTACTGCCCTTCATGTCTGCAGGCATAGAACATTCATATTCTCTGCCCATATGGTATCTCCTTCATTGCATCAGCCTTTTTTTTCCTCAAAAACCCATGGTAATTGGTTTTAATTATCCAAAATTATAGCAAACCAGCCTGATTTATCTACAGTATGTGGGATGCAAAGCTGTGTTTGTCCCTATTTAGACATTGCTGTCATTAGTCCAAGGATGACAAGTGAAGAAGACAGGCTGACATTCTCAGTTGACTTCTCTTTAATATTTTGTAATTTGGGAATAAGGTCCCATACCTACAGTAGTCCTAGTATAGTCTCATACCCACATTGTTTGTGTGAATGCCACTTTAATTTGATCATGCACAAGAACTGTAATTCATGGTTTCTAAAGAACTATATTTTGCCAAAATGTTTTTCAAAAGCATTCTTTGTTCATTCCCTTTGCTTCCCTCAGTCTGGGCTATGATGCCTTCATTCTTACTGAATCCTACCCAAAAACAGGAAAGCAGGAAAGTGTCTTCTCATTATCTAAATTCTAAAGGAGCACTCAAGTTTCTTGGATGATCCCATACATTTTTTGTATTGGAAGGGTGGTTTCTTTTTCAAAACTATTGTTAAAGGAGGAGAAAAAGGCTTACCAATCATGTAGGACCCTCAGTCCATCCTTGTAAAATGGCTGCAGTTTTAAGTCAGGGCTGTCTGCTTAAAAAATGTACTGAACTCCTAGATGCTTTTGAAGTGCACAGCATTAAAATGCACCATCCCCCAAGAAGGGGATGCATGGGCTTTATCTAAGCAGCCATGTAGGTCACAGATAATGGGACATCACAGTTTCTGTCACAAAATGCTGTCACTGGTGTTCAAGCAGCTGTGGCACATGAAGCTGCTCAGCCTAATCTGTCCTGCTGAAGGACTCTCACTACCCTGCACAGCCTGGAAGATCAAAGAGAGAAGGAGGGAAGGGTGTTGCCTAATCATTCCATCCACTGGAGCTAATGTAAATTCCTCTTTTAAGATCCTTCCTGACTTAAGACTTCAGGCTTATTAAGCTAAGAAGGCATATAAAAGAGTCGTTAGAAGCTTTGTTTCATATTGCTGTAACTGCTCGTGGAGATTTAACAGAGCTCTTGTGGCAGTTCCTGAGCACCAGGGCCCTGGGTGTGGTCTCCATCTAGTGGCAAGGAAAGCCGTGTTCTGTTCCATTACCAAATGCAACAGAGAAGAAAAAAATCTACAGAGAGAGATTACCACGAAATGATTCATTTGCATACTTAGTGCTGTCCTTGTTGATGAATTAAACCTTTCAGTGTAGGGGCATTTCTCTTTGCATAAATAGCATTGCCAGGAACAGTGAGCACTCACATAACAGCAGCCATGGTGCACAGATAGCACTGAGTAACAATCCTGTCTGATGCTTTGCTTGCTGTCCTACAGCAATTAAACTTGATTCCTATGACATCGCCTCCTTGCTGCTGCGATCTGGTGCCAGAGTGAATCTGCGCTGTGTCCATGAGAGAACTGCTCTGCATGAGGCAGCCAGGCTGGGCAGGAAGGACCTGGTACAGCTTCTCCTGGAGGCTGGAGCAGATCCTGACCCCCGCAGTGGGTATGGCCTCACACCTCTAGCACTGGCTGCACAGATGGGGCACACAGAAATTATGGAGCTCTTACTGCTAAAAGGTGAGACTTTATTATATAGGACCTTATAGGAGGAGAAGGCTTCAGATATGCCTTCAAAAACAGCAGCAGAAGTAGCTCACATTACTAGAGAAAATTAAATGTCATCTGCACTGAGTGAAGGCCTGATAAATACCATTTGGTATAATATTAAAATAATATATTAATATTTTAGTGAGTACTTATAATTGGTTTTTAAATGCTGTATTATTTTCTCACATAAGAGGTCACCCTAGGGCACGCTTGATAAGATATTGTGGGGAATTTTACATGATGGTTCAGCAGCATTTGAACTGGATTGCATGAACTCTTGGATACTGGGTGCTCTTATGTTTACAGTCACATCTGCCTGTTCTTTGTAAAGTAAAGGAATTGAAATGCATTGTTTGTAAACCAAAATCAATTGTTTTGATGAATAAGAACCAAACCTTTTGCTGGTGCAGTTCTAGGAACAATTCTTACTGTGTTCAAAGCAATTTGGACCTTCTTGTTCTAAGGATTACATAAACAGATCTAAAATCAAGGATCCAATATGAAGATTTATGTCCACAGTGGTTCTGTTTTGTGGAGAATATAATTCAAAATACCATATCACTGGGGGGTTGGAGATATTAATTGCAGATGAATATTTACAGTGACTACTGCGAAAATCCTTGCTGCTTCTTCCCAGGTGCAGATGTTCTTTCACAGGCAATGGACTGTGCTTCTATATTGTTTGAAGCAGCAGGAGGAGGAAATCCAGATTCTGTGAATCTTTTACTAGAATATGGGGCTGATGCCAATGTACCAAAGCACTCGGGTCACTTGCCAATCCACAGAGCTGCATATAGAGGACACTTTCTGTGAGTTAATATACTTAAAAATCAAATCATAGTGACACCAGAAATAGTAATTTTACTAATTTTACCTTATTCAAAGCAGGCAGAAAATCTGTAGCTTTATACAAGGAATTATTTTTGACTGTGTAAATATGTCTGTTCTGTGTCTGAATGTAAGAGATCAGTTAGGATAAAATCTCCATGATTTTAGGATGCACATCTTAATCCCTCTGCTATTTCCCCATTTGTCACAAGTAGTAACACTGTCCAGTCTGATGCTGAGGTTCTTGGAACATTGTCACTCTCTCTGGGTCAATGTCTCATCTCCACCCCTCCAGAGAAATATGAATGGTGAATGTACTAAATAGACAAACAGAGAGTAAGGGTTTTCCCTATTTTACAGAGAGTAAGACTACTGGAAGATATTTATGCTGAAATCACAACTAACAAATGAGAAACAAGCACCTGACTATTCTTAATTTCTGTATTAATATTTTCTGTATATTAGTTGTTATATTTAAACTTAGATGTATATATTACATTATAGATTATATGTATTTGTTTTATAATACATATTCTATTAATTCCCTAACCCCTATAGGTTATGTGCTTTCAACATTCAGGAAAAATTTCTATTGAAAAGGAAACATTAATTCCTACAGCAAGGAATGGGTTGTTCATGAATAATAGTATAATAATATTATATGTGTAGTAGATGTAAAGTCAGTATCCATTGCTGGCTAACAATTGCAGTGTTAGCAATTCAAGTCAATGCATGCCATGGTACTGATTTGCCGTGGTACGTGTATATTAAGACTATTCTAACAGTCATGATGAATTCTGAAGCCAAACAACACAGAGAAATTCAAAGATGAGTTAGGTGAACCAAAATGTTTAAGGATTCTGAGATGCTTCTGGTTTTAATTTTTCAGAGCTCTAAAATATTTAGTTCCAGTGACTGATTTTTCTGCCATTAAAGAAAGTGGGATAAGTCCAGTTCACTCAGCAGCAGCAGGAGCACATCCCCAGTGCCTTGAGTTTCTCCTGCAGTCGGGTTTCGATGCCAATTTTATGCTGGCTCAGAGAGTTCGCAAGGGCTACGACGACCACCGGAAATCAGCGCTGTACTTCGCCGTCTCCAACGGGGATATCTGCTCAACGCAGCTGCTGCTCAACGCTGGAGCCCTGACAAACCAAGATCCCATCAACTGCCTCCAAATAGCCTTGAGAATGGGCAACTACGAGTTAATGAATCTGCTGCTCCGCCACGGGGCCAACGTCAACTACTTCTGCCGCGTGAACACCACGCATTTCCCTTCGGCCCTGCAGTACGCCCTCAAGGACGAGGTGATGCTGAGGATGCTGCTGAACTATGGCTACGACGTGCACCGCTGCTTCGACTGCCCCTGGGGCAGCGGGGACCACTCCCAGTACGTGACCGACGGCTGGACCTCCACTGTCATCAAAGACACCATGGTAAGGGTGTCACACGGCGGCGGGTGTGGCCCTACCGCCTTCCTTCCTAAAACTAAATGGAAAGGGGCTTAACGCACTGTCAGAAAAAGAAGTTTTGAAGACAGTTTACACATAAAGAGAGGAACAGACAAGGCTTTAAAATTAACCAGATGTTCTGAAGCCTAGTTTGTGAAGGCAAATGTTGTAAACAGTAATTTTGAATTGTGAAAATATAGCTGATGATATGCTAATGATCAGTAAGGAACTGGCTCTCCAGGGCAGTGTTGTCCATGCTGTGAAAGCAGAGGTTTGCAGGCTGGCTCTTGGCATTGTCCTGTACCAGAACACCAAGACTGGAAGGCTGTTGAAAGGATTCCTGGAGCTGGTGGGATAAGCACTGAGCAGAGATTAGCAAACCTAAAGATCCTAATCAGTGTCTTTGTTTCACAGTTTGTAAAGTCCATTTGAATCTTATAAACCCTTCTTTAACCTAAAGATAAGGGGATGATGCATGCACTGGGGGCTGGTGGATCCTCATATTAAGCACCTGAGACACAAGTCTAAATTCCATTCAAGAGTGGTAGCACTTCTTTTTAAGCACCAAGTCCCCAAATATACAGCTGCTTAAGTTAACTTCTGGATTTAGTACAAAATAACCATCTCTCAAAGTTTTAGATTCTGCTAGTGAGGCTTAAGCAACCTCTAAAACCCTGCTCAAGTAATGGCTCTTGTCCTCAGAGAAAGAAGTAATTTTCTGCAGTATCAAATATGACCCTACTAAATGTTTTGTTCCTATCAGTTCTGTGAAGTGATAACCTTGTCCTGGCTGAAGCACGTGTCTGGGAAAGTCGTGCGAATCATGTTAGATTACGTTGATCATGTTAAGATTTGCTGGAAGCTAGAAGCAGTTCTCAAAGAACAGGAACTCTGGCCAGACATCCATTTCATTTTAAGTAAGTATCTGTTTACATTTTTAATGAAAAGCTGGTTTGGCAGTGGGGCCATTTTGCTTGGTAGCATTAATTTTGCTTCTCCTTTCTAGCAAATCCTCGCTCTCTGAAGCACCTGTGCCGGCTGAAGATCCGGGCGTGCATGGGGCGGCTGCGTCTCCGCTGTCCTGTCTTCATGACCTTCCTTCCACTGCCAAACTGCTTGAAAGATTACATCCTGTACAAGGAATATGACCTTTATGGACAGGAAAACTTCACAGGGATCTACAAGCTCAACTGTGCATAAGTATTTGTCCTGTGCTTTGAAGGGAATTTAATGTGGATAAGACTGTTGTGCTTTTTGCTTTTGGGATTTTCTCTCCTCTGTATATTAAGGAATGCCATGGCTCTCCCCTCATCCCCTGAAGAACATGGTGAGACCCCCAAAATGTAAGTATTGGTGATCCCATTCTAAGGATCTCCTGGCCTATGACCTATCTGCAAGTTATGGCAACAGTATTTTAAATGCCTGGTGTGACAAGTTAAGGAAGTGAACAATACAGGGCTGCAAGCCTTGTGTTATGGCTAAGTTGAAGCTTTTCATATCAGATACCACTACCCTCATTCCAGGGTTAAACTCAGGGCTTAGTTCAAGGTCAGGGATTTGACTAAAATCAGGAAGAGACATAGTTTTCTTTTGTACTTCTTCCCTTCTCTTGCCAAGAAAAAGTTTTTATTTGTGAAGTCCTGAAGAGCAGCTTAAGTAATTCTTCACCCAATAAAGCAATCCCCCATTCTAGGCAATTAAATGAGATTAAGCTTGATAAACCTCTGCTTATCACAGCAGGTCATGTGACATACCAATGTTTCATCAAGGTGGCCCTGCTGAAAGCTGTGTTAGTTCTGCAGCTCCTTCTCAGGTACTGGCATCTCTCATCCACCATGAACTTGGACTATTCTCTCTAGAACTGGGTTCTCCTTACACAGTGCTGTCCAAAGTCATGCTTGCAATTTTTGGAGTTTCTCGCTATAGAGGTGGAGCTTAAACTTTTGGAGCCCTGTCATTTTAGGAAGTCCTACAGAAGTCTTAGAAAGACCTTCAGCATGCCTGTTCCTTCCAAAAATATTGCAACTATCAATTCTTATTTTAGAAAAAAATAGTTCTTTAGTTCTTATTTTAGAAAAAAAGAAGTTCATAAACACATTTGGCATTAGTAGTATTTATTCCTTCATAATCAAGTAAGCATAGATTTTTTTTTTCTAGTTATACATGCATCTTTATCACAGAAGTTACAGAATTCAAAAGTCTGCTTTCCCCCAGAAAAATCTACAAACCTTATAAAATACAAATTTAACCTTAATGTGGTTATGGCCCATGGTTTTTTACATGGTGTTTATCCCATAATAAACTAACTCAGCCTGTGAAGATATGTCCAATGCCCCTGGTAGTGGTTGTGCTGGTAGAGCCTCTGCACTCTGCTTGCTCTGCAGAGCCCTCACAGCCCTGTCACTGCCCCACCATGGGCCCTGCCCAGCCAGCTGCCACAGCTCCTGCTCACCTTCAGTCTCTGATTGTTGCAAAAATAGGTTAAGAGCATTCCCAAGTACAACAATGTTCTCTGAGGTTATCTGGCTATTACTATAAAAATTAAGAGAACTGAGCTACACTTGACTACCTGCATGTCAGAACTTATTCAAATGGAAGGGAACACATCCTGTCACCAGTAATGGTACTTCCTGAAAGTCAGCATAATGAAGAATGCAGGAGGCTTTTGCATCAGTACAAGTCTCACCCAGAAAGTTACTATAGTTAAGCTTTTATTTAAAATATAAAATGCTGACTGGAGCCCTGGTACAATAGGGTTACTATCCATGTTTCCAAGATTAAGACACAACAATCAGAGTTGACATAAATATGCCATTGGTTGTTCTTAATACAGCTATTCAGGGAACATGTGCAAGTCAGTCTCAAACACTGCAAAAATCACTTACACTTCACCAGAACAGGACCAATCCAGAACACCATCATAAGAATTTGACCACTCCACTCTATTATAAAAATGACCAGAAAGGTTGTACAAAATCCTCAGCTTGCAATATAAACTTCAGTAGGAATACAAGTGCATTCACAATGATACACTGACTTATTCTTGTCATGACAACTTAGATACCACTGTGGCAGGGAAAAAAATGCCAACTTAGTGCTTAATTAAAACAAGAAGCTTGGGGACTAATTACCTTGCAAGAAGAAAGAATATAAAGTATCAGCTTTTGCTGTTACATTAGACAATATCTCTACTAAATTCACTAAGCAGTGGCAGTTTTCTTTCTCTAGGTGAACTATTTCCTAAATAATAAGAGACCATATTGTAGCATAGTTTTCACCATTGGCTAATCTCAAATGCTGTGCATTTAATTAATCAGTATTTACCTTAAGCATAGACAGAATTTACCTTAAACAGTCAGATTTATTTCTTTATATCCATGTATGTCAATTACAGCTTCATAAATAGCATCAGCTGTTTCAGTTTTCAGCTCTGGTTTACATCCACATAAAGAGGAAATCTGATAGCCCTCTGGAAGGGGAATGTTTCTTAACTCTGAAATATTACTGTGAGACAGTAAATTGTCCTGATACAATTTCAAACTCAAACAGATTAAGGGAGTAAGCCTATGACATGCAGCTGACTTTTCACTACCTGATCATATCCAGTTAGATATGTTTCAGCAGTACATGACTGACCTTGTCCTCTGGTTTGGACTTGGCCAAATCCTAGCAGTGAGCACAGAGGAGTGCCAGCTATCATGTGTAATGCAATAAAATGCATAACCATAAGCACACCTGATATATTTGGATATTCATGCCATTACATACATAAAGAATGTATGTAGCTTAAAGAGCTGACAGCAAGACTGGCTTGGTCTGCAGTGTGTGGATCTACACGGTGTAATGAGCTTCATATCCTCTTACTTAAGAGATAAAAGTATGGCAGTAATTATGAGGCTGCAATTAGCAACAGTCCTGAACAACTCTGACAATTCAGTACCTACATGAAGTCACTTGAAAATCACGGATTTGAAAGAATATTTTAAGGAGTGACTGAAGTAATAGCAGATGCACATGAAGCAAACTACAGCTTCAGCCAAAGGTGCTTGAAAGATCAGTTTGTGAATAAAAGGCAGTAGGAAATAATAAACAGGAGGATTTCTCCTGTAAATTAGTAAAGGAAACCATCTAGCAGTTTAGTTACAATAACCAAATACTCTGGTGGTGAAATTCTACCACAGCAGTTCCCAGCAGACCATGAGGTGTTCCTACTAAAAGTTACATACTCTCATGGAAAATACCAAGCATCATTCTGATTTTTTTTTCAGCAAAGTTGTTTTCTAATGAAGTAGTTCTAAACCTTATAGGAAGAGAGGTCATGTATGAAACCTCAGCAGCTGTTTTTGCCTTGAGATAGTTCTAATTACAACCTGTGTGATCCTCCCTAGGCAAAGCTGTCATTCTCACCCCCCTGCTAACTCAATTGCCATTCCTGTCTGACTTCCCCAGCTCTGCTGACATGCCCTTGGCTCTTGCAGCTTTCATCATTACCCCAGATGCTTTTATACTTTCTTGCTCATTTTGCACCAGTGAAACTTCCCTAAAGGAGCAAACAACCAACCCCTACATTTCATTCATGCATATAAATCTTGGAGTGGGTAAGATGAGAATCATCCAACATAAGTGAAATGTATTTCACTCCTACTCTGTTTTAGAAAGCTACATTTAATGGTATATATGGAAAGCTCGAAAAGCAAATGGAGTAATTCCAATATTTATTGCTAAATCCAAAAAAATCCCATTTGACAGTAAATTCACCTACCAACTTTATCAGCCTTTCTTCCTCATCTTTGCAGATTTATATCTATATGAGTAATGGTAGCTTTTGCAAAAAATTCAGTAATTCCATTTTCTGACATTTCTTCAATAAGGCTAATGCAAAACAGGCTGCACATCAGAAATGCTTTTTCATGAGAGTGCTTGTCTATTATCTGTCCTCCCTCTGGAGCCTGGGCTACTGCAGCTCCAGTGCTTAACACAATTAGTTCTTCTCTGACAAGCTGAGGACTGGATTCTAGACACTAGAGATCACTGATTTCATAGGCTCTCTGTGCTGTTTCCAAACTGCTTCATCCTCAGTAAATACTTGAGAAAGATACAAGTAAGACACAGGAACCTTGAGCTACCCTGTGATATTATTTGATAGAAAACAAATATCAGTAAATAAAAACAAACACAAACAAACATGACCTGGAATAATCTGCAGAGACAAACTGCCTTGCCACTCTCTGTAAGCCTTGATTTAAGCACAAAAAAGGAAAAAAATTCAATTTGGTGCCTCTCTGTACTTTTTGTTGGCAAGAATAAAAATAGTCTCTTAAAAATGGGAGCTGAGATTGGAAGCCTAGATGTGAAATAAAAATGCCACTGTCTTTTACAAGAAGCCTCAGGTTGGTGTGGTCCATGGGGCACTGTGCCAGCTAAATCCAGCCACAGGGCAATACTATGTGACCTAACTGGACAACAGCAAAAGCAGATTTTTCTACAAGTGACTGGCTACTCTGGGGATGAAAAATCACACTGGAAAAGGATCTGGTTACTAACTCAGGAAGAGAACCTGGCAGCTCTCTGTTCCTCAGCCTCCTCACCTCCTTTTTCCAGGCAGAGCCCTTTGGTGGCTGCTCAAGTCCCTGTGGTGTAAAACCTCTGCCCAAGCTTCTGCAGCTCCAGCTGCCTCTGCTCCTGCCCAGGCACTGCTGCCCTTCTCTCCTGTCACAGGAGCTGAGGCCACCAAGTCCTGAACACAAAGTCCCATCTGCAGCACCAAGGGCAGGAGAGGCTTTGGCCAATGCAGGGCACTCGCAGGAGTCAGAAGAGCCCTCTGTGCACCTACAGCCATCCAGCAGACACAACCTGAGATTCCTCACTTACTTATCAGCACTGAACAGCTCCAGCTGGGAAGGGCAGGGCCACCACCAGCTGCTGAGGAGATACTCTGAAAATTGCTTCCATTCCTGAACACCAGAAATGCCCTGCAATGAACTGTAAATCACTCCTAACTGTTATATTATAACTTGGAATATAAGTGTATTCTCTTCTCTCTACATATCCTGTTATTTTCATGCCACTATTAGAGAGCTATCTTCTGTTCCTCTGGATTTTAATATTTATAGTAATTAGTGCAAAAATAAATATTTCTCTTCAAACAAGATTTCTCTTCTGGTTCAAAAGGTGAATGCACATCTAATTCTATACAAAATAAATATTACACAGGGTATGGAATATGGAGTGCAGATTACAAGCTGTAAACAGACATCACTTTGAAAAATGCTTTCCAGAACTGACTCTAGGATGTAGGATTGGTATCATCTCTTACTTCAGAACTGGTAAATTCTGTTTGCAAAATCATAAAAAGACTAAAGAGCCTCAACTCATTTCCAGTAGATGTAGTATTAGCAGCAAGGCATTTACATATGCAGAAGATTTTCATATGATGGAATTCAAGATCTTCCTGCAACTCTAAGCATATTTTATAAAAATGAACTCAAAGGTTTACAGCTTTTTATTCCAAGTACTGGGGAAAAACCAAGAACATGGCACTTGTGCTACAAGGCTATATACATGACTCCTAGCATTTGATGAGGAATGCTTTTCCTCATGCAATAAAGTTCAACTGCATCTCATCAGCTCTTATCTAGGTCTGACAGTATCTTTTTCTCCTGCTGAAATCAAGTTTTTTTGGCATTGTATTCACCAAAAAAAGAAAAAAGAAATCAAGACAGTATCATACTGTGCAAAATGAAACAAAAAAGATCCTTCTGTTTAGAACTATTGCACATCTCACTGATGTTAAAGGGGATCCTTCTTTCTAAATCTGAGAACGGGTATGTGCAATAAACTGGGTAAAGCTTAGCACTGTCTTATTTGGACATCCACTTCTGTTTCCAGCAAGGTGTTCTCCCTACTGCAGTGTAAAGAACAAATTTCAGTGTTACTGCTGAAGGCCAATAGGTTTTCAGTTTTGCTTCCAAAGCAGTCAGCTGCACAGAGCTAAGTGGGGAAAACACCCACATTTTTTCCCATACTGCAGAGAAGCCTTGAGAAAACATATGTTTGTAATAAACATGGCAGGATCACCTGCTTCATCTGGCATACAAGAGAAATTAGACTGACAGGAAATAGGAATCACTCAACTGAGAAAGAAAAATCAAGGCATAATAGGGTCTATATATTGTGAAGTCTTTTCTATGACATGACAGACCCTCCACCTACATTTCACCTCTTGTAGAACTTGTGCCATTTCACCAGATATATTAATGATTCCAATTTTAATGAAGCGAGCAACCTTAGGCTTCAGATTCTCTCTTCTTCTTTCCATCTTCTCCTAAATCACTGTCTTCTGACTGGCTGCTGCTAAGGACTACAAACTGTCCTTCTGTGCTGCTCTGGTTGGATCTGCTGGAAGCTGCTATCAACCGGCTCTGCTCCTCCAAGTCCTACATTGAGAAGAGGGGTTGAGAAATCAGAAAAAGAGTATTACCCTTAAAGCCATCTGCAATGGACACAGGATACCCTTATTGCAATTTCTAAATGATCTATCAATACTATCAGTGGACAGCTTTGGAAAAAACTGCAAAAGAAAGTAAGTAGAAAAAACCTAATATTAAGAAATAATGACAAAAGGTACCTTCTCAATTTGCTTTTGTTTATTCAGTTCTTTTTGCTGTTTCTCTTTGACTCTATCTATTTCCTTCTGCTTTTCTGAGGCTTTTCGATCCTACAGAGCAAAAATGTAAATAAAGTCAGTAACAACAGCCTGGGATGTTTGGGACACTACTGATTGATATGAGCTTGCTCAAGACTGTGACTTCACTGTTTTGAATATTCTGCTTTTAAAGGACTGGTATGGTTGTTAAAAGTAGCAAAATGAATCCTATATTGAATATTGTTCTACAGTAGATATTGGTCAGTCTTTTCATTTAAATTCTAGGAAAAAAGTCCCTTAAAATATACAACAACATTGCTGCAACTAGAGGCATCTTGCAGAATACAATCTATTACACATATTTAAATATACCCCCTTCCTTCCTTTCCCCAGCATCTTTTGCCCCAAAAAGATTCTTACCAGTTCTGCATGTAAAGCTATCTGTTTGGCCAATCCAACAGAGTCACAAATCTAAACACAAAACAGATGGAAATAATTAAAAATGCCTTGAAATTTCAGCCAGCATCCCAAATGAAATACAACAGCACATTAAAGCATTTGCAGGCACTTAAAATGACAGGTTTGAATGGATCTAGCACCTTGGAATCCATATTCACAACTGATACAAGTGACAACCATCACCAATACCTTTTCCCCTTCGTTATTTGATTCAAATATGTAGCAGATGGAAGTCTGGTGGCTGTCCACTCTCCCTCCTGAGGTTCTGAGCACAAATCCAAACAGGCGCTTGTTCTCCTGGTGTGTGGCATACAGTACTACATTGGGCAAAGGGAACTGCCAAAAGGATCAGACAGGGAGACTTTAAAACTGATTCCAAAGATTTCCACACGAGGTTTCAATACACTGCACATTAATTAATGCACACCCACAGCACAAGAAGTTACCCAAGCAAATGTAATTATGAAGCACAAACAGATTAGACAGCAAGGACTAAATTATTACAAAGGCAAGCAAATGTCAAAAAACACACTCCATGTAAGAAAAAGGGACTACATTTGCAGCAAGTCAGTCATCTTCCTAAAAGTGGATACACTCCTGTTTGATTTTGTTTTAATCATTCATTATAGTTACATTTGTTACTAGGCTTTCAATATTTAGTTTCATGTGAAGGCACTACTTCTCAAAAACCTTTACTGCAATTAGCTCAGTTCTCCAAGTCATATAAGCAAGAAAAATAAAACCCCATCCCATACCCTCATTGGTTTGTTACAAGAAAACTGTTTTGCATTCTTATTCCTAAAAGAGGTTGGACTTCAAATTATCTTTTTAAGACTCATCAAACAATAAACTTAAAAATTCTGAGAGTCCCTACCACAGCTGCTATGAACTGAAAGGATGAGTTTTCCTGGAGTTAGATGTGTGCATTTAGTATATGGGACATACTCTCAGTTGATGTACCTCACTTGTAGAAGGTGACAGCTTTGGACCATTGTTGAACTTAAGGTCAAAACATTAAAAACAAAACAGAGAAACCAAACAGCAAACAAACCCTCTTGGACTTCAGAACTAATTTAACTCCATCATTAATCTTCTCTCTTTACTATTTTACCCTCTCAGATCACAGGGAAAAGGGAGTCTCAAAAGCCAATGTGACCTATTGAAATCACTCCCCTAAACCTGATTTGCAAATGTTTCTACATGTCTGCATTGGTCTCCTAATAGCACTGGAAATTTGGCTGGAAATCTCATGCTATCAGTGATTTTTGCTATGATCTAATAATAATATTTTTTAAGTAAAAGAATTACATTGCTGGATATTTATCTTAAAATGGAAAGTTACTTACTCGTAGTCTTGTAACTTGTGTCTGTGGATCAATTAACCTAAAAATTTGTTTTTAAAGACAAACCAGAAAGTAAATTTTACCAAAGTGAAAGAAGATCATTCTGTAAATAAACATCAGTAGAAGTCAGGAAGCAAACCTACTTTAAACAGTCACAAGTGACTAACAAGTGTGACTCCGTCATCCTGAAGACGTTGTGGATGGCGCGAGCTGCGAGTATCTGACGCATTGTTTCATAAACAACGTCTGGGCTTTCATCACACCTCACTTCCATAGAGCCAAGAAACCTCACAATAAATAACTGATGAAGAATTGAATCTAAGAAAAAAGAAAAGTATTGAAAAAAACAAACTCCATTTTGGGTTTCCCATTCAAAGCCAAAGGTGGATTGCCGTCAAGAAAACTCCAAGCTCGTCCTTACTTGGAAAGAGATTGCTCCTACTCAGCAATGAGAGGTGCAGTTAGTACACAGCACACCACACATCTTTGCATTTGGTTGATGATACAAAAGATGCAATTAATCATTTTTACAGCAGATTTTCAGACAGTAGTTAGATTTAACTTGACTTATCAAATACCTTGCAATGTAATTAAGCATTTTTAAACTGCTGTTAAATTAGAAGAGAGAAGCTAGAGATGAAAACAGAACTATAACTGTCAAAACCTATTTTTATTTTGCATTGAAGTGAAATTTTGTTTTACCTTCTGTTTCAGGTTTTGAGCCTCCAGATTCACCGAAAGGATTTGTGCGTCTATCAAAAAATGAAAACATTAAAGCAGGAGTCAGATTACAGGAACCACTCATGGACAGTGCAGTAGTCTCATGCTGTGTCAAATACCAGCATGTAGTGAGTTCACAAACCTGTCATCTGGAGGAATAATGTATCATGAGCCATAAGGAGAAGCAATTCTATCAGGAGTGAGACATAACTTGCTGTATCTGAGGGCCCACATTATGGGGAAAATACCAGATATTATTGTCCTATTGCTGCCACAGAAGGTTTTGCTCACATTTTATTTTTTTATATATATTTGAATTAAGCCCAAACTAAAACCCTGGTAATGTTTGAAAAGGTATAGTTTTAGAGGAGGAAATTTCACAGAACGGCTTCAGGAAGCACAGCCAAAAACCAGGCCCTTTCAGTACTCCATAAGAGCACCCACTTCTCATCACTGTCAAGGTGTTGAATTACTTACTCAAGAGAAGCCCTGGGTTTGTTTCAAATGCAGCTTTCTCAAAACATCACTGGGATTTTACTCCTAGAGAGTCAAGAGAAATGTGGCTATTTCTGGCTCTCAGAGACAGAATTACTATCAGTTACAGAGAAAAGTGAAAATACTCTAGGCTTCCAAGTCTGCATTTTTCAAAAACAGTAAAGGAATAAGCACAGGAAATAGGGACATTTTATTTAAAATTTGTAGAGGAAATTGCCCATTCTCTTTGGCTGATTGGTAGCTGAAAAGCTATTGGCAAAAGTTCAGTATAGTTCAAATCAGGTTTTTTATGGATTAATCAAAGTGTTACCTCGATAGTTAGTGTTCTAAAAACAAATTTCAAAACTGAGAAAAAAAATTGCTCAGTTACATACTGACTGCCAGTTCATTTTATCAATTGTCAGAAATGTTTTAACTAAGAGATGTCTGGTTTAAAGTATTACGTTTTTCTAGACTGAAGCCAAGATGGCATTGCTACAACGTTTAGATAACGTGGACTCAATCAAGACCCATCTCATTAAAGGCTGACCTGGGTAATTACAGTAAAAACAAATTTCTACCAGCATCTTCTATTGCTCAGACTCTTCATGATGTTTAATATGAAACTAGAAGAGTAAATGCAAAATCTCACAGGATCTCTCAAAAGGCAGAAATAAAATTTAAATATATGTCATCAGTATCAGAAACCAAGGGAAGTACTTTTTTAATAACAAACATGTTACCTATCTGTACAAACACTGCAGTTCTTTATTGAAGGCCATGGTTAATTGAAAATACTGAGCTCACCTCTATAATTTCTGCTATGAAGAATATTATTTTCTAGATGAGAATTATAACTGATGACATCACAGAATATTCTGAGTTGGAAGGGACCCCCAAGGATCATTGAGTCCAACTCTGCAGTGGATGGCCCATACAGGGACTGAATCCACAGCCTTGGTGTTACTGGCACCCTGCTCTGACCAACTGAGCTAGACCAGGCTACCACAGAGTTCAGCTAAGCCTAAACTCTCCACTTCCTGCAATACAGTTCAAGTCTATTTTATATCAGTGTATTCTGAAGGATCTAGTTGGCCACCTGCTTATCCTGCTGTACCAACAATTAGAAGAAAACTGTGGAAAAAAGGAAAAAATAGTTTTTTATATATAATTTCAACTCCTACATCAGTGAGATGCAATTCAAAATACAAATATTTTCCTAGAGGCAGGGGGATATAGCACATTTTTTTGACAAGAATCACATAAATTAGTTTTCATCTCTTTGGCTGGTTTTTTTTGTTGTTAAGAGCAGCTGGATCTGCAAATACATTTTGTTCATATCTGAATTCTATAGATACAGCTCCAGAAATGTAGTGATGATTTACAGGTCTTTGGTTTTTAGTACATCTCCCACTCAAATATAATAACAAGTAGGAGAAAATGCTTTTATGTTTTGGATGAACTCTTAAGATGATTTTAAGTTGTCTGTATGTGGAATTACTCTAGAAGCCTAGACCATTTTCACTCACCTTTCAGCTTAAGAGGAGTCATCGTATGCCATCATCACCTGGAGGTAGGGCTACCAAATTTCTCTTGAGTTTCCAAGAGGAAATAACCCAAGCTGCTGGGCGAGCAAGCAATAGGAAAGGAAAATACTTTGTGAAACCAAAAGTTTAAAATAAATCAATAAATAAAAGCATTGGCTGCTAAAGCAAGAAAAGCTGCTGCAAAATAGAAAACTATACCTTGACTTAGTGATGTAATTAAGCCTTTTTTTACAATTCCATCTAACAGTTTAACAAATTGTTTTGCTCCACTGTCCACTGCAAAATTTGTGACATCAGTCAGAAAAAGGCAACGTGTGTACTGGAGCTGCATCTTAAATGTGCTTTTCTTGTTTGTTGGTTTTTGAATTAGTAACATTAACTTTAGGGATTTTTTTTTCCTTCTCTCTACATTTCCTACCTGCCCGATTGCCCTGATGACTTTGCTTGGCCAGGCAGATCTTCACTGACTGGAGATATGATGTCAAACTGGATGGGAGTGTCAGGGGCAACAAGGGAATCCAAGGAAAGTGCTGAGAGAGCTGCTGAGTCAGAGCCCAGGGACCCTGTGCTGCTGGTACGAGCGGCAGGAGGACGAGATTGCCTGCAACAGAACCAGAAAGGCAAAGTCAGGGTATGTCAGTAGTTAGTTAGGAGCTCAGGTTGGTTGATAATGAATTAAACCATAGAGGACACCAATACAATATTGCAGACCTTAGATGTAAAACAAAACAAAAACTAAAAACCTAAAGATCGGGGTATAGCAAACGAATCTATGAACCTAGTCAAATTTAAGTTAAAGTCAGCACTTCCATTAGTAATTGCATCAGATTGATTTAACATCAATATATAATCACATATTAAGAATAATAAAATCTGAGGCCTGCTTCCAGGAATTGGACACATGAAGAAAAATCTCATCATGAAATCACACAACAAAACAGATATGATGAAACCAACCAAAGTGTCCACCAGCTGGCATTAGGATTACTTGTGACAATGGATGCACAACAGTGCTTCAGCAATGAAGGTGTGTTCAGGAAATTTTCCTCTGACCTATCACAGATTTAGTTCTGATCACAAAAGTATTTGTAGGTTTGTCAGGCTCTTTTTTTTTTTTTTTCCCCTGGAACTTTATCGAGGATTTTCTTTTTACATGTGCACCCCAAATGGCCTCTGGTTGCTTCACTTACACAGCTGGCCTCAGGCTCTCATGCCTCTGCTGAAAGGAAGGGGAAGGGGTGACAGCCTCCAGAGCTGACTGGTTCACACGGGCAGCAATCTCCTGCAGAGATGGCAAACAAGAACTGGAAACATTTTTCTCAAAGGAAACTTTCAAATTTTATTTATATGCAACTGGGAGAAGTTGTAAACTCAACCCTTGATGACAATCTTTTCTTCAAATACATAACCTGATGTTAACTTTCTCAATTTAAACAAATTTGCCTTAAAATACTGCCAATATTAATAAAAAGCAGCAATAGAGAAAAGCTCCAATGATAACTCTGGCAAAATAAGCAAATGTAGCCAGGAAAACAAAAAGAAAAATCTCACTTGAGAAATGCAGCACTCAACTGTGAACTAAAACCCATGAAGACACACTTCATATATAGATACATGCTCTGTTATAAAACAGTTTTTATTGGGCCAATTCCCCTAATTAAGTAAGCAAAAATCACTATGTAAGTTTTTATCAATATGAATTAAACTCTATAAATATAAATGTTAACATATTACTCATAACTGTAAATTTTAGTAGAGTTACCTCAGGGTTTTCACTTAGATATATCTGCTTAGATATGTTGTTTATGGTGCATATCCACTGAAAAAGAGGAAGAAAAAAGAAAACAAATTAATCTGTTATGTTTTCTAAACAATCTTGATTGAATACCTGAGTTGCCGTTTCAGCACTTTTTCTACTTTCTGTAAATCCAGGGAGACAAATATTCTGCACACCCAGCTTGTCATTAAATTCACTCCCACCTGTATACTGCACCCTACACTTCAAGATTTTACTCACAAAAATTAATTTAGTCATACTAAAACTAAACTAAAGCAAGCTTAAATCACAACTCTAAAGAACTTGAAAAAAACTCATCAGGATTCTCTGTTCTTCTTTATTGTGTGCTGCAGGTGACATTGTTTCCTCACAACATTATAAAAATTCAATTTGGCTTTTGTGGAATTTGCTCATTTCTTGCATCTGCAAGCCAGAATCTGCTTTCCCTCTCTGCTCTGGAAAACCATTTTCCTGTTCCTGGCTTTTCAACTTTTACCTGAAGGAGGAAACTAACAGGAGCACTAAGATAAACAAAGTGTTACTAACAAAGATAATTTATTAATAAGTAGAAACAGAAAAAAAATATGCAGTGTCCAGCCATGGTTAGGAATGTATTCTTTCTGTGCAGCAGAAAATCACTGGGCTCCATGCACACCTCCTATAAGCTTACCTCTTCATAATCTTTTTTACTTTCTGCCTGTAAAATTGAAGACCTGAAAGAGAAGAATGGAAAACACAATTTTTTGTATTTAAAATTCCTCACAAATACAGTCAGTCAAAAATTATCTTTTCATATTTACACTTTGAACAAGTTATCAAAGGCTGAAGACTATTTGTGCTGAAAGCAGTCAACATTTAATTAGGATGGGGAGGAACCTATGCTTTCCTTTCAACAGGAAACAGAAAAGGAACACAATTCTAATTGTGTCCATGTAATACTTAAGTATTCGCAAAATGCAATAATATGTGATTGTCAACTAATTACCATAATCTTATTTTGAAATACTACTCAGCTACATTACAGAGTTTATAAACAAAAATCCAGTTAACACAGTTAAAAGGATATCCCAGATTTTGCTTTTAAATATCCACAGAATATATCAAGTTAACATCTGGCCAAAGGCAGACCATCTTTCTTCTCCTCATCAGTGAGTCCAGTGTTTGTGCAAGAAGCAGCAGTGTCAGAGCACTCACTTTTTGCCATCGAAGGACGTTATCTGAAAGCAGTACCGTCTGTCCTCACAGTCCACAGCCATCACAGAGCAATTGTCTATGTCCATCACGAGTCCCCCAGCCACATCTCCTCTTGCCTGGCTCATCAGATTTCCACCTTGAGTGAAGTAAAACTGTCTCTCCCAACTGGAAGACACCAGCCCTGTCTTACTGAAAGATAAGAACAAGTCCTCAGTTAGCCTCCCTTCTTGCTCAGACACTCTGTAATTAGTTGCTACAATTGTGTTCTAATACAGAAATTAATGCCTCAATCAGTAAGTATTTTGCTTTAGCTGTTGTTGTAAAAGTAATCAACTTATTTTTTTATAATTCCTTGGAGCTTATTATATAAATTACAGTAAAGAAATTTAAATGCTACAACTTATTTTCAATAGCTCTCAAAAACAGCTGTGGGACTTCCTTAGAGGCACAGCTCCCTCCTGTGGACAATGAGCCAATGCTGCATGGAATCCAGAAGCTCCTTCCAAGGGTATTTTGGTTAACAGAGTGTTTTGCCTTATTTAGATCAAAATTACAATGCTTTATTTGTAATTTGAATCCCAAAGCTTTAACAGACACTTCCAGAATAATCCTGATAGATGGAATCTTGTTACTTCCCAGTTAGGATGCAGAGGAATTACACTCTCAGGCCTTTTTTTTAAACTGTGACAATTCAGGCAAAATTACACTAAAATCAGGATAATTATGCTTTGCATCTGAATGACATTATGTCAGTGTAACAATGAATTTAATACTACCTAAGTGAAGAAGTCCAAAGAAATAAATAGAATAGCTCTTATGTGACTTATTCAACTAAATATATAAAATCAGCATAGCTAACATCTAAAAAAATTTTCCAGCTTCTTTAGCTTTCCTTTCCCAAAGAGTATTTAATTACTCTGGAATTTTTAAGTAACAGATTACTCTTACTTTCTTGCATTGAGATAGCCAGCTTTCCTTGTTAGATTCCTATGGGCAGGAAATTTGGTAGGATCAGGATCAGGCAAATACAGTGGATCACTGGCTACTTCCAAGTCCTCTATAGTTTGTTGCATGTTTTCTACTTCACAATCCATCTCCCTGCGAACACTAAGATAAAAAATGTGTTATAAACAAAGATAATTTATTAATAAGTAAAAAAAAAGTAATCTTCATAAAAGTTCAAAATTCAACAAAGCCAACTTACTTCTGTACACTTGTGCCAATATTGGTCAAAAATTCTTCCAGTTGCTCAGTAAGATTTTCTGAACCCATTTTAAAAAAGCTTATCTTTAAAGAAAAAAGGAGGAAAAGGGAGAATTTAGTCATTAATAAAACTACACTTAAAACTAACAGATGAAGTCATAGGAGGCTAAAGTTTCTCAGAGAAATCTGTTTTCATCCCTCATTCCCACCAAAGCCTGTTCCTAAAAGCAGCAGAATGTGTGTTTGAAGGCTGCTGCTGGCACTGCAGTGGCATTTGTGTCACAAGGACATGAACAGAGCTGCCTGGAGGAAATACAGAAACACACAGGAAACACTCCCAGGGTCTCTCTTTTTTCAGTGCCACCATTCTGCTAACTGTTGTAATGGGGAGTTATATTTGGGGCACATAGGAGAGAAGGTTAGGATTTGTCCTAAACCTGTGAGGATTTGTCCAGGGCCATCCCCAGGGAACTAACAATATGTATTTTTATGTATTTTAAGCACAGGGTACTCCATAGTAGGCCAGAAAATCTGCCACAGCTACACTGAGGTTAGAACAGGAAGCCCTGGGACATGGCCCTGCCCCTCTGTTTCTTAGATTCAGCAAAAAGCTCCACCTAAGCAACAGGTTGCACTTACTTTACTGCACAAAACATGCAGAACTTGGCTCTTAAATACAAGCTGCAAAGTCTCAAAAGAAAGCAAGTGTTCTTGCCTTTGGAAAGCTTTCAGCTTTCAGTGTGCAGGAGCTGATTTCTACTCAGGTCACTGTAGGAGTGCCAAATGCTGGAAAGCTTGACTTGCAAAAACCCCAAAGCTCATGCTTAATAACATATTTCCAAAAATACAAATTAAGTCTGTCCACATAGCTTTATCATCATTCTATTTTCTGTTGCACCCATCCTCAAGTAAACCAATCATGAATTTATTAATATTAAGCAAAACCAAAGTATTTTAGCATTCTGGCTCTTCCACAGCCTTGATTGAAAACAGTAGTTTTGTGGCTTTTGATGAGTATCTCATTTCAGAACAGCTGCCATAGGAATGAGTTGAACTGTGTCCATGTTATTTGCTGAGCAGGTTCACTTCTATGTGCACTTGCACGAAAGCTCTAATCAGTTCTTCCATTTACTGGAATCAAGTGCCCAGCAATGAAAATCTAGGCATTACATCAAATCCAGCCATCTGAGTTTTGGGGGAAAATGAACCATTACATTTGTCCCCAGACTTTGCCAAAGACCCTCAGATGGCAGTGAAGATACCCCTGCAGTGAGGGGCCATGAGCAGTGCTAACTACCAGCACTGTCAGGGCACAGCTGTGGCAGCCCAGAGAAGGGGATGGACGATTCTTTTTCTCCATTTCCTTCCTTGGACTGCTGAAGAGGGCTTGCAATGGATTTCAGTACATCAACCTTCATGAAGGACTTTTATTTCTCCTTTGAGACCTACGGCTTTCAGAATCTGAAATTACCTGAGCTTGCATGTATCCTAGCAAGGGTTCTAGCAGAGAAATCTTCTTTTTGTACTGGAGAGTATTTAATGCACAGAAATAATGCATCATAGTCTGATGCTGTTTTTTCCTTGAAGTATATACATCTTCTGTAACTTCAGCCTTGATCTGAAGAGACACAGACAAAGGGAGGGAAAAAAGCAATGTTTGAGATTGGCATTGATCACAGGCCCTGTGGACAGCTTTATAGCCAGTAGGGAAAAATCCAGTCATGTTCTACCCTCTATCACCAGCTGCTGCATATTTTACTATTCTACTTCTCTAATTTAAACATGAGATATGTGAAAAACAAACACAGCATTCTTTTCTACCTGGAAAGAGTGGTTATTTCTTCACAAAACCAAACTGAATATGACATCACAATATTATTCCTAAAGCACTGTCAGTGTTACAGGACAGGCATGTATTGGAGAAACCTGCTTTTCTGTCTAGACTGCTAAAAGCTATCAAATGTCACACAGAATCTGCCATACACTGTGTTCCATCATAAATATGGATGAAATGAAAATTATTTCTTATCTTCTTTAAAAATCAATATAAAGATTTTGGTTTACAAACCTTTTCATTTTCCTTTCTTTTAGACAACCGACTGTATCTGGTAATGGCAGCATCATGGTCTAAGCAATCAAGAGAGAATTTATGATCATTTTCACAAATTAATGACTTATGAAACAGAGCAGAAAACCTTTTATATCACAGTGTTACACAGACAGCTGAATGCAAAGTTCTGTCATATTAACACCTTTAGGAATAGTTCCTGTCTGTTTATAATCACTTCATAGCAACAAATACTTGGCCTGAAGAAAAATTCTAACCAGATGCAAATGGTGCCAAATTGTGACAAAGTTCCCTAAACATCCACTATTTTTCAAAGAAGAACTGTCCATTAAGTAGAGAAACTTTACATTATGAAAACCTGTATCTAATATTTTTTGCTTCTAAAACAATGATATAGTTTTGACTGAGAGAAGTAGAATATTATTTAAATAATAAGTTCTCAACATAGATATATTAGAGGCAGTTAAAAAAATAACTTCTGAAAATAGGGAAAAGAACTATGAAATTCATTTCAGGTAGGTAATTTTTTTTTTATTGATTGGGTCCTGTCTTTAAGAAATGAGCTACCACCTATGCCACCAAAATTACTCTTTTTGTAATTTTGGTGGCATAATCCTACATTATTTAATAATCATACATACACTTAAGGTTTTGTAAAAAAACCCTTTCAATTTGCCTTAATGCTTCAGTACACAGAGCAGAGATTTACAGGTGACCCAGGAAAGTTGAGTGCCTAAGTATCACTCAGAAAAATTACACCTTAATTAGTTACTTTAAGACTACAGGCTTAACTCCACTGGTTAAGGACAAATAATAATCTACAATAACACTGATGTCTTGTAATATTGATAAGATTAAGTACTTTACACTTACCATTGCTTGCAATTTGGAAAACTTCTTTTAGAGTTAATATCTCTAAAAAAACAACACATCACAATTTAAGTAAGTTGTTATTAGTGTAACATTCATGTATTACAGTTTCTCCTGTAACCTTGACCTTAGAGTCATCTCAATGTCACCTTGTACCATACTGAGCTACCAGCACAGGCACTACAGGGCCAGGCAAGTCTGCTCCTGCCTGGGGCCTGAGGATCATTTCTGTGCTTACTCTCATGAATAGAAATAACTTACTTTGCTTTTTAAATGGGGAGATGCGTACTTTTGAGAGCTGAAAAATAAGTGGTGTAGTCTATTTAGTGAAACAAGAGCTATGAAGATTAAATGCTGTTTTTATTGTTGCTGCTGTTGGAAAAAAACAGTATTTGGTCAAGTCCTCTACCTTTTAGATCCCTTTCTTTAAACTGGGTAATAGGAAACATCATTGCATCTGCAAGCTGAGTTGAAAGGACTGCATGGCAAGAGCTGAGCTGAAAAAGACAAAAGAAGAAAATCTTAGGAAAGCAATGCTGAGACCAAATCAAATCACAGCAGGTGGACATCAATGTCACTCAAAGACGACATGTACAACTCAAACACATTTTTGCATGTTCCTTTTTTTGCAGCTACTTTTTTCTAGGTTCCAGATCTCATAATCAGTTTTTTACAGAAAACCTCTCGAGTTTAGTTTTTTTCTGAACTTTTCCAAGCTACTGGTTCATGTCCAAAACCAGCCTCATCCATCCTGACTAGTCTGTTTATTTGTCCAGCTTCCCTCCAGCTACATCACAGCCCATTTTTCACAGATCACAGAGGTAGAACAAAATGTGATCCTCCTCCTAAAATGCTTTTCAAGTGAGGAGAGAGATCACAACAAAAATCCTGATTCAGCTCTTAATGGTGCTCAGTTGTGAGTCCTGTGAGTCAGTATCCAAGAGAGACAGCAGGAGGGTCCTGACCTGTGTCAGTCAGGTACCTGAAATCAGGCAATACAGACACCCTCGTGTACAGAGCTGCTAACAGCCACTGTCTAATGGTTCTGGCTCTATCTCTAGCAGTTAAACTATGTTTTTTTCAGCAGTGTATCCTCATTTTGCTGAATTCATTCTTTATCTTAAGGTTATGTAACTTTAAATAGATGCTGCAATATAGAATTAATTGTTACCCTTGTTGACAAATGAATGTCATTTCTGTACCTCCTGGCTTAAAGGAGGAGTTATTAGGCAGTTAAAGTCTGCACCTGACAGCATTAGCAAAGCACATACAAGGACTTACCTCATCGATCACTTTTGCAAATTGCTGCAGAGTGGAAGTCATGACTTCATCATCTCCCCCAAGTGGAAAACGCTGAGAAGGCAAAAAGAGTTATGTTGTTTGCAGGGCCATTCACAAAACTGGATTAATCATCTCTATGAGTATATCAGGTATTCCATTATTTTAAAATATTACACAGTTAAGATATACTGAAGCAGTTCACCTCATTAGGTGGAAAAGGAGGATAGGGAGCAGCAGCCTCTTAAAAGAAGCAAATTTTTGTTTTTAACATTTTTAACCTCAGAAAAGGGGACCCAGCAGCAAAGCTACCAACAAAGAATCCTTCATAGTACAGGTTACAAGGGAAGAAAGTTATGGATTCCAGAGTTTGTGCTTTCAGAGATGGAATTATGCTCACAGAGCAAATTATGGTTGTAATTTGGAGATTGCAATGCAATCTCTTCTCTTTGGGACTACTGATATTTAAGCACTTAAGGGTAAACAGGTTTATAAATTAAAACCAAAACAGAACTACCCTAAGCAATTCTCAAAAAAACTAATCCAAAAGTAAAATATTTCAAAAGTTATTAATATTCTTCATGGTAAGAGGAACTTCATTCTAGTTTAGTTGGAAGAACTAAAATAAAGGCAATATATTACTTTGGCAACAATTGAAACCACCAACCACAGCAGTTCCTTTTATCTGGACCAAACCTAAATTCATTCTACACTGTGCTCTGGGAGATAAAATACCACAGAAATACACAGGATTTTGAGCACAGTATCTGACCACACACAGACAACATGATTTATACAGTACCTGTTTCTCATACTCCTTCAGAAGCTTTGAAGTCAGATGAGTTGCTGCACTTAATTCATTCTGATTTAAAAAAAGGGAAACATGAAAACCAATAAAAAGTCAAACAGGTAAAGTATATCTAAATTAAAAATACAGACATAAACTCAAATTTTTAGAAAAACATACAGAAGACATTCTGGCATAAAAGTGGAGTTATTTCGAGATGAGTGAAACATGAATATATTGTGGGTAAAAAATAACCTCCCACTTGGTACATACTATTATGCACACTGAGATCATTTTAGTGTGTGCAACATTTTAGAAACACTTGGGAAATACATTAGAGTTACTTAGAGAACAAAGAATATAATTTCACTTGTCATAAGAAATTCTGTTGCAAAAAGAATCACAAGAATTTAGTCTTAGCACTCCGTAACATACAGAAAAGCAATCATTAATTCTTACTTTATTTCACTTCTACATTTAAAGCATATGGAAGTTAAAGAAAAGCATATAGAAGTTAAAGAAACATGAAATGTGGTTCCAAAGCTTTATAATGCATTCAAGAATTTCATTAACACTACCTGAGCATCATATATTCTGTGCATGGCTTGAAACAATTGATTGATGTAATTGGATATTGCAGCAGCATCTTCTTCAAACACTCCCAGCAAAGAGCGGGTCTGTAACAATCAAACAGCCAAAACACAACCATGACAAGTTAGAAGAGAAGAATTTAAATATCATGGAATTTCAGACTTAAATAGCATTATTTCAGGTTTCATTACTGGAAATTCTATAAACCCTCCAATACTGTTTAAAGGAATGCTAACTGTTGCATGCCAAAGAATCTCACAGATACCCAAGCTCAGCCTTCCTCCTCCTGTCAGCCTCTCTCCAGGTTAATACATTTTCAGAAAGGAAAGGGCCAAGGGAGATGGAAAACTGTTAAATATAGAAACTGTGAGCAACACTGGGCTCACCGTGGTACATCCCTAAGGAGAAGGGTAAAGATTATTGGTATTAAACAGCTTGCCAGGTCTACACATCTCCTCTGCAGTGAGATCCAAATAAAGGCTGTGATAGTCTCATACTGTCCAACCTGAACACAGACATCTGCTGGTTGTGCTTGGACCTATAACTTACCTGTGGGATACCCATCAACTCAGTGATCAAAACGTTGAGGAACTACACCAAACCAAAACAAACAATACAACCTGCATCTGATTGTCCTCAACATACATATTTCTCACCACTGGAAAGGAGTGAAAAGATCTGTCCTTACCCAGCTTGTCAGTCTGTCTGTTCTTTAGCTGGTGTCACCCACAAGCCTGATGACTCCTGTGCCCAACTGCACCGTGTGCATCACTGATGGTGCTTAACAACCTCCACCTCAAAAATCAACCTCTCTTATCACTGGCCACCTATTAGACTAAAACTGGTCTCCATCTAAGCCCAACCACCCAGGCAGTTTTTCCACTCAGGTCACAGTCCATACCTCTCCCTTCTGGCCAGAAGAATGCTGCCAGACCATGTCAGAGTCCTTGCTTAAGCCAGGGTGACTGACATGCCCCGCTCTCCCTCCTGCCCAAGGGACTGACTCCACAAGAAGGCAATCAGGTTGCTCAGGTGTAATTTGCCTGTAAGCTTAAATGAGATGCTGACTGCATGCTCTTGCATCCTTTTTGCACTTGGAAGCAAGGTTATTCCTCCTCACCATGAGGATTTTGAATGGCTTCCTTCCACCAAAAATCCCAAAGGGGGAAAAGCAGAGGATGTACCAGTAACTCTGCACAGCCACACTGGCTTTTCTTAAACATTGCTTGGGATGCTTGGCTGTAGAAACAGGAGCAGTGATTGCAAGAGCCACAGAGGAAATACTTTGGCAATGTTTTAGCAAAAGGACCGTGCTTTGTTCCTAGGTTTACACTAACATTAATGTCCAGGCAGAAAATTAAAAGAATCATAAGCACATAATTGGTTTTTTTTCCCAAACTATGACTGTTAAATACTTGAAATTGGAAATTCTAGTTTTTAGTCTTCCCTAGGCTGTCTTTAAATTACTGAAGTCTTTAGTCCATCTCCCCTTGAAGTATGAAGGTCTTTTTCAGCTATTTCTAATTTTTAGCTTTTAATGATAATCAAAGAGTACATATTAAACCCATATAAAGTATATTATTTAATAATTCCTTCTGACATAAGATTCTTTTATTTAAGTTGCATTAGATGCCTGGCTGTATCACAATTACTGTCATGCTATATAATGTCTAAAAAGTATTTAAGTATTAAAAAATATAATCGAACAGCATAATCAGCACAAAAATAGCTTTAATGCTGGTTCTAGTTTATAAAACAAGTGGAGAGAGGTGGAGAACTCAAATCTTTGCCAAATGTGGCAACATGTGTCATTCTAACAGCCTTGACTCTCCCATTAAGGTAGACAAAGACTCAAGAATGCAAAAGAAAAAATTACAGGGCACTATAACCCATGACCTTTAAACCTGAACATAAATAAACCTGAGCTTGTAATTTTAAAGGAGTATTATGTAAGGTTTCTGGAGTATACTAACTCTTTAAAACTGAACATGGAAAAAAAATTATCTTTATGTTTTACTTAAAAAAGTCTGTTATTGATGTTCAACCATCAAAACAACATTACATGATACTGACGGAAAGAAATTAACCTGAAACTGTAAATAAGTTATGGCAGACTTCTGCTTAGCAGAAAATGAGAGCAATTGTTTACTTATGTTTCTAGTAAACTCTGCATCCTTTTCCATTTTCTTTAGGATTCTTTCAATCCATGTTTGTGAGCAAGCAAACAGCAAAGGACCAGGGAGGAGCTGCATGAAGAAACCCCTCGTTAGAAGTGAGTGTTTTAAGCCTTCCATGCCATCAGGAGGCCACTGCAGGTGACAGGAGACAGAGCCTGTGCCACCAGTCTCTTGGCTTTTTTGTGGTGCAATGCTTTGGGAATGCAAATCAGTGTGAGCAGAAACTCTCTCTAAACATACACTGAGTGTGTGTGTAATTTATGTCCTAGGTTAATAAGTAAATTGCCCTGTTTGGCATAGCAAAAGACTATGTAAGCTTGGCCCTTGGTTTAGGCCTGACAAGCACAGTGGTTAGATTTTGATCCTGTGACAACAGGAAATGAATGGGTTTGACATTTTTGAAAAGCCTTTCCTTCCTCAGACACAGAATAAGTTTGAGATGACGTTTATATACCTACAGTCAGTGTCTGAAACACGAACTACAGGCCATGGTGCAGCACTAAACAACCCCCAGGCTGGTGGGCTGTGCAATATTCAGCATGAATGTACCCAAGGCATGGCAACTCCTCCAGACAGAGGCTTCTGCTTTCTTCAAGCAACATTTGCTGCCATTTCCACTGCACTTTCAAAGTAACAGAAATTAACTAATGTAACGAATGGACTAAGCCAACAGAACACCGAGTCCTTACTAGAGGACGTTGACTCCAGAATTCATCTGAAAAATTGACTGAAAGATGTAAATTTCTACCTACAAAAGACAATATTGACAAATCCAATTACTTAAGCATCTCAAACACATCGGGCTGAATCAGTCCTTGCTTGTCTGTATCACAACTAACTTGACATGGAAAATTCTAGAATTACAATTGCATTCCAATAAGTAACATTTTTTCATGTGCTTCCCAAATGTCCTCAGATGGTCCTAAATTCATGTTACATTTGACATTTCCTGTAAATATGAATAGTTCTGACTTCCTAAGAAAATACCTTCAAGAGATAATTTTTTAAAATCAGTATTATTACATGACTCTCAGAATGGTTTCCTCTTCATGAGATGACAGCAGGTTCGGCCCCTGGACCAGAACCCACATTAGAGGCCAGATCTCATCTCACATTCGGCATTTGACCTATTTGGGGCACTGTCCTTAGGAAATCAATTTTTCCTTTTCTGCATGGCCTTCTTTTGCTTTTTTTAAGTCGTCCTTCCACTTGATACAGAATTGTAAAGTAACTGTCATTTTAGGGGCTAAATTTCCCTTTTTAACAAGTGAAAGTTTCTCTTCCTATGACCCAGGAATTAAAACTACCAATGCACATGCTATTGCAATATGGGACAAACTGCTCACTATGTAAACCATGCACCAGAACAAGGATTTTAATTCAAAAGGCTGCCATAAAAGAAAATACATTGCAAGCTTTCTCCAACATCTAAGAAATACAGTACAAGGACTTGCTATTGCTGCTGCCAGCAAGAGAAACCAGAACCTCTGAATAAAAGCATTTCCTACTTTTGTAAGAAACGGCAGCGCACTACAGAGCATCGCTGACAGAGATCAGGGAGCAGCAATGCACGAGAAGGGTCGGAGCACGGAGAGTCTCGGGGCACCATGTGCTGCCCACCCACGCTCCGCACTGACCACGGCCGCGATAACCTCACCCAGCCCCGCTGCTCACACGGCTCTGCTAAACCTTAACGCGCCTCGGTGAAAAACAAAGGGGAAAATGGTTTGAGAAGGTAACGCGGGTTTTGTGGTCAGGACGTGTCCAATATCGAGCCCGAGTGCGAAGGCGGGGGTGGAGATCAGAGAGCGGTGCCGGTACTGCCCCGCCGGAGATGCCGCAGCACCCAAGCCCAGAGCCCCGGTCCCGCTCCCGGCCCGCGGCACTCCCGGGAGGGCGGCGGGGCCAGCGGGTGACGACGCCGCGGAACCCCGAGCGGGCGTTGGCAGGGCACGGCCGGGGCGGAGAGCCCGAGCCGAGACTGTCGGAGCCCGCGGGGCCGTGCGGGCAGCGTCCCCGCCGCGCTGCTGGAGCGTCACCCTCCCTCCCTCCCGCCACCGCCGCGGCTCTCCCGGGCCGGGAACGACAGAGAAGCAGCGCTGGGCCCGCCAGCAGGGGCTGGGCCCGATACGGCCTCCGCCGGACCTGTCTTACCTGCGGGCTGTCCTCCAGCGTCTCCTCGATGGGCAATTTATCGATGCCAGGCATGGCGGCCACCGCGCTGAGCCCCCGCGGCTCCGCTGCCCCCGCGCCGGCCCAGCCGGACCGACCCGCACCGACCCCCGCCCGCTGCGCGCCGGACGTCCCGCCCCCCGCGCGCCCGCCTTCCCCATTGGCGGGCCCGGCTTCCCCATTGGCGCTCCCGTCTTCCCCATTGGCCCGCCCTCCCCTCCCACCCGGCTGCCCATTGGCTGGCGGGCCTGCCCGTTCGCGCGCGGGCGCGGGGGATGAGGAGGTCGCGCGCGGCCCCTCAGGGCCGAGGCTCCGGCGGAGACCCTGGGGCGGCTCCGTGTGGGGAGCGCAGCGGAGGCAGCCGGGGCCCTGCTGAGGTGATTCCCCGGCAGTGCGGTCACGGCTGTCAAGCAAAGTGTCCTCCCAGCCCTGTCTGTGCTCCGGGGATGGTTGTGGTCTCCTCACAGACAATTACCTTGAGGGCCGCTCCACAGCAAGGGGGCGCCGTTGGGTCCCTGCCGTTCTGGGGTATCTTTGGCCCTCTTTTCTGGAGCATCCCTTTTGGCAAGTCTCCTCTTATCCCTGCCGTGTGGATGGGCCCCAGGAGGACGCCAGTCGCTTCTACGGTGCTTACAGTGAAACGACAAGAGGACTTACGCTGAGACAGGAGAGGTTCTGATTAGATATTAAAAATTAGTATCTCCGCTCGCTTAGTCTGAATAATTGTGCTGCCATAGGTTGGTGGCAAATTATGTACGCTTAAAGCTACTGTGAGGGCTTACTGAAATCAAAACAGATCATTGGTTCGACTTGTGAACTGGTTCAGCTCTGAAATTACTTAGAATTGTAGAATCCCTAAGGTTGGAAAAGACCTCTGAGATCATTGAGTCCAACCATTAATCCAGGAGCCCGTGTTCACCACTAAAACATGTGCCCAAGTGCCACTTTCTCACATCTGAACACTTCAGGGATGGTGATTGTCAGGGCCACCCTGCCCATGGAGAAACTTTTCCCAATATCCAACCTAAACATCTCCTGGCACAACTTGAGGCTCTTTCCTCTGGTCCTGTCACTCGTTACCTGGAGAAGAGACTGACCCCCAGCTGGCTACAACGTCCTTGCAGGTAGTTTAAGAGAGCAAGTCTCAGTAGACTTGATGATAGTTTTTAGCTGGGGAAAAAACAAAACAAATCAAAAACCTATTCCTTTGTTGTTTTGCTTTTTGGAGACCAGGTGAACTTAGTCCAAAACCAGATTAGAAAGTGCATGAAGTCATTCAGCAGGGCAAATGATTAATGATTGTGCAGTTTTGCTATGAGACCATTCTTTATGTTATATCAGGTTATGATTTACCATTTAAAGCAGATAAAGGCCAGTACTGGTGTGTTAAATGTAAACAATTAAATATTTTTGAGGTGGCTTTTGTTTTGTTTGTTGGTTTGGGTTTTTTGATGGGTGGTGGGTGGTTTTTTTGTTTTTGTTTTTTTTTTTGCTGTTGTGTTGGTTTGTTTTTCCCTGTAGGGAGTGGTGAAGAAATTTCCAAGTTAATACTGTTCAGTCAATTAATTTGCCAGCTCAGCTGGTGACTCACCTGACTGAAGCAAGTCACAGCAGCTCTCCCTTTCCCTGTCAATAAGGATAATAATTCAGGGTTATCTTACAAGGTATTTTAAAGACTAAGTGCTGTATCTGCAGCTATGTGACAGGACATTAACATTGGTTCATGACCAATAAATGCATGTGCTTCCTGGATTTGAGACAGTTAACTTGTGACCAAGCTTTACAGCAGCAATAAGAAATGACTTTGTTTTGTACTGGAAGATTGTTTTCCCAGTGGAATTCAGGAAGGTGGTCACTTTAAGTGGATTTGGTTTAGTTAGCTTTGTGTGTTCACAGCTGTAAGTGGCATCCAAAAGTTTTACTTGAGCCACAAATTTGACTGCAACAAATGTAATAGGAATGAACTGAAGAATGCCTCTGCATCCTCTCATTGTGGTTTTAGCGTTACACTGTTTTCAGCATTGTAGACCTTTTGTTAGTGTGTGAGGGGTTTTTTTTGTTGTTGTTTGGGCTTTTTGATTTGTGGGGTTGGGTTTTTTGTTTGGTTTGGGTTTTTTTTGGGGGGGTTGTTGGTTTCTGTTTGTTATGTTTTGTTGTTGTTTTTTCTGCAAAATATCTGCTAAGAAGCCTTAAAAATGTGGGGAACTAACGCTTGGCACTTTGTCAACAGAGAGAAGAGCAGTGAACACATCTTCAGGGGATTCCAGATGTGTGCCCTTATGGAGAGAACATTTTGCCCCTGCTGGAGGGGGAAAGTAGCTGTGTGGATAAGGTAGGCTTTATTTGCAGTGTTTCCCACTTTTTAATACAGTGTTTCTCATACTTTTGCTAGTGACAACCTTGGATTAATCTTGAATTTACCTGCATTCACTTAATCTCCCTGTGTCAAAAGAGCTTTTACTTCAACCAAGAAATAGCTAACTGCTTTTGTTTTGTGAAAATTGGTGTTACCATTGGGAGGTATTCTTGCTTTAAAAAAACTTGGGAATTCTGAAGTTGGCTTTGAATATAATGCTTGTTATTCGTGTTAAAAACATCTTTGAAAGAGAGCTTTATGCAGCATGACTTCTGAGGTGGTGAGATACTGGGTAAAGAGGTTGTGGGAAAGGTGAATTTTTGGAGTGTGATAAGTAATGAAGAAAGATGATCTATATACCATTTATATCCTTTTAAAAAGCTGAAAATGGTGCCCAGGCTCCAGTGGAAGGTGACCCAGCAGTGGGTGAGAAGAGCAAAAGGCAGCAAGAGTCAGAACTGAGAGCAAAGCCCCCAAGAGCTCTCGGTGTGGTCTCCTCAGCTGGTGCAAACAGCCAGTGGAGGCTTCCCGTCTCCTAAAGAGATGAACTCCACTGTCCCTGGGCAAAAACAGTGCAAAGTCTGAAAGGGTGATTAGTTTCCTGCCTCATCAAGTATGTGGTGCTGTAAGAGGATTGGATTTGCATATCCAAGGAGCAGTGACTTTTCCTATTATTGGTTACTTAGGATTCCCAATGTTTTAATGTTTGCTGTGTTGCTCTAATTACCCCTACCAAGGTATTTAGTTAAAAGTCTGTAGGTAATTTCAAATGGGTTGCAGGGTAGCATTGCTCGGTACTGATGGGCCAAAACAATGAAAAAGAGCTTTCAAGAGAGGGCTTAAGGTCCATAAACGGTGACTGGAGCTCGTCTTGCAAGTCAGCATTGCAGGTGGATGCATGCTGCCTGAAGATCCAGTGACATGTGTGAGAAGTGTCCTTGGGAAGATCACTTCTGGAATTGCCACTCTTTTAGTAGTTTGGTTTGACAACAATCTTACTGCACAACACAAAGTCAGGCCAGAAGGAGGGGTAACTTTTCTACCTGAAATAAAAATATTGTGTTCATGTTTGCCTGTTATTTTTGGACAAATCTTCCTTTTATAGTGTCTCTACAGAAATTCCTCCTTTTCTTTGCCTGAACCAAAAGCTGTTTTTGAGCATGTGATGTAAACTGCTGTGTGACTGACAGATGAGCTGGAATATAAAAATGTTATAGTCTGTATTTTATTATAATGGATGAAATCAGAATTCTGTCAGACTTTATTACAAAGCCTTTATCTCCTTTTTTTTGCCATTACTCATAACTTTTTTGTGTGATTTTAAGTGTTGGCTCTGTAAGATTTAAATATACTTCTGTTTGCTATAAACCTATAAGGAGGGAGAACATTTGTGAGAAAAAGTTTTACTTGAGCTACAAATTTGACTGCAACAAATGTAATAGTAATGAATTGAAGAATACCTCTGCATCTTTTAAACCTGTAAATTTGAGTGTACTGCTTCTATTACGTGAAGTTCTGCTTTTATGTGGTGAAGAATTATCAGGAAATTTCACATCTGGTATGTTTCAAAAAGGCTGCAACAAAGTTATTTTAATAAGAAAAATGAATGCATGAATTATTTAAAATAGTTGGTGCAACTGTTCCTATTAGCTAATCCAGGCACTTGGAAGGCAATTACACTGAGCTTTGACAACACTGCCAACCCACTGCACAGTGCCTTATGCCAAAAGCTATTGTTGTTTTATTGACCACGTTCACCATTACATATGCATATGAAAAAACAGAGGCATTTTCATCGGGATTACCCTAATAGCATTAAGAGATTATTTTTTAAATTTCCTTGGAAGGAAATTCACTTAAATGAGATTACTTATTACTTGACTGGTTTCCTATCATGCTTCTATGTTTAGGTAAGTGGAGTCCATTAGAGTATAAAGTTTTTTAAAAAACTGATTTTATACATTAATGATTTCAAATAAAAGAGAAGTACTATATTTGTGCACAGCTTCTTTTGAGAAAGTGAAGTCGATGCTCTGGTTAGGAGAGATAACACTTTTTGTCCCCCTTGGTGGCCCCCCTAGTGTCACCATTAGTTGCTAATTACTTGCAAACAAATAAACAATTAACTCCTCGTGCCTCTTGGTGGGAGAGTTTTCATTGACATGCTAAAACTTTCTAATAAAAGATTTTAATTAATGACGTTACAAATCCAACCCCCTTGTCAACATAGCTATAAGGGGGCCTTGTGGAGAAATGCAAGTGCAGTGCCCCTGCTATGCTGGCTGAGGGCGAAGCTATGGCCGCTCCCTCGCTCTGTGCTGCCGCCACGGCGGCCTCTCCGCAGCGCCACAAGGTGCCCGGCTTTGGAGACAGCAAAACCACGCACTGCTCCTTCTCAATTGAGAGTATCTTGGGGCTGGAGCAGAAAAAAGATGGCATTCCAGCTGGGAAACCTCACAGACCCTGGATGGATGCATGCACCAGCTTGGGTAAGTCAGTCTGTTTTGTAACCTCAAGCTTTTACCCCTTAAAAATACTGGCATGTTTCTACTACAAACCAGTAAACTGAAGCTCTCCCTTTCTTGCTCTTTCTAGTTTTAGGTGATGACAGTAATCCCCATCTGCAAATCCCTGTTGTTTGCTATGAAAATCCATTATTTCATGCTAGAAGTGATCCAGTGCAAGAGGAAAACGTTTTGAAATGTGAAAAATATTTTTCAGTCACTGAAAGGCTGTCTTTCAAACGAGAATTGAGCTGGTACCGGGGTAGAAGACCAAGAACTGCATTCACTAGAAACCAGGTAGGGCTTTCCTTAGCATTTAACAAATGAGTAACGATGTAGTTGAGTAAAATGTTGGAAGGAACCTCTAACAGCTGCTAAGTTCAGTGTGATGTACCTCTGCAGAGAGAAATGTAATCAGGAACTGGTGTAAATTAACAGGAATGTTGCTAATTTCAGCAGATCTGTGTTTATGCACGGAATCATTGTGCAAACACTGATCAGAAGTCTCCTGTTGAACAAACTAAGCTGTTATTTTATTTATTTTATTTATTTAATGTATTACTGCTATGAACATAGTGTTAACTATTCAACAAGTGTGTTTTAATCTCCTCAGATTGAAGTCTTGGAAAATGTTTTTAAAATGAACTCCTACCCCGGCATTGATATTAGAGAAGAGTTAGCTCGCAAATTAGATTTAGATGAAGACAGGATCCAGGTAATTAAAGATTTATTTGAACTTTTCTGTAATTCCAGCTATATGTACTCTCTGCCTATATACATAAGTGTTTGACAGCAGTAATGAGAATTTAATACTCTCAATTTAAACCAATGTATATACAAGAAACATGCCTTCAATGATTTGTGAAATGGAAACCATTGAATTCCTTCTGAAATCTAAAGCCTTGCATAGCACTGATGAAGAATTAATCACTATAGTATTTCCACAATATCTGCTCTGTTAATCTCTAGTTATTATCTGCAGAACTTGATAATTTCCTTAAAATAATTTTTATGTTTTTCTTGTCACCATATTTGAAAAATAAATTTGAAACAGGTATGGACATAATTTGTAAGACTGCCAGCAGAGCATAGGTGTGTTAAACCAGTGTTTGAACCTATGTCTTTCTCTGGCCAAAAGCAAAATCTATTCAGGAATGTTAATTATTGATTTCTAGGTAATTCAATGTGATAACAAGCATACTGTAAACATAAGAATTTGGGCTTTGCTTTGTTGTTTATCAAGCTCTTAAGTTGCAAGTATTATATTGGGCTTGATGAGAAACTTGATGCTGCAAATAGTTAAGCAGCTGAAGAAATAGCGCCATAAGACATGTGTGAATTCCAGATGTTCATGATCTTCCAGGATCTGATACTGTCACTGAATTTAATACCAGTTTTTATATTAATTACAGTGAAGCTAATCTCATTTTCCAGTTAACCTGGGGATATTATTTTCTTTGTCTGTGGTGTTAAAATTACAGGCATCTGCAGATTTTAAATTTATATTGAACTTGCTAACTGCTGTCATCACACAAAATATTGTCATACTGTGTGAATACTTTTAAGTTTCAAATATTATTCTGCTTCCACTGCTGTGTTTCTGAAAAGCATCCCTTCTCTTTCTGTTTTAGATCTGGTTTCAGAACCGCCGTGCAAAGCTGAAAAGATCACACAGAGAATCTCAGTTTCTAATGGTGAAAAATACTTTCACCTCCAGCCTGCTAGAGTAGAAGGAAGGATGGTTTGCTGTTACAGTACTGCTGCAGAAAATGAAGAATTATTCATAACCTGTATTAAGTAATGATATAGTAATTATGATTTTATGCCCAGATTTGAAAGTTTATTATAATTTTCATTCAAATAAACTGTAAATACTTGAAGTTTTATTCTAATCTACTTTTTGTGGGAAAAGTGAACTTTTCCTTAATATACTTGAGTAAGTATTTTCAGAGATTTTGAGATATTTTTGCAGTTTAAAACAATTCAAACCCTAGGTTGCACAAGAATTTCAGCTACTATGAATTACTGCGGATGACTTGACAAGCTTTATGGTTTTAGAAGAAGTCTGTTTCAAGTCTGAAATAAACTGTATGCAAAATAGATTTTGCTACAGGAAACGGTTTGTTGCATTGCAGTTTAAATAGCTCATTTATAAAGAATATGATAGTTTTCATAAATAAGATAATTTTTAGAAAAAGGTGTCTCCTATGGAAGGACTAATATTCAACTGACTTCAGTTTTAACCATTGCTCAGTTAAAAGAAGCTGACAATTATAATCTTTTTATGTAATTTTAATTAATTTAGGTTATTTGCCTATTTAATTCTCTAACTTGGTTATCTCCTCTCTTGTCAATATAACTGTTCCAGTTATGGAAATTGCCCTATTATCTTTTAATGACAGAATGTAGCATTTTATGGGATCAGATCAGTGGGGCCAGACCAGATATCCAGATCATTGCCATTAATTTTAGGGTGTTGAATTCATTTTTATCAAACAGTTCATGAAAGTTAATTATCCTCATATTTGATATTGAACCTGAAGTCAAGGAGAGCCATATACCAAAAAAACCCTCGAGTCTTTCTTCATGGGCACAATGAAGGGAACCATTTTAAGTACAGGTTGATGCTGCTCTTTGTTCAGCAGTGCTCTAAGCACTTGCCTCATGTGCTGGTGACCTTCAGTGAGACTCCAGCCTGTGTTTCTTGCTCAACATAAATTCTGCATTATCTGCTGAACAGACAAAATATTGCTCTTCCTTTCTTCATGCTTGTATCCATAGCTGTTGTCCAATAGGATGAAAGGTAAGTTGACAAAATAGGGTGATAGAAAAAATCATTTTATGTAGTCTCATACTAGGAAAAGCTAAAGGGAGGGATGATCTGACAGTCCTTACTTACTATTTTGAATTAGAGTTTGAGCTACAAGAGATTAAATAAAAACCATTTCTGTATTTTCTGAAAAATATCACTGAAAAACTGCACTACTTTAGAACTGGGTGACAGATATTGGCCCTTCCGTGTTTTTATCTTCATTGGCTCATTGCCTTCACTTTTATGCAGAACCCTAAAAATCTTGAATTGTTTGGCTTTGCTCCTGAAAATCTTATTTTAATATGGAAATAACAAACTTTTATCTGATATTGAAACATTTTTTTGTACTTTACTGGATTTGGGAAATAACATTCCTAACCAAATTCTGTTGTAATCCTGCATTCAAAATACTTAAGAGAACCACAAGTAAAGCAATTTAAATTGAGCCAGATCCATTGGGAATGGTTTTTAGAGAAATTGAAATCTCAATTCAGATACCTGCCTGATCTGGTAAAGGCAAAAACAATATTGGGAATGCATTCTTTTATTTTGTTTTTCTTCACACCTCAAAACGTATATTGCCCATAGCTTAACCTTACTGCAGGTAATCTGAAACTATTGTCTACTTTGCTTCTGGAAACAAAGTTTCCAGCAGCAGCAGATTAGACTAATCTGTACAGATTGATTGCTTAAGAACCTTACTCTATTATCTGGCAAATACCTAAATACACCTAAAGTCTGCTATAATGGAACTTGTCTCAAGTGACGGAAGTCTGACAAAACAATTTAAGAGAAGCAGTAGAATAGTAGCAGAATAATAATAGCACCAGCCCTGGTATCCTGCTCTCCATTAGCAAATGTTACCAGCAGGATCTTTAGTGTGAGGTGCTAGGAGTGTCCCACACAGTGCTAAGGGGGAAAGAATTTAAAAGCAGAGTTGCATTATTTGCTTCATTTGGCTTAGCTTGTTCTTCCCAGAGTAAAGGAATCAGCAAGTCAAAAAAGAGCCTCTCACTTTACATTTATACCTGTTTTGGCCAGCATGGGTTTAAATTGTGCCCATCACTTTCTCAAATGCAGCTGGATTTTTTTCCACCTTGAAAAGTGTTAGTCTGGACTTCACAGGGTGTTTGTCTTGTCCTGGCAATATGCAGGGCTGCCTTGGCAAAGGATGTGACAGTTGTGTTTCCTGTGCAGGAGCAGCAGTGGGGAGGCCACCCTGCATGCTGGCATCCAGCCCTGCTCTTTCATTCCTAACATTGATTTAGTTTCCATTATTAATTGTTAGATTGATGATCTTTGTCCTTTATTTTAAAGGACTTACATTATTGGATGGGAAATATAAGGTATTTTATTTTTAAAAATACTTTGGAGCTATAGTGATTGACCTGAATTATTATTTCATGTCCTGTTATTTGGTTAATGGATTCATCTTGAATCAAAATCACATTTTGTTATTTTATATGAGCAATTTATAATATCTTATGTATTTGATAATGAAAGAGTAAAAAGACAAAGTATAATAATCATTATATGAGGGGGAGCTGGGGCTGTTCAACCTCTTGGGGGGCATAGGGATCCCACCTGATTGCTTCAAGAGGGAGCTCTTGTGGTCACAGTGGGCAAACAGGGCTGTTGGTGAGGGAGAGGAAACCAGGGCTGCTGAACAGCCTTCAGTTCTAGATTCCTTTGTGGGGGAATAGTGCCTGGACTTGTGTGGCATGAGGGGAAAGGGCTACACAGAAAACATGGAAACCAGTGTGTCTGTTTTGGGCACCCAAAGGTGATATCGGTGGCCAGCAGCATTTTCAGGAGAATCCCAGGAAGAGTGAAGTGTTGCCTTGCATGGCCCACTGTTACCACTGAAGTTTTGCTTTCTTAGATTAACTAGCAAATGGAAAATTAATCATGTACTTGTTGAGTTTAGAAACAGCAATAAATTGGATTTCTTTTAATACCTGTTTTTTGCAGGACACTCTTTAAGCAAGGAGGCAAGAACATGATAAAAATGCTTAGGAATATGGGCTTGGGTGTAGCTGGGTGTGATTGCCAGTGACTTTCATACCCCTGGGTATGTTTTACATTTGATCTCATGGATGTGCTGTGGGGCTGGTAGTAGAGTGACAGAATAAGCACTGCATTGCTTGTGCCTTAAAATATAAAAGGAAAAAAAGAACAAAAAATCAGTGAAAGGATAGATTTTGCAAGTGTGTTTTGATCCATGTTGTGAATCAGTGTGAAGTTCAGCATCTTGAGCAGAGTGTGTTGTGGAATCACACAGGTGCAGGTAGTGCTTTTGATATTAAATTTCAAGCAGGGTCATCTGGCTTGGGATGTTGTAAGGATGTGTATGTGTGAGCAGTAAAATTGATACAACACCTAGACTGAAAGAGAAGTAAATATCCCTTCTTTCTGCATTTATGTTCTAGGATTTTTTCTCCTAGCTCCTAAACCAGGTTTTCCTCTGCCACTAGGATGGTTTGAAGGACAGAAGTAGGCAGGTGGTATAAGATAGTCCCCTTCATTAAAAATTATCTATGTCATTAGTCTTGTTATTAATCACTATGACATTTTGGGACTTTGCAATTTTTAAATTGCATGTGTTACAAACTCATTATCTCATGGTGACCTTTTAAAAAATCCATAACCTTGCATCAACTCAATTATTGTACCTTCTTTTCCTCTGATCCTTTCTTGCTCTCTTAGAACTGAATTTTTATTTTACTGGTCCATTACATTTTATTACTTCTATGGTTTTAAGTGCCTGACCACAATTTCTAGATGCTGGGGCATTCTCTTGTCTGTATAACCAAAATATGTTTTATAAAATTAAAATGAAAAAATATATTTTATTGATAGATTTCCTACTTTTAATTATTAGAATTTTATTGTATGGATCAAAGTAATACTCCAAAATATCTTGGGATTCAGTTTCTATGAATGATGCCATATTAAGGACATTAAGAAGATAGCAGATAAAGTATTCTGCACTAAAAATCGCTGGCTGTTTATTTGGCTTTTCCATATAAATTCAGGCTGTAAAGTCATACATTTTGAAACGGTTCTAATCTGTGTTTGAACCGCCTAGAAAAGTGCTGGGCTGCTCCTGTCCTCTAGAGGCTGGATTTAGCAATGACAGCCCCACTGCTGTGGGATTTAATCCGCACTCTGCAGCGGGGCCGGGGCACGGGATGCCCGCAGGGGATTGACTGATCCTTCCAATTACACAACATTTGTGACCGAATTAATGTTCTGCACACGTACAGGGCCTGATTTTCCAAAGCTCTCAGTGCTCAGTATTGAACAGAACTTAGTGATGGGTGGGTGCTTAATGTTTTTGATGCTCTGAACAGCCAACCTTTTAAAATCTTACCTCTAAATGAATTTAGGCTGCTGTTGGGACTCTGTGTCTGTAAGACTGCCCAGCCTTGTCAGCTTATGGTAGGAGAATATTTTCACATTCCAGAAAGGAATTCTCAGGAAGGGTTTCTTCACAGAAAGGGTTGTTAAACATCAGGGCAGGCTGCCCAGGAGATGCTGGAATTGCCATCCCTGGACATGCTCAAGAGACCACTGGATGTGGCACTGAGTGCAATGGTCTGCTTCAGAGTGTGATGGTTGGTCAAAGGTTGGACTCCATCTTAGAGCTCTTTTCTAAGCTAAATGATTCCGTGAAAGCTTTTGACAAAGTATCCTGCAGTTCTAGAATAACTCCATGTATTATGGTGTAAAACTTAGAATGACTTTTGATACAATATCTACAAATATAATTCTTCTGTGATAATAAATACAGTGTTGTCAATGCAAATATTTGCCAGGCAAAAAACTTATTGCCACCAGATTTTCAGTTTTCATTGTTTCATCACATTGGAAGGATAAGAAATTACTTTGTGCTGTATAAATACTGTGCACTTTTTGACTATTCTAATTGCTTTTCAAAGAATTCAGTCAGAGCAAAATATTAAAAAATATTATATTATCCATCTGTCATGATTCAAATATTTGTAGGATTCTCTAACTTCAGAGTAGCATTCCATTGTGTGCTATGGGATGTGTCTATCTGTCAATATTCCTGTAGTTTGCTCTAATTCATTTTGGCAGAGAAAGGAAGTCAGAGGGAAGCATTCTCAGGAGGCATCAGCACTGCCCTTAGAATGCTGAAACTTCTGTAAAAGTTAAGTTGGTTACATGGAAAATCTTTTCTTGGGGGTGTTTTTGTTGAAATTAAAAAAACCGATCCAGTCTTTTCCTCCTTTCCTCTGTAAACATACAATCCTGGGCAGTTAGTTTTATCACAATTTATGGTTTAGGAGGACTGGTGTTTTCAGTGGTTGCTACTATTGCAATCTAATTAGAAAGAAATAATATTAATCTATTGTAGTTTACCATATTAACAGGCTTTAACTTTCCATGGAGTCTTAACAAATCTTGTGCACTGCATTTCAGTCTGTTATTATCTGCATATTTATCTTACTTTTTCCAAAAATCAGCAGCTAACTCAATCCTGATATCCAACTGCTTCAGATTTGTGTTTTAAAATAATATGCCAGACTGTAGAGAAAAAGAACCATGAGTTTGTTTGGTGGAGAGGTAGAGCTGCCAGCAACAATTGTCATTCCTAATAGGGCCCTTCCTCTGTTTTTTTCAGCCCAGTCATGTAGAACTGCTGTGCATTCTTTCGTAAATCTGTTATGGAGTGTTCTAAAATTACACTGGAATATTTTGGGGAATATTTATCATATAAACAACAACAACAAAAAAAGGTAATTTCCATATGCCTCCAGCCTTGGTATTTTCTTTGTTTGTGTATTTCCCCTTGTGGGAGTAGAATGATGTGCTATTGACAAAGGGTTTTCCAATCTTCTTCCACACTGGTTGCACAATAGTCAAACTTTTTTTAATTCTTCCAGTCATGTTTCTATTGTTCTGCAGTGGTATCTGTTACAAGTGTCTCTATGCATTTTAATTGCAAAAAATTTCAGAACATTTTCTTTAGCCTTAATTACCCTTAGCTTTTGGCCCCAAATAACAAATGATGTCATCCCAAAGTGCTTGAGCAAATAGCTCTCCCTCAGTTAAATGGGAAAGGGTTTAAGGCAGGTTATGCTCAGTGAGGGGTCCCTTAGTGTGCTAGGATTAATTTTGCAGACATTGCCACAGGATGCTGTTGAATTGCACAATAGACTATTAAATCAGGTTAGGGTTGTTCTCCCACCCCACCTCCCTCCCCCGTGTTTCCCTGCAGAAGGAAAATGACAGGCTGTCTGCATGGGAAGCATTGTGCTGCAGTAAGAAAGGGTTGAGAGTAGAATTAAAACTGGAAACTTTTGTAAAGATGTTACTTCATTATAATTTCTGGCATTTATACAAACTGCATTGTGAGGATCTTGGTTTGCATTTTTAATAGCTAGTTGAGATAAAATTTCTATATTGCAGAAATACATTATTTTAAAATTGAACATTACAAATTATTCACTTGTTAAATAATAAAACATAGATAACTTTGGGGATACAGTTGTTGGTTCAGAATAATTTCAGTTCAACAGAGTTTTTATTGAAAAATGACTCATCCATACAATTTTTAATTTTCTTTGCATCATAAATCTACTCTTCTTTAAAAGTGCAGTTTCATATTACCCCTAATCCAGTGTAACAGAAGACTGCTGCTGAAAGATGCAGTCCTGCCCCGCTCCCTCAGAAACAACAGTGGCCACAGGGTGAGCCACTTTGGGGTGCTTTTGGAGAGGGAGGAGTGTGCTTGGTGGCACATCACTAAGTTGAATAATCTTAGAGAACTTCCTTTAGTATATTCATGTGAATAAACAGATACAAAACTAAACAGAAATACAGAAAGCAGACATTTGCCTACAAACATTTTCTGACAGTAGAAAAAGGAGGTGTCTGTGATACAGGGAACTGTGAGGTCTGGGGAGGGGTAACATTATATGAAGATTTGCATCCATGGATCACTGACAAATTGTTAATTTGATGGTGATCAGAAATAATTTTCATATAATAGCTGTTTGGTTTAGTTCAGTCATTTCCTTTTCACCATAACATACTCCTACATCTGATGCTGACTTGAGCCTCTAGGAATATAGGACTTAAACTTCTCTGGTCATTAAGTGCAATTTCCTGTAGAAGAGATTAAGTCAGCCAGAAAGGTCACAAGACCATTCACTCCCTTCTCTCTGAACTCTACAAGCCTCAAAACATCCCCAGATATCTGGAGACAGACTTGAGTTTTTTGAGAAAAATCTCAGACATGACACTGTGACAAAAAAGTGAGCAGGAGAGAAACTCTGTGGGATTCTGGAGAGGCAGCTTAGGCAGCAGGGAGGACTGGATGCTCTATTTCAGGACCTGTTGCAAAGCATCTGGATATAGAAATGGCTGGCAGTGTCAAAGTGGAATTCATGCATCCAATTCCATTTTCCCATCGGAGCACAGCAGCAGCTCCTCCGGAAGTGCCAGTAAAGGTGTGGCCCAGCAGGAGGCAGCTGGCTGCCAGGACAGCCTGCCGGGAGCTCCTTGCCACTCCTGAGAGAGCAGCACCACTGGAGTGGAGTTCTTCTGGAGGCTCTCACCCACTGGTACTGCCTGGGTGACCTTAGCAAGTGGAGTATGTCTCTACAGAAAGCACAAATTAAAACCAAAGAATGCTACACACAGGGCTCTTTTCCTGTCTTACTGAGGCACAGGTCTTTCCTGACTCCAAATCTAATTATTGGTTTAGCCCTGAGCATGTGTACAAGACATAAAAGCAAGCATCTTTATGTCTTGGTGCTTAGTTTCCCCATCTATAAAATGAGACTGGTAAGACAGATTTTTTCTTTGAGAGCTCTGTGTTTCATGAATTTTTGTCACATTTCTCAAGGCATAATGATTTAACTGTTTCCTTGAACAAGATGGGTATTCATAGATCAATTTCATATTCATTTGATTCAAGTTTCAATTCAATTTTATGGCTTGAGGTTGTTTTCCTATCACTTGATAACCTTTCACTTGAGCCTGGCCAGATCATTTGAAACCATGGCATGCTGTAATACAGAAGATTCCATGGAAACAGAATTTTTGTGACCCCTGACACAGGTGGAAATTCTCATGCCTTGCTGGGAGTGTCCACATCCATTTCACATTTGTTAGTTTTGTTCCTGAGGTTTGATCCTGGAGGATGGTTCTTCCTCTATTTTGTGCTCCATGCTCATCCCATGGATAAACCATCCCCATGGAAGTGGGACAATTTAATGTAAATGGGTACTTGCAAAAGATCTGATTTTCTATCTTCAGAGATCTGCTGGAGGAAGTTCCAGAAGATCCTCACATTGAGGGATTTCTGTTCTGGGATCTCTTTTAGCACATTGTCTGCTTGGTTCACTGCATCTGATGCTCCTTTCCTAACAGTGGGCAGTGTCTGTCTGAAACAGGAGTTACTGACTTACTGCAGTATTGTGATATTGCAATAGCCATGATTGTCTGACTTAGCTGAATACTCTGCAAGCCTGATGCATCCTTTCTGCCCCAAAGGGAGCTGTTTGAATGATTTCTTTTGCAGTTAAGGTCAGTCTCTCCTGGGAGAGAATTCTGTGCTAGAAATATGAACTATGGATGGAGCATAAGTCCAAGAATGAATTTTCTCTGAGCAATAGAAAGATTTTGTAGGGAGTTTTTAACCATATTACTGGAAATTTTTGGTCCATGAGTTTTCATGTTTTTATGGGAATTGCTGAGTTCTCACTGTCTCCTCCATCTGGGAACAGCTGCTCAGAAAGGAGAAGGAAAAAAAACCCCATATTTTTAGCTTTAAGCAGGATGGGAGAGTGGCAACCAAAACCAGCTGTAGAATGCAGGATATTGATACCCATGACTTTTGGGTATTATGCATTCTATACTACTCAGAAACAAGAGACTGTTGTAAAAAGGACAAAGGAACCTACAGACAAGCAGAGTCCCCACAGCCACTTTTGCCCTTCCATGAGCTCACAGCAGTTTGGAGACTCCAGTTAGAAACACTAACTGCAGTCATTTGATTCCTGCCTCTCCACTACTGTTTTCCACCAAAGAATTCAGTGGAAATTATTCTAAATGGACCTGAAGCAATGCAATACTTCTGTGTTCAGCCAGTGCACTCACAGGATAAGCTGGTCATGGTGGCAGCATGGAGGAACTGTTTTTCAGATGTGTCATTTGTTATTAGCTTAGGCTGAAGTGTTGGGAAGGAAGTATCAATGCTGGTTTTGTCAGATGGCATCTTTGCTTTGTGCTGCTAGGTTTGAGCTCTCAGTAAATCTGACCAATCATTTTGCTGCTTTTTGGATACTGCCAGTGGAACCAGGGGCAGCTGTGAGTTCTTCAGTTGTTCTGCTAGCAAGGCATTGGCACTATTTGTTGTGTGTCTGTTTTTGTTAAAAACATCATAGGCTAATGCATCAATAGCTCAGATAATGCTAATTTTGTCTTCACTTAAAAATTACAGCTTCTCCAGCAGTCTAGATCTCAGTTAACAGAAAAAGCCAAACATTTCCCCCATGGTTTAGAAGATTTAATTGCAGATCTATGGCATTATGTTCAACAGAGAATCCTTGCTTGTCATAGGTGGGTATGGGAAGCAGAGGTATTTACTGACCTGTAAATGAGCTGTACATATGTCTTCCTTTCTTGAGCCATGATGCTGTGGTATTTTATGTCCTTTCTAATTCATTCAAACATAAAAGAACTAGTTATTTACAGCTTTTATGCAGCCTGACTTGATTAAAAATAAAAATGCTCATATAGTTTTCAAGCCTGCTAGATGACTTCTGAATAATGCAAGGAGGAAGTAAAGCAGGAATACCCAGACAGAAGTGTGTGGTGTACAGTGAGAAAATGTGCTAAACTTCCATTCTGGCCTGGATGTACTTGACCATCAAAAACATCTCATAAAATCAGTGGAATTCCACCTAGAGACTTAATGTTACCTTTTTCAGAATTCCAGCCTGCAGGTGAAATGGAGATCAAAAGTAGGAGCCTTTTTTATCCCAGAGCAGCAAAGAACAATGGTCTAATCTCTAATTTTTGCTAAAAAAATGTTTAATATAAAAAATGTAATTTCTGTTCATGTCACAATGGAGGGCAATAGCCATCCTAAAGTCACAAACCTGTTTTCAAAGGTAACTCTGAGTGCCAGGGCTATGATCCATCAACTTAAACAAAAAGTTTAAGAAAGCTTTATCATATTATTTTCACCACTAGTCACAAAAGATGGAAAACCTATGATAGGTGCAAAACCAATAGTAGTTAAAAATTACCAGCTGGTCGTGTTTCCTTTCAACTGATTGCCTTAGTGGTGGTTTTACATACTATTTTAATCCAAACTCTAATGTCTTTATAAAATACTGATGGGTTTGTCTGTTCCATTAGGATGACATTTTTGTCCAAGATCAATCATAGCAAACAGAATGTACTAAAATCAAGGTTTTCAAAATAACTGGAGTTAAGTGATATGTAAAAGTGATGTATGACAAGGCCCTGGGCTGTCTCATCTGAAACTGAAGTTAGGGCTACCTTGAGCAGAGGGTTAGGCCTAGTGACCCTTGAGCTCTCTTCCAAGCTTGTGCCTTGGAGGAGCCTTGGGCTGCTCTTCTCTTACATGACTTTGAGGCAAAGGGGAGGAAATTGATGTAATTTACTGATCTATTACACCACCTTGCATTTGATATTTATCAGAAATGTGATTTATTTTATTTTAAAGAAAAGTGTTTCCATCAAAGCATGTGAGGTCAGAATTAACTCCAGTTGAAAAAGTTGAAATATTTATTGCCACATATGACTTCCTTTGCATTTTCAGCAATTGAAAATTTTAGGATAGTATGTTCTTCCAGCTTGTCTTCCTTAATTAAAGAGTAGCTGGTGTTTAGCCTGGAGGAGGCTTAGAGGCGACCTTATCACCCTCTACAGCTACCTGAAAGGAGGTTGTACCCTGTGGGGTCTCTTCTCCCGGGCAGTAACAGGACAAGAAGACAGCCTTAAACTGTGCCAGGGGAGGCTGAGGTTGGACACTGGGACGAATTTCTTCACCGTAAGGGTGATTGGACTTCGGAATGGACTGCTCAGGGAGATGGAAGAGTCACTGTCCCTTGAAAGTGTTTAAGGAAAGATTGGACATGGCACTTGATGATCTCAGAGGTGTTTTCCAACCGAATTGATTCTGTGATTCTGTAATGCATGAATTTATATCAAAGATCTGTGACTGGTCTTCCTTGGTACCTCTGTTCCTTGCAATGCAGCGAGTGGATCAGGAATGCGGTACCGCAGCACGGAACGAAGGTGGGATCGGCCCGGTACTGGCTTGGTCCCCTGACTGGCAGGAAGGCAGGAGCAGCCCGCCCGTGTCCCGGGGAACGGGGGGCTCCCGGGGCAGGGCAGGGTGCAAAGCAAAGCAAAGCAAGCAAGCACAGCACAGCACAGCAGCCGGAAGGGGTTCTGCTCCCTCCCATTGTTGCCGTTCGCAAGGGCTGGAGCGGAGCGGAGCGGAGCGGGGCGGGGGCGGCGGGGCCGGGGCTCGGGCGAACCCCCCGCCCCCGGGCCGGGCGCGCATGCACACACAGCCGGAGAGTCAGACACCCGGACAGACGGACAGAGCGGCACGCACCCGGCGGCAGCACCGCCGCCCGCGCCGGGCTCGCTGCGGACCATGGCACCGGGGCTGCAGCTCGGCTCCTTCCTGCTGGCCCTCGCCGCCTGCCTCGGCGCTGCCCGGCTCGCTGCGGGAGCGGCCGGCGGCAGGAGGGGCCCGGCGGCCGATGCGTGCGCGGGCAGGGTGAGTGGAGCAGAGCGGAGCGGAGCGAGCGAGCAGAGCAGAGCGGAGCTGCCGCTCCCCGCGCAGCAGCCGCGGCGGGCGCGGGGCTCTCTCAAGGCGCGGGGGCTGCGCGGGGTTCCGCGGGTTCCGCGGGTTCCGCGGGGCTCTGCAGCCCTCCGGGAGTGCGGGAAGGAGGGAGGGAGCACTGCGACACTTCTGCAACAAATAACGCTGCCCCGGGGCTCTGCATCTGGAAGTTAATTGCGGCCGGGAGGGAGGGTGGCATTTCCCGGCCAGGGATATTTATGGGTTTCTCGCCCAGGGCAGAGGCGGCTGGTAGCCGGCGAGTGTGAAGAAGTCACTCAACAGGTCCTTTACTGGCTCCCTGCTTCCCCGAGCCGACCTGGATAAAAGCGATCGCTGCGGCTTTGTTATTTTAATGATTCGAGGCCGGCTTGGGGTCTTAGCTCCGGGCCTGATCATTATACAGAGGATGTAGGAAATTTACGGGAGGGGGAAGAGGGGAGGAAGGTGATAAACGTTTTGTTACTGGTCTTTGCCTTTTGTTCCCCTTTCTGATGTGTTTTGCTGTCAGACTTTTCTCGATTGCTTTTCATATTCTTTTTCTTTTTTAATTTTTTAAAATATACTTTTAGCTACTTTTGAGTTGTGTGTTTTGGTTCGTTCCTTTCCTTTCTCCTGAGGGCTGGTTACAGGTTTAGTTGAAGCGTGGTGATCCGGGAACGCTGGAGGGAACACAACTGACTTTCATTGCTTTTCCTTTTTGTTAGACTGTCACTAAGGATTTTCTTGGGTTCAGATCAGATCCTTTGAGAACGTTGCTGCAACACAGAGTTCAGAAGTTTGTAGGGCATAGTTTAGAAAGGCGAAAGCATCGGGAAATATGTAAAGGGAGAGTGTGAAAAACAAACTTCAAAACCTGATCTAAACCTTTGTGTTGGATGGAGCAGTTACAGGTTTAGACTCCCCTGTTTGGTCTTTTTAGCAGAATTAGCAATGAAATGTTTTGGCTCGGTACGTCTATTGTGTGTTTCACCAGACATGGGCAGGGTACTCAAGAGGCTCATAACACCTCTGTATATTTGTGTCAAGTTTTCCATCTTCTATTAAGTAAATTATCACTATTACAAGTCATAGTATTTGACTTGTAATACACTTGAATTAATGTATATTGCATAGAAATATGCAAATGCAGTTTGTTCTGGATTTATTTTTTTGCTTACATAATATCAGTGTGTGTGTCAAACACGAATCTATCACAATTTAATTATTTTAATACAATGATTTTGACTGACTTTTAAATCAGCAAAACTCACATTCTTTCCAATTAGCATAACCCCCCCTTTGTCTTTATTGCTCACGATTAATGTACCATTTTAGCTTTTAAAATATTTGTACCAGTTTTTGGTTCTATTGTATTTTCAGCTTCAAGTTCAGACTTCCCTAGCCAATTTATTAGATACCTTGTCTGATTGTGTGGTTATAATTTTGTGGTCTGATTTTGCAATACCACTCTTGCACATGATTGCCTCCGTACTGCCGGCAGGGCAGCGTTTATTAGAGTAATGACTGCAGGATGGTACCCATTGTCTCAGTTATGTGGTATTTATCTTGGGCTGCATGTAAGTTTTGAGTAGACCTGACATGCTATTAAATGACTGATGGCCCCTCTAACACATTGTCTGCTCTGGAGCAGGGCTGCCTTTGAAGTAGTACCCTGTAGGAAGTAAAGAGACTATTTGCTCTATTAAAATTCCTTGGTATTTCCTCTGTTTAACCACAGGCCACTTCCCCTCTGCCACTCTAAACACTGCAGGGACACTGACTGATTGAAAAGACACAAGCCCTAAGTAATTGTATCCTATTCAAATAGTTATTCTTATTGCAGGTTATTTATAAGTGGTGTCTAATTAATGTATGTTAAGGGCATGAATAAATCTTAACATGTTACATAGAGAAAGTAAAAATGTCTAGTTTGCATTAAATGAAGTGGTTGAACTGAGGTAATTCTCAAGGGCATAAATAATCTAAAAGTATATAATTAAACTTTTAATGGTTGTTCAAGGAGAAATAAAATGTAGCTAGCTGGGTTTGTGTGTGCATTTAGATACATGCACATTGGGTATTTTCTTCTGCTAAAATTGTAAATGTGGGTTGCAGTTCCCTATGGTGAATCTTTTTTTCATCATTTGAGTGTTATTTTTGAGAATCTGTTCTATTTTTCTCCATATATACAGAGGTAATATACATACATGCACAAGTAATGCAGAAGTTTCTTTCACTGTGCAAAATACAGTTTTAAGTATCCTCAATATTTTGTAGCAGTAAAAAACTGACTTAATGAGAGCATATTACTGGACTATGGTTAAAAGAATTTGATGAGGAAGTATTTGTTGGCTTTATTCATAGCTCCTAAAACCGTTAATATCTAACATTTTCAAAACTAAAAACTAAATCACATTCTAGATGTGACTTTTTGTTTGTTTTACAATTTCCATCACAAAATATATTTATAGCCTGTATTATACATCTTCTCTGGTAACACACTGGCATTTGTCTTGCAAATGTTCAGGACTGTAGAATTTGGATTGACTTTGCTTGGTGCAGGATTCCTTTCATTGATGTTTAATAGGAATTTTGATGTATTCCAACACTTATTTCACATTAGGGTAGACGTTTGCTTAAAGTAGAATAGTGTTGCAAAGTAGTTTTCCATATGGATGATCTTAGGACCTCATATGCATACCTTTATCCAGAATAGAATAGTTCAGAGAAGGGCCTGTTTTAATCTAGAATAAGTGTGTCCACATGGGGAGCTATTCTGGAAAAGTAGACCCTGAATTTTTCTCATGCTCTAAACAAGCCACGAGGTGCACAGAGAAGACAGACGTGAGATCTGAGGATGATTTGAATATATTTCAGATTCATATATTCAGTGTTAAACACATGAGCAACTTTACTCTCAAGTTGTTTTGTAGATTCTAATGCAACTACACAAATGAGTATTTGTTTTCATGTTTAATTCCTCTGAAGTTCCTGGCATCAAATCGTGTTAAGTATAAAGCTTAAATTTAATGTGACTGTATGATGAGGAAGAATAAATAACCCAGCATTTTACCAGCCCTCTCCTCCTTGTTAGCAGAGAGTTGTGCCTTCCTTTGCTCTGCTAAGCAAAGCTGCTCAGACAGACTGGAGGGCTCTGTTCCCGTGCATTCTCCCTGAAACTCCCTGTGTCCCCTTCTATGCTCTTTATGTAAGGAACTTTCTATTTCCTTTTCACTTCAGAGCAGAGACACTGAAGATTTCCTACTGTTCCACTCTTGGGAGCTCTTCTTGCCTCATTATTCTTTCGGCTCAAGCTGCTGCGTCCCTACATTTATCTCCTCAAGCATACCAAAGCAGACTTCTACTTCTCCACAGTTAGGAATCTACCAGGCACAGAGCTAGGTCATCCAAAAATACTTTTCCCAGCTGAGGACGTGTTTTGGGAACTTTATTTTGGAGGAAAAACACTCTCTAAAATGGTAAGAAATTACCAAAGTTTAAATTTCTCCCTTCTATTTAATGTTATTCCCCAACAGTTAAAAAAAATCAGATTTTCTCATGCGGAGTATTTAAAAATTTGAAAAGCTACTAGACAGAAGACAGCCCTAAGATGGAGCATGGTGGAAGGTGTTAATGTTTGCCATCAGGGTGTTTTTTAATCTATAGACAGTTCCAGAGCTGCTTTAAAGCTCTGCAGACCAGATGCCAGCAGTTCCGTATGTGCCATTTTTTGGGAATTTATAGAATCAATAGTTTTCTCTCCCTGGCATCCAGAACAATGTGAGAGCATTTCAGAATTGATGAGATGTGTCGCTTAAAGCTTCCTGTGCTCTGTGATTAGAGACAATGCAACACGTTGAGTGCAAGGCTTTGCAGGCATGGTCAGTCATGCAGGTAGGCATCAGTATCACTTTTGTTTAGTTAGAGTCTGGCTTCAGGGTCCCTCCAGGGTTTGTTTTGGGGTTTTCTTTTGAATTTCATTTATTGAATAATGTAGCAGAGAATGAGACCCCGTTCCTACTCTAGTGTCAAAAAGTGTTGATGACAATCTGCCTATTTAAATTATTTTAAAAATGCACAAAGTAGCATAAATATGATCATGTTTAAAGTCACAGATGACTGTTTCCTCAGGAACTGTGAGGCTCTACAGTTTAATGCTGTGTTTTCAGAATGAGCATTCAAATGCATGACCTAGAGGAAAAAATATGGAAACATATGTTTATGTAATTGAAACTAACTCTCAGTATTAACAACAAAATTGTGTATTTCCAACAAAATTGTGTATTTCCTTATGTGTCTGCATGGAACTGGGCAATCTGAATGTGATGATAATTCATCAGCTGTTGACTTAACAGGGTTTCTACAGTTGGAGTCGCTTGGGATTGTTACAGATTTGATTGATTTCCTCTCCAGAATGTGTTCCTTACTTTAGATGCTGAACTCCACTCCCTGCCTTGCTTCCCTCAAAATTTGCTTTTCAGTAAGTACAAGTATAGAAACTGCTGGAGCAGACTTGTTAATTTAAACTCTTGAGACATTTATTTAAGAAGAAGTTCTACTTTAACAGATTAATACTTTATAGTCAATGGGTGAAAGGATGTTAAGCTGTCATGATTAGCTGATGCTAGCTTTTCTTTAGTTAATTACTTGGTAATGTTAATATAACATGGATGTTAGTCACTTAAAACTGCAACATTTAAAGGGTGTTTAATAGGGACCGGCTGTCCAGCAGATCAGTCTAAAGATGATGAAACAAAGCTTTGATGTGAGCTTGCCTGCTTAATTATGCTCAAAGGCTGAATTCTACCCATAAATTTAGCATGTGTTTTTAGAAGCAAACAAGAGGAGTGTGAAGTGTTCCTGCAGAACTGTTAACCTTGAATGCCATTTTTAGTTTTTAAAAGTAAATTTTTTTTCAAGTATATTGCTTTGATTTTATATTTACTCCTACCAGTATAATGAGGTGGATCTGAAATACATTTTTTCTAAAAGTTTAGGTTAGTGCTGATGTTCCTATAGTAGTTTTTATACTGTTTTTATATCTAAAAATGAATATTATGCATTAATACATCAAACCTAGGAAAAACCACATAAAAGTAGTATGAGTGCTTATTTTTATATCCTTATCTCTATATGAATTATAAAAAAGGATTGAATGGAAGTTTAAGTTACAGTAACCTAAAATAATATTAGGTCAGTACCTCTGAAGTACTTTAGGTTTTAGGTTATGGTAATGTGAAACTTTATTTAAGGGTCAAAATTTAAGTGCAGACTTGAAGAAGGAAGAATCCTGGAAGAAGGATTTTATCTTCTCATGTGTATAGTATTTTGTAGTTGTTTCACTGTCCTCCCCAGCTCTCCTCAAAAGGAGTGGCACATCCTGACACCCATTATTTCTATGTGATTTTATCATAAAAACTTTGACCAGGTATATACTTAGTAGAGTAGTGAATACAGGCACATACCAGTAATGGATAGGTTCATTGCAATATCCATACAACAGAAACACAGGTATTATCACTCTAGTTAGCCAAAATTCTGCCAGCCAAACCAGGGTATTAATGTGTATTTTAACATGCTTCAACTTGTTTCTCTTAGTAAATTGTACTTCCAGTGTCATGTCCAAGGCAGCATTTATGGATTTTAAAGGTATGTTGTTCTCCTGTCACCTCTCATCTCTGCATGGTAGATTCCAGGAGTGTGAGGAAAGTCAAATGTGCAGGTTGGGATTTGGTCTCCCAAAGTTTGATTTGATTATTAAAACTAATTAAAGCTTGGATTAGAGTTTTATCAGGCATCCGCACATGTTCCAGGAAATGCTGTATTCTCTGAAATTCTCTCACTTGAAGGCTATTACAACATTATGTCACTATTGACTCTGAAGAATTGTTCCAGACATTCTATTTTTATTATTTCTCTTTGGGCTGTGTTTCAGCAAGCCAGTAAATCTGCTTTTGGGGTGCATCAGTCATACTCCAATGAGCCCAAATAAATGTGAGAGGTAGCTTTGTGCTAGGGGGCTCCTACATCAGGTGTTGTACCTGAAAGCATCAACTCTGGCGTGTGTGTTCTGTTTGATGGAGGAGAGCCACAACTGTGTGTCCGTGACCGCTGTGAGTCAGATCTGTTCCTCTGGGTGCTGTGCCAGCACTGCCGTGGCGGCGCGGAATGAGCCATACGGCGGCCCGGGAGTCTGTCCGACCTGCCCGGGGCTCTGTCCGTCCCTCCTACCCGCGGGTCCGTCCCTGCTGCCCGTGTCGGGGGGTCTGTCTGTCCCTCCTTCTCGGGGGTCTGTCTGTCCCTCCTCTCCGGGGGTCTGTCCCTCCTGTCCGGGGGTCTGTCTGTCCCTCCCTGCTGCCCCTTCCCGAGGGTCTGTCCCTCCTGTCCGGGGGTCTGTCCCTCCTGTCCGGGGGTCTGTCTGTCCCTCCTGTCCGGGGGTCTGTCCCTCCTGTCCGGGGGTCTGTCTGTCCCTCCCGCTGCCCCTGCCCGCGCCCATGCCGGGGCCCTGCCGGCTCTCTGGGGGCGCTGCTGCTGCTGCTGCTGGACGCTGCCCTCTGTTCCCCCACCCTCTGTGTTCAGAGGGTCTCCCCCGAAGGTTGCGCTCGCTCCCCGTGTGCTGTTCCCGGGCTCACAGGAACAATGAGGGGCCGATCAGGAGCGTGTGGAGTTCAAAGGGCTCCCTCAGTGTGTGTGAGGGCCGGGAGCTGCTGTGAACATGACAACAACTGGACAGCATCAGTCAGCTCTGGGGCTGCTGGCTGGAGGGCATGACAGGCCTGCAGATCTGCTTGGAGCTGCACATCCTGAGCTTTGGGTTTCCAAATGATTGATTTGGAATGATGTAGCCATATGATCCTTTATCTCACAAAATTGTGTGTAATACCCATTCCTATACCCCCTGCTATATGGCCCTGCTGGATTTTCCTCATGGTTGGTGGGCAGACTTGGATTTTAATTTCTGACCTTGCCTATGTTCTTCACTCTTATATCAGTGGGAGTGACTAGGTATTTCTAATCTTACTTCTGACTACATTCAAATCCAACCAAGCAATCAATGACTTCCCTGACTTTTTTTTGTATACGGCTGTGGGAAAATTCCTGGTTGGCTGGCTATGAATTAATGAAAATCCTTAGAATGCTTCACTAATTATAGCTCCCGTGGCTTTAAAAATGCTATTCCCTTTTTTAATTTGAGAGAGGTCACAGAGGTTTACAGAAACTAAGAAAAGAAAACTTAACATCTGGTTGTGCTCTGTAGATGACTGCTTTTGTGTGAAGAAAAGTTATGGCATCGCCTCAGCATCAAACACATTCAAGGTGATCCTTTCTAAGAACTCTTTGCAAGAGCCCCCTTTGCTCAGACTGTGTTTTCTAATTAACTTTGCTTTGTATTTTCAAATGGAGGATTTTAGTTCTCCAAACTAAATCCCAAACTCATATTGATGCTTAAAGTTCACCTTACCTTTATAGAATGTATTTTCCTAAGTTTTGTAATTATAGCATAATATTTCCATATGTTTCCTAATATTTTCCTTTAAAAGTTATGGAATTGGAAGATGAGGAGGCTGCTGGGTTGAATTCTGGTATTTATGAAAGAAAATTTGTTCTGTGTTTACTTATCTATACTGAAGTCTCAGCTATTTGTATGTAAAATACTGAAGAGTAATCTGATTTGTGAAAGTCCCCTTTTTGAAACTTCTATTTTCTAAGCTAAAAGAGAATTTTTTTTTCCAAATAATGCAGGTTAAAATTATATGTGAAGCTAGTGTAGCTCATAGAAAGCATAATATGAGAATGTTTAGATCCAAACACTTAATGTTTAAATTGTTAAAATTATAAGTTATTAGCTGCTCAGTTAAACATATGTAATTCCAGGTGTGAGTGTTTGGACTCAGAAAGCATAAAAAACCACAACTTTAGAAACAACAGACACATGATCTTTTTATATTAGACAGTGATTTAAGCAAACTCCAAGCATGCCTCCATCATCTGCTTGTAGGAACAGCACCCCAATCTGTTTTCCTTTCAAATATGGAGAACTAAGGGATTTCTTTCTGATTTTATTTGGCTGTTTTGTTTAAAGAGCTAAACCCTACCTATTAAAATCAGTGGCAACACTTTGTTTTGATGGGATTGTCTTCCATACTTGAAGTGGCTTGATGCTGTGGGATTGCTTGGCACTGAGCTGCTGGGGCTGACTCCATGCAAGAGCTGGGTGGTGCCAGCCTCTCCTCTGGGTGGCCCTGGGGATGTCCCTGCCTGGTGACAGAGGTCACAAGCTCCCAGTGCACATCACTTGCCCAGTGGGAGGGTTTGGGTGCTGTCCTCAGCAGGGGCAGAGCTGCACAGAGCCACCCCAGAGTACAGCCAGGGAGCTGAACCGCAGGACTGGGGGGCACAGCTGCTCCACAGCTGGGCAGTGGCTGCTGCTCAGGCTTTGTTCATAATTGCTGTCTTCAGTCTCATGGGTGTATCCTGGAACAACCCAAGGACTGTGTTCTTGTGAAGTGGGGAGTGCGCTGTGAAGTTGGAAATTTGTTTATCCCACAGGAAAAACTTCCTTGATTCCAACCTTAATGATTCTGTGATTTTTTTCCCCCCTCAAATGTACCAGAATAACTTTGGTTACAGCTGCCCAGCAAGGAAGAATTCCATTCTTTTCCTCTGTCTGAGCTATCAAGGTGCCAGTCTGTATCTTGTCTCTCAGCCCTTGTAAAGCCTGCCTGCACTGCTTCCTCTTCCTCCAGCTTCTATGGGAATCAGTTTTATCTTCCTGTCTAGGCTTGTCCCCTGTAGTAGGCAGCGGTAACAAAATGAGGGTGGAAGTTGAAACTGGCAAATTGTGCAATTTTTGCTGAGCATAAAGGGAGCTCTGTCTGGATGAACTTTAAATACGGTGTGGGAAGGGGGTGTTGCTGAATCACAAACCTTTTTGGCAAAGTTTTCAAGCTTGTGCTGGGCTTGGCCTTGAAGTTTGTGAGATATAGGGTGTAAATGGGTGATTTAAGCTTCACCATATAAGTGTGAGCAGACCCTGAAAAGCTTGGAGTGGGATTCTGAAAAAGAATGGAGTGCCCTAACTCCTATAAACTTCAATGGAGTTTATATCTTCTGTGGCTCAGGGGTGTAGATATGTTTTTATATTGACTCAGCAGTGAAGCTGCTTTGTGGAATTCTCACTCCCAACTGTTTCCTCCCACTGTGGTGTTGGTGTTTGCCTTTCCCTCCCCACCTGCTTTAATGCACCTATTTGTGAGCTGCAATGTAAATCACATTTTTAAAGCAGCTTGAATTGAAAATATCCCTACCTTTTTTTTGTTTTGTTTTGTTTTGTTTTGTTTGTTTTTTCCCCTTTTCACAACTGGAGTAATTCCAATGACATGGATAAAATGAGGTCCCCATGCATTTATCTGAAGTATATGTTCAGAATTGGTGAACTACAGCATGGAGGCAGAGGAACTGGACAGGGGAGCCAGGAAATCCCCAGGCTATTTTTGTGATTAGGCCCAGTGTTCCATGTAGCTATTCAGATGCTTTTAACATTCCCACCGTTAAGTTGTGTTAATTTAGATACTCTGTTAAAGGTATCTCATCAAAAGAGTTTGAGGTTAGTATAATGAGCATATAAATTATTCAACATTTTTCATAGGAGCGTTTTTAACAGTGAGTTTTTCACAAGCAAGAAGATGATAATGTTTCAGAAATCACTTCAGCATCTGTTGAAATGCAGCCAGCTCCGTGGTGGAATACAGAGCTCAGGGTAAGGCTATCCAGCCCTTCCTGCCAGGAAATGAAGAGCAGGGTATTCATTTGTAACCCAAGGGGGGCACTTCACCAGCCAGCCCACAGTTTGTGAATGGAATTTGGTCAGCTTACCACGAAAATTACAGAACAACCCAGAGGGTCTTATTAACTCTCTCTTTTTCTTACCTTGCTCTAAAGACAGCATCTCTTATTAATGCAGTGTCTGTGAGCAAATTTGTGTAGGGAGTACAGTTGAGGATTATTCCCCATTATAAGGAACTTTCATTTTGTTTACTCTGTCAAAATTTTATCTGAGGTCTTCGGATATTGCTTCACAAATTATGCTCTAGTTATGAAAGAATATCTTGTTTACTGCAAAAAGTTGAGCCAAGATACTTTTCAAAGAACCAGTAAAATGATCTATTGCATAGTTACAACTTTGCTTTATTGTTTAATTCTCTGTTTTGAACAGCTTATGGTGGTGGTTTTTAATAATTAGCTTAGTTTACCTTCTGACAGGAGGAATAGGTTAAGTCCGAGAAGAGTTAAAATAAGAAACAAAAAGAAAAAACAAACACCTAACTCAGCCAGACCCTTAACAGGTGAAAAGTTATTTTTCCATGCTTCTTCAGAACATCAAAGGAAACAAAACCTTTATCTTTTATTCATTAGCTAGGAATAATGCAAGTTGGGCTAGCGTAAGTTTCTCCTTATAGCTGCATTTGTAAGAGTAATTCAGTAATGGTGCCATTCACTTTTGGGATTCTTTTTCATTAAGGACCACTGGCCGTGAAATGTCATGCAGAGGTTGGAAAATGGGACATTCAGCTCACTAAAGAATGAGCTGCAACGACAGAAGTTTCTTTTTATTACCTTCTGGCAGTAAATGTAGGAATCAAAGTCCTAAATAAGTGATAGAATAGCATCCAATATTGTCTAACAGTGCTGGTAGCTGTGGATGATGATTGCTCAGTGTAACCACATTGCATTTGGTTTGCATCTTTTATTTATTGTTTATTATATTTCATTCAACCATTGAAGCTCCATTAGTTTATCTGTGTGCTTGTCTGTGGCAAGCTGAGTTGGATTTCTAGGTGTGATTCCTCCCTCTCCTCCCACTGTGCTTAGGTTTTACTGCAAGAAAAAAATATTTGCTTCCATGTATCTATCTTTCAATTATATCCAAGTAGTATTCCTCTTAAGAGCTATAATTTCTACTGGAAGTGAGACTTGATGATCTTTGGAGCTACTTCTGAATTTACTGCAATAATGTGATTGTATTTTGTGTCTTCCTGTTCAGTGTTTTAGGATTAGCTGCATGTATGTTCAGTTTAATGTTGATAGAAAGGAGTTAAGTGAAAGTTTGTGAGAAATAGAGGTTCAATTTAATTTTTTAATCTGTGTATTTAAATGCTGTCTTCAAACTTCCATTGCATTCTGGCTTCTGAAATAAGATGAATGCTAGAAGGCAACTTGTTCATTGTCATTCTGTAAGGAGACTTCTTAGAAGTGACTACTTCCTGCAAAAAAAATCAGATAGTGTGCATGGATCTTTAAAAATAAAAGGCTAAACAATTAGTATAAATGGTTTTCCAAGCAGTTTTAAATTCAGATGAAATTTTGTCATAATTTGATCAAAGTCACATAACCTGTGGCTCTGTTTTTGTTACACATGCTGATGGTCTGTGGATAACGTTACATTTTTTCAGCATGAAACTGAACACTTCAAATCCCTAAAGCAGGCTCAAATTTATGGTTAATAAAAGAATATATTGTACTGGATGTCATCTGTTATATCACTCTGGGAACAGAAACTGGCAGTGAGTGGACAGGAAATATTTCCATTTCAAATCACTTCAGTCTATGGTCTAGGGTGAAAGTGTCTGATTTCAGGAAAATCACTGTGAATGTCCATGTAATAGAAATATTTCAGAAGAGTATAAGCTTTTTCAAATATGGTTTTTTGCTTTTTAGTATTTTATGAGCAGATACTACTTATTAATATCACATATTTTCTTTATTTCAGTCTTGATCCCTTAACCTTTTCAAGGAATAGCAGAAATGTGTATTCAGGTACCTCTGTGTGCCAAGTAATTGGTTGGGTTTTCAAGAGAGTGGATTCCTATGTGTTGGTTGGATTCTTCCAGCTCAGTGCATTTCTTCAGGTTGTCTCCTCTTCAAATGTAGTATAAAGTGTGAGATCCATGGACTGTAACTTTATTAATGGAAGCTTCAAGCAGCAGAAATTTTGGTATGTTTTTCATGTGTTATGTAGTACTTAAATAGCTCTGTGTTTGAAGTATTTAAAGCATTTCAATTAACTGCATTTTAAATGGACATGTTTGTCCAGGGTACATGAAAACCAGCAGAAAAAAATATGCAAATTTTTATCTTTATCATGTATTAACATCCTGAAACACTCAACCCTACATCAAGTTATTTATTCAGGTGTGTATCGTTTTTTTTCAGCTTTGCAGGAACACAAAATAGGAACCAAGCCTTAATAGGGTGAAGATTTATTACTTAATTTGGGCAGTTTGGAACAGTTTTATTATCTGAGGTGTAGGTTAAAAAATAATTAAGTCTGTATGTAAAAACAGAGCACTTCTGCCTTTTGAAGATAAGGAAGGTTTGATCTGAGGATTCATTGTGGAACCTGTTGGTTACTGTGGGTCTCATGGAAGGACATGAACTGAAACCTGCCTCTTGTGTGCTGTGCTTACTGCAGCAGCTCCTTGCTTGATGTAGGATTCTGAAAGGATTTTTTTATTTCTATGTTTTTATAATTTTTGTGAGATGGGTGAAATGACGGTTTAGGATCCCCTCCTTGCAGGTTCTGCTGACTTGTAAGGACAGTGTGGAATGAGTCTGGATCTTATTGGTGCTGCTTGTGTGGAAACCAGAGGTATTTCTTTAGTGCAGCACAGCAGGGGGATTTTTCCTGAGGCTAAATTGACTTTGTACCTTTCCTGCATCTTGTCAGAGTAGGCCATGACAGAACAGATCCATATGCCAAGCCTGCTTTTGTACCTCAGACATTTGATTTTAATGTTCCTGCAATTTTTCCCACAGTACTATTTCCTATTATTATTTATTAGTGAGTATTGAAATTTTTAATTTCAAAAAATTTGATTTGACTGACAAAATTGCATATTCTCAAGATATAGATTTTCTTTGCCATGGGTTTGTGGGTTTGGTTTTTGGGGTTTTTTTGTTGGGGATTTTTTTGTTTGTTTGTTTTGGTTCTTTAGTCAGATAATTCCATTTTGTCCAGTAATACAAGAACAAAAAGTGTTCCAAGGTTCTAAAAAAAGATTTAGCATGGAAATCTTGCAAGTGGTTAAATAGTAGTTAAGCAAATGGCACCAATGAAGTAATTGAAAGCCCAAGCAGGTTGTGGTACAGGTTGTGTCAGTGCTTTAGCAGATATCACATTTCATGTCAAGTTCTGTATTAATTAGTATGAAAAGGGCAGTTCTGAACTGCCATGTACCACACAGATAGGATGTGTAACCTTTGCTTTGGCCAATTTCCAAAAGCACTTAACATGAAATACTCAGGAAAAAATGGATCTCTTGAAGTGTTCAGCTTGATCAAGTGGATTATAAAGTGGGTTATCCAGAGGGTGTGATTGTCAGTAGTGGAAACTGAATGCAGTCAGAGTGAAGTTTTAGTACCATTTCAAACCTTAAAGCTCTCTTTCAAATCTTGTATCTAAATTTCCTTTTATAGTAGTTAAACGCTGCAAGGGACTTGATAGCACAGAAGGCCTAAAGACTTTGCCAGTACAGATATATTTAAAACACACACATTGCCCTGATTTTTTTTCCAACAGTAAAATTTAGCCATACTTAATGTTTTTTTAATTCAAGTACTGAAGATAGACAAGCACACAGGAAAATTTGAATGTATTTTGTCTTCTCTTCATGCTTTTTTTTCATTGTGAAAAGCCTCAAGAATCCTGATGGCAGAAACTATGCAGTGTGAAGGAGTGGGTGAATCACGAGGTGAACTTTATTCAAGGTTGGCAGTTCTCAGAAACATTCTCATGAATGTTTCCTCAGAAAACTGTGTTTTGGATGGTTTTATTTTGTTGTGTTCAAATTCCTGGTGTTGATTATTTGGTGGAGCTTTTCCTGCTTGTCTGTAAGTGGGGGAGCTCCAGTTTGCCTGCAGAGACAGGCTGGTATAGATGGAATATTTTACTACTATTTCTTCCAAGGATTCTTCAGGTGAGCAAGAAGTGTTTGTGCAGCTTTGTGTGTGTTTCTGACACTTCCAAATGGAGATTTTTTTGGCTGCAGACATGATAGCTGTACTCTGTAGAGGGGAACCAGGGGTGTAAAAATTCCCTGGCAGCCAAAGCTTTAAATGTGCAGCCACCAAATGTATCTGCCTGTGCCTCTGAAGTTCAGCCATGTACATCAGAACCCAGCGAGCACTGGACCTTCTAATCCTCTCTGTTCAATGTATTACTGCTTAAGCTTGGAGCAATTTTTATCTTCTCTGGGACCTGGACTAGACAGAGGCTTTCAGAAGGAATTATTTCCTAAAAGTGCATAGTTCAGCAGTAAGAATCTCTCTTGGCAGAGATTTTGGGAGGTGGGAGTAAAAAAGTGGAGCAGCAAAAGGACCAAAGCCTGTGTCTATAGCACAGCAGAGGGAAAGGCAGCACAGCTGAGCCTTGAGTCTGCCTGCAGCTTCTCCATTAACTGAGGGCAGAGAAAAAGGGAGGAGCACTTGATTTCTTCCTAGGATCTGCAGGGAAAGGTAATTGGTTTTATTGGCACAGTTGATGTACAAGAACATTCACTTCTAACCCAAAAGTATTTTTAGTCCTTGTGTTTGACATGATGGCCCCTCCATTTTTCTGGCTGGTTTTTTCTGCTCACCCACAGTACAAAAGTCTGCAGCAGTTGTCATGCTGGTGTGTCCTGAGACAACACAGCAACCTGCCCCTCACTTCTGGTGAGCAAAATGTAAAGCATGGCTGTGTATGGAGTGAATGTAGCACTTCTTGTGCCCTCCTGATGGTGAACTTAGTGCCAAAGGCTCCTTTTCATTACCACTTGCTCAGGTGCCTGTCACATTTCAAGTCCTGGCTCCTCATTGCCCAAGGCTTCTTAGCTTCTGTAGCTCACAAGGACGGGAACTTTGGGAGGAGATGCTTGTGTTATTTGAAGGGAAGTTGGTTCTTTTGCTTCATCTCCTGTAAAAACAAGTTTCGTGGGAAGTATTAAAAACACTATTGGTGGAATGGTAAATTATTCTTTAAAGGTAGAACGTGGGGGTTTGGCCAGTCAATCATTGGTTATTCCTGGACTAGAACTATACTGCTTATGAATTCAGTTTTAAAATCTCATGGATGAGTGTGTGTTTCTAAACAATTGTGTGTTTCTAAATCCCTAAGAATAGGGGTTTATGTCCAAAATAATTGTGTTATTTCAAAGGGAGGGATTAAGATGGAAGAATCCCAAATCCCATCTACTTTAAAAGTTTTATGAGTTCTGTGGCACTTCAGTCAGTGCAGTTATTGCTAAATTACCTAGCCACCACCTCCTCCTGAGCCAAGGCTTTGGTCTATTTATATGTTGGTCCTACAAAACCAATGTACATTAATATTCTTTGCAGTCATGATCTCTTGTGAATATGTAATACTCTCTGTACTGGTGCCTCTGTGTTTCATTCATGTAAGTAAGAACTAAAGTGAGCTTTCTAAGAACAGGCATTTCATATTTTCTGACAACAAACTCTCAAAGAATTTCAGTGACTTTCAAATAGAACAGGAGAAGCACCTAGGAGGAAACATTGTCTGAATACACCAAACAAAATAGATGTGCTATGTCAAATGTTTCACATTCCAGCCTTTATGTGATCTTCTGCTTTAAAGATTTCCTTGAAAGCAGCTGTTTTTACCATTTTCAGAAGTTACAGATTGGATAAACTCACCCTGTACTGCAAATAGAGTATTTGTAGTCTGCTTGCTCTGAGTTTGTTTGCAATGAAGATGTCCAACATTGCAGTAAATTTCAGATTAGGATTTTCTGTAGGTCAAGCACTTATGAGTAAAGCAGTTGATCCACATTTGATGACAGTTTCCCAAGTGATTTTTTTTGTGTGTATGTGCACTTTGGCATTATATTGAGAAATGAGAGTGAAAAACCCACCCTGAATTAGTCATAATTGTGAATTGTGTTCTGGCTGAAGCTTAAAACTGAACCTATGAAGTCAGTGCTAGTTACTTTTACAGATCTTCTGTTCCTTTGGATGAAACTGAAATCAAATGAAGAGCTTGTGCTAGGAGTTTCCAGATTGAAAGGTAGGAATTTGGCAGCAAAAAATTGTTAGGGAACTGTTTATGATTTTGGAAATAAGCTCCTTTAGTTGTCTTCCAGGTGCCATTGCATTTGCTCAGCTTCAAAGGCAAAGACTTTCTTTTTGGATCTGTCTCATTTGGAAGTACTTGCTCATTTAGGAGAAGCAGAAGACCTTTATGTGCATAAAATCTTGAAAGATACAATTTGTAACTCTAAAGTATTTTTCTTTGCTTTCTTTTTCCTTGATGTTCTGTCCTCTGCAAGCTACATAATTTCTTAATGTGGTAAGCCAAATGAATGAATGAACATACCCATATATATGATATAATGATTAATATAAATAACACATATCCATTGATCTATCATGCTTCAGTCACTTCTTGAAACATTTTCTTGTTTGTCTTCTGTGTTTCAGCATCTTTGAGACAAAGACTCTGCCTCTCAGCCTGTGGCTCTGTGTGCACAGGAAGTGCACAGCCAATAAAATGAATGAAAATAGATTGTTTAATTGTTTCATGGATGGATTAGTTTAGAAGTGCTTGGGCATAAGCTAAAATTCAGTGCTCTTGCAATTGTTCCAGTAAATGTGAGGAACCCTGTGGGCTTCCTGAGGTTGTGGATGACTTCCTACAGAAGAAAACGCTCTGGGCTTGTGGATTTGACAGTGTCCTGTGCAGTGTGTTAGGCAGTAAACATTCCCTACAGGTTTCATTAATTTAATTATTTCAGATATTTGTTATTCTGTTTGTTTTTAGAGCACAAGTCAGTGTTTCTCAAACTAATTTGTCTTGGGTCCCTCTAAAAGCAGCTTTTCCATTTGTAGCCCCTTTCCTTCCCAGTCCTAATCACCTCTCCTGCACCTGTCTTGGCATTGCTTTTTCTCCCCCTTTCCCTTCCCAAACACCTCTTTTCTGGGAATTCTCCTGCCAGGGGTCATGTCCCACAGTGAAGAGAACACTGCTTTGGCTACAGACTTTTGGCTTTTGGCCAACTATCTTGAGACCAGCACATTTCAGTATTGTTTGTGGGAAATGGGCTGTATTTGAAAATATTTATTCTGTTAACTTCTGGAGGCTTTTTGGTTGTTTTGAGAAGGCTTTTAATTTACCAAACATAATTTGCACAAGAATGTTGGAAAAAAATAAACTGTGTCAGTGCAAACAATAGAAAACTTCTTAGGCAAACTTTCAAATTGCATGAGAGAAATCAGAGCTGATGCTGCCCATTCTGTGCCATGCTTTGCTGCATGAAATTCCTGGGTTTGACTCAGAGATTTAAGATTTTCACGGTAGGTGGTGAGCAGTACAGATTGAGCTTGCTTCCCTTGTTGTTGTGCCCCTAATTGCTGCCTGTTCCTTAAAGAAACCAGTTCACATCATTTCAGGGAACAGCTGCACAGAGCTGTGTGCATCTGAAGAGTTGTGCTGTAAATACTTCTGGCAGTGTTTCTCCTTGCACTGGTTTCTCACTGCTCTGTCAGCCAGAGCAGTGTAAGATAACCTTCCACTGCCCTTTGAAAATAGAAACTAAACCAGGCAGGGATAGGGCATAATGGAAAGTAAATAATAAATAAAATTTTTACTGGTTTGGTTTGGTAGGTTTTCTGTTTTCTTTTGTTCAGATGGGATGTGTTGTGGCTCGTGCTCTTCAGCCAGCATGTTTCACCTCAAAAATCCCCAAGACCCCATGAAATGAGTATCCATGAATACCTTTCAGGACCACTCCTCCCCTGGTGGGATTTAAGCCAGCAGCTGTTCAATTCAATATTTTTTCTTGATAGGAGGACATTGAGAAAACCATATCTAGTCAAAATGGCAGAAGGATTGTTCAGACAAAATGTAATTACAAAATGTAGGAAGTCAACCATAAAATCATCTGGTGGTTGGACTCAGTGATCTAAACCTATTTTCCAGCCTAAATGCTTCTATTATTTTAAGATGTTCCTTCATGCTCACAAGTGATGGTTTCTTTCCCAGCCAATATATTATTTACAATGGAGTAAAGCAGTGCTTTGCCTTTGGTGTCTCAGGTAGAGTTTGAGGTTCTCTGGAGACACATTCAGCTCCTCTGCAGCTGAACTTGTGTGCAGTGGCTCTGGATGAAGCAGTGAAACACTAAATAGCCACTGTCACAGACATCTTTTATGAAAAATCCTTTCCTTAGCATTTTTCCTGCTGAGAAGCTGAGAGGCCTCAGGAACAAAATGTGAACAATGTTTATGTGCTGCTGTGGAATGCAACAGGTGGATATTTGACTGGCCTATGTTGGTTATTTCTAATTAATGGCCAATCACAGTCAGCTGGCTCGGACAGAGGGTCTGAGCCACAAGCCTTTGTTATCATTCTTTCTTATTCTATCCTTAGCTAGCCTTCTGAGGAAATCTTTTCTTCTATTCTTTTAGTATAGTTTTAATGTAATACATATAATAAAATAATAAATCCAGCCTTCTGAAACATAGAGTCAAGTCCTTATCTCTTCCCTCAACCTGAGAGCCCTGTGAACACAGTCACAAGCCACCAGCTAAGAACCAGCCAAAATCTGTGAGCTTCTTGTAAATGATGCTGCTTCTATAAGAACAAACACAAAAGATGCCAACTTAGTAAAAGAAGTTAAAATCAACATAATTAGAAGAGTCTACGTTCTTCTTTAAAATATGAAATAGGCACCAAGAAATAGGCACCAATTAATTCACTTTAATTCACTTAAACTAAAACTTCTTTCTACAGTGTCACTAAGAGGTGTTTTAAAATGCTATTCCCATAATTTGTGCATGCAGTGCAGGAACATATATATATATATATATATATATATATATATATAGGTAAATCTGAACAAAATTCCTGGTTGCAGTTGTCAGTCACACCAGGTTTGTAAGAATAACAGCACAAACCCATCCACCAGGGCTTAGAATTCATTCTGCAGTCAGTGGAGTACACACAACTTCTATAGCAAACATCAACATGGATTATGTATTCTGTTATATTCTCTTGAAAGCAATTCAAAATGCAGGCATCTAAATAATACAGATAATTCATTTTACTGATGACTCTAGAAATAGAAAATATTTTTACTTGGTTGAAAGCATCAATAAATCAATAAAGCTTTGAAACAAGAAGAGCAGATGTCAAAAATAAAGCCCTTGTTTTACTGAGCATGAGTATGATAAACATTGATTATTCATCTTGATGCTAAAGTTCAAAAACAATTGTCCCTTCAGTTTGCCTCATGGGAGTGTGAAATTAGGACCATGTGTGTGTTGATGAACAACATGTGAAAGATGAATCATGATTACTGTTTTGGTCTGCTGCACAAGGCTGTGCTTGAGGGGTAGTGATTTCCTACCTCCTCTGCCAGATTGCTGTAATTAGTGCTAGCTTCTCTCTCTGCTTCCCTGTGTTTGTGTTCAAGTGGCTGCCTGACAGTGCCTAGGCACACACATCAATTGGCCTTCTTGAATCAAAGAGTGTTTGCTCCACAGAAGAATGTTGGAGTATATTTCAATGTTGTTTGTAATAAAGATTCCTTATAGAACTATTCTGAAATCACCCATCCATTTCTATCACCAGTGCTATCTCTGGCATGAATTGCAGATATGAAAATAGATGTTTCTTTCAAATAGGAAACACTATGTTCTAGGTTAAAAAGAAGAGGGAAAAGTTACTAAAATCAACCAGAGTTTTCATTTCATTCAACTGTGTTTAATTTATGCCTCTGGCAGCAGATATTAGTTAAATTTAACTTCTCTTGGAGGCACAATTAGTTCCTGTGGTTACAAATTTCATTTTAGCTTTACTTCTGGATATGTAATCCTAACTTTGTTCCTCTCTGGCCCAGTAATGGGTACAAAGAGTTGTCAGGAGTGCATTTCATTACTGAGCTGTTACTATAAATGAGGGCTGGGTATTAGAAAAATCTAAACAAACAAGAATAGAGGTTAATGGCATAGAATAGTCTTTGTCTTTTATTAATATTTGTGCTCTTTCATGTCGAAAGATGGATGTTTAAGTAGAATGAAATGCCTGTACATGCCTTGAACATCCAAATGAGCTATTCATTCTTCAGGAGATGATGTGGATTGGTCTCATTTAGATCTGTGCTGACTTGGGATATCTGGGGATCTTAACCTTAATTATTGAGGCTGTTTATACAGACTGAGGAGCAGATCCAGTGCTGATCTCTGTGATTTGAGGTGTGTGATGGAAATTGTTCCTGCCTTGCTTGGCCAGTATAGATAGAGGATTTGGATTTTAGCTTATCATGTTTTCTGTGGAGCTCTGTGCTTTGAGCTCACATCATGTGAGGTTTCATGTGGCTAATGCCTCCTCTGCTCCCCCAGCTTTTTGACAAATAAGGTTATTGCTAATTTAATATGTGTGCATTTCAACTTCGATTATCTGTTCAAAGGTCAGTGGTCTAGAGTTCTTCAGAAAAGCTGTTTGCTTTCCTCTGTATTTCTTCTCAGTCCACATGTATGGAAGTATGTAGACCACAGGGATTTTGTAAGAAAAGCTCCAGGACACAAAGACTTGTTTTCTAGTAAAGTTCTGAATACATTAAATTAAACAAATGGAAATTCAACAAATGTTCTTGGTTAATTAATGATAGAATCACAGAGTGGTTTGGGTTGGAAGGAACCTTCAAGATTATCTAATTCCCACCCCCCTCCCATGGCAGGGACAATTAGCTAAGAATTCAGAGCCCTGAGGCCATAACATTAGTATTTCTAGCTTTCAAGTAGGATGCTCTAAACAAGTTCTCCTAGCTATAAGCCACCTAAATAGCTCAATTACTTTAATTCAAAACCAAGGCAATGCTTCCTGGAAGAATATATTTTTAAACTCACAGCAGTAAGTCCTTGAGGGATGAATACTGCAGTTGAGCATGATGAAATTATCTGAGTAGCTTACATGTTTTAACTTCTAACTAAAATAAAAATTATTTACTTCAATACTTTGGGGTGACCCTAATTCTGTCACTAATTACTGCAGCCTTTTTGTACCTTTTCTACACTTGAGAGAAAATTTTTGCCACTAGTGAGCCTTATGTACTGCATAAGTTCAGCAGAGTTTGGCTTCTGTTATGTCTGTATTTACATCTAAATTATCAGTGCTTGTGGTATATTATTTATGCTTATGCTGTTACATATTTTGTTATGTCACCCTAATCCCAGTAGAAATGCAATTAAAGGAGAAGTGTTGCCTCTTTATTTTAATATAGCATATAAAAATCCTATCTAATGAATAAAAACACATGTGCTCATTTTCTGTAGAGTTTAGTGAAATGTATATCTCCCAAAACTTCAGCTCTGGGACAAGAGGAAGACAAGTAACAATTGATTTGATGGTTTATCTCCCTTTATAAAACGTCAGTAGTTACTTTTTTGTGATTTTTTAACTCAAATAAATCATGTCTTTGTTTTGCTGTAAGTGAAATGACATTTAATAAAGATTAGAGAAACAGAAAGTGAGTCAGAAATAGAAAAATTACAACTGAAAAGAAAGACTCCTTCCTGTTTCAGGAAGCTTTTTTGTATAACAACTGGTTCAATGCCAAACTAAATCAAACTTAAACAATTAAAAGCTACCTAAGAAGAAAGTGAGATTACAAATTTAACTTGCAACAGTGCTAACAAAGTCTGAATTGCTTTCATCCTTTAGGAAGTGTTTTAGGGGTTTTTTTAACTTGACAACTCCTACCTTGTTTTCCTTTGCACATGCCTGGGTCTGGCTGTGGAGAGGCGCCCAGGGAGTGCTCAGCCATGATCCTGACAGCATCTAATTCCTGCTGCAAACCTTTAATACTGATGAGATTTTGTTTGCATTGTAGCAGGGAACCCAGATACAATTCTATGTAAATGAGTAGTATTTTTTTAAAGCCAATGGTAAATATGATGTATTTTGCCTTTCAGGGACTGATATTGTATCATAAGAATCAGTATTCCAGTTTTCAGCTTGGTGTCTTGTGAGGGAGATGCTACATTTTATGTTTCAAAACAATTTCAGTGCTTCCTGAAGGGGAAGGTATTGCGTGTCTGAGGGCCACAGTTCTTTTGTCTAAGTAGAGAAGAGCCAGCAGACTCATCAGCCTGGGTTTCTCCCTGGCAGAGCAGTTCTCTGGTTGCTCTTCAGTTGGCAGTATCTGCTTTAACAGTATTAGATGAAAGAAAGGGGTGTCTGAGGTAGCATGAGGGGTTTCTGCAGTGTCGCTCTCTTGGAACGTCTGATGCTCTTTTTCATGGCTGTGAGTGGAAAACAGCTCTTTGGCTGATGTTCTCCTCTCCTCTCTTGCACCCTGTTTCCCTTGGAGAACCTGGCTTGGTTTGTCATTAAACCTTGATTAAAGGTATGGTTTTTGTACATACACAATTCACCTAGATGGTGGAAGTTGAGAATATCACATCATTTTCTCCCAAAAATAAACTTCTCTGATTCCCATCTACTGGGCAGATCATACTACTTCAGCCACAGTTTGATGTCTTCGTGCAAATACTACATTCAGAGTTTCCATATCTTTGTTTTTCCTCTGCAGGGGCTGTCATCAGTCACAAAGAACAATGGACTGCTCAACATCACCTTTAAATATGACAGTAAGTTGAAAATCTGCACTATATTCACAGAAATCAAGGCCTCCATCACAACTGTCAATATATAGCAACATGTGTCTTAAAATGGCTCTAAGAATGGCATAAGCAAAATAATGTCAAAATATTGACATAATTTTAAAATCTAGAAAATTTGTGTCTGCTGGGTCTGGTAGATGTTCTCCTTCTGTGTCTCACTGATAATGAAACTATCTAACAATTTGTAGTAGTTTCTCTTTCAGGTTGGCCTGAAATACATAATTTGCCCAGTATTTGACTGGAACATTATAGAAAATTATTTTATTCTGTGAAAAATATAGTCACTGTACACACAAGGACATAGGAAAGGATTATTTTGAGCTTTCTGCAGCTTTTCTCTGATGTGTAATTTTGGGTGAAAATGGCATCATGTGTGTCTCGAGGTAGAAAATGTGTTAGTTTGTATTTGTATACAGGTAATATATTAAAAAATAGTCTTTTCAAGGATGAATATTGAATATGAAGATTGAATAGCTTCTTTTCATTTGGTTGAATCAGTGGGAACCTGTCATTAGCTACAGGCCCAGGCCAATGGAGCACTGCTGTCTGCATTTGCTGTGCAGAGAGGTGGTGCAGAACTGCAGCAGCTGTGCTGGGGTGTGCAGCTAAACGGAGATAAAGTCATCTCTGGCATAGTAACAGTGCTAAACAGCTTGGGCAGTGATACTTCAGATCTCTTCAAGCATCTGCTAAATGGCTCCATCTTATTGTTGGGGATTATTTTAGATGTTTCATCATCTTTGCTGTCTAGTTGTCAAAGCAGGACTGCTAACTACATAAAGAATTTATCCTTATGTGGGCAGCTAGTGGCCATCATGTATAAACTCAGCGTACAGACAAGACAAGGTTCTAATTTACATTAAAACAGTGTTTGTTTTAATGCCAGTGCAAGTCATAGGTGTTTTTCTGCCTACCCAAAGAAGTTACCTCAGATGCAGAAAGTAGGTAAAGTTTCATCATTGAGAGCATGCATCAGGAAATCTAACAATAGTGATTTGTTTCATTCTGATAATCCTTTTGCTCCTCTATTTTATGTTAATTTCTGAATTTGCAATCCTTCACTGTGATTTTTTAAAATCTAATTTGATCTTAATACTTAAAATGATCAAAATTTCAGTGTGTCAGATTGTATAAGATGTAAGTGTCACTACAGAAAAAGTTGGTTTTTTTTTTTAAATCTACATAACAAAAACTAGGTTATGGTACCAGTCAGAACAGGGATCCCCACGTTTAGTTAACACAGTGAGTCTGTTTAAATCCCAGTATGTGTCATGTTTTTTCCATTAATTCTGGCACTAGAAACTGTGTTTAACCAATGAGAAGTATTAATTCACAATTCTGCTGGCACATTCTGTGCTTCCTGGACAAAGGAGTTATTTGAGTTCTGCAGGACTAGGAATAGAGTTTGCTGATATGAAGACTAAAGAGCTCACATGGTATGGAAATACGTGTTTACCTTTTATAAGCCAGCACAAAAGAGAAATTGGCTTGCTGGCTCTGGTTTAAAGGGTCTTATTTTGCCACTGAGCAACTCTAGGAAAGTGTTTTATGATGCTAAATTAGTTGGTTAGATTATTTATTCAGGTGAAAAGAAATGTTTGTATTTTTAGTATGTCACTTGTATTCAAGTAAAAGACGTGGTTTCCTAAAAAGTGTGATTTTTCCATGCTGTTTTCTTCCTAAAACTGTTGTTCTTTATAACTGTGAATCAGTAACTTGCAGTAAAACTTCAGGCATTTGTGCTATATTCCATTTTGGCAAATTGTCCTTTGACCATAAAATTCTGGTAACCAGGATCCAAAATCTTGGGCTTGCTATTAATTAGATCCAGACCTAGCAAAAACCAGTTACTTCAAACTTTCCATTGAAAGAGATCCTCTATTCTCCTAGGAGGAAGTTCATGCTGTCCCTGAGTTCCCTCATAGCAACTGAGCTCTACAAACAGTGGAGTCAGTACCAAGCACCAGCTTTTGTAAAGGGCAGCGTTGTAGTGTTCTATTCTTATGTCTGTGACAGTTATAGAAAAGACCCCTTGCCATGGTTATTCATAATAAAAAGCTATTTTCTAAATCTCCTTTACAGTTAATAATTTTTCTTTCCTTGCCCTTAAGATCACACCTCTGAATTAAATTCAAATTTCCTGTACTGGCGTATCATAGCACTTGATTTTTCATGTTTCCTTTCTACAAGCTCTCTATAGATGAATATATAGCATATAAATGATCTCATTTTTTTTTTAAATTAATCATCAGTCAGTAGTATACAACCTACTGATCAATTTCTTCTGCATTTTGTTCGTTTCACTAGTTCAGAAACAGAATGTTTGTTTTTGCACACCCATCTCCATGTATGCTGTGCTCCAGAACTAGTGAATTCCCTGCCTGCTACTTCTCTTCCTGCCACAAAATATGAGCCTAAATACTGTAAAGTTTTAAAAGGAATAAAATTTGGAGTTGTTTTCTTCTTTTAAAAAGAACAAGTTCAACAACAAACTCAGGAATCTTTTGTTTATAGTTTGTTTTCTCGATGAAAGCTAAAGCCGTGGCACCATAGTTTTAGGGAATAAACTGTATTTTGTGAGGATAGCAAAATAAATCCAGTCCTGAGTGAAGCCAGTGGCAGTTAAGTGGTCCCTAGGGATGTGGTGCAGAACGGAAGGCAGAGAGGAGATGGATGTAAGCAGCAGGTTCGCTGTGGTCAGGATCAAGCAGGATCGTGGTTAAAAGCACTTCTTGAGCACTTCTCAAGTTCTCATGGTTTATTGTTCTCAGATGTGCCTGATCATTGACCAGCATCCTCTTGCTTTGAGCACTGTACATGAACAAAATTAATGTCAGTCTTCATGGTATTTTGAACAGCTACAAGGAAAAGTTGTTCTCTTTTGGGAACCCCAGTACATGTGATGTGGGACAGGTTACACTGGTGGTATAAACTGGTAACACCCTTGGGAGTCCTGTGAACTCTGGGTTGGCAACAGTGAAGGTGGTTGTGCTCAGTGATTTGTGAGGTTTTGTGGGGTTTTGGGTCTTGAGACAAAAACTTCATCTACATTTGCAGTGTAGTCCTTGTAGAAAATAATGCACTGGTAATTTACTTTGTTCAGTCTTGAAGACATGTTAGGAAATTTATGTCAGCTAGAATGTTTTCCTAAAGTGTTCATTTGTCCATATTTTAGACTGCACTCCTTACCTGAGTTCAGTGGGAAGACACATGATTGGAGATGTGCAGAATATCACTATCAGTCAGTTTGCATGCCAGGAGCAGGTGGCTGTGGTGATCCTTTGGACAGCAAATGCCATTGGTAAGTTCTAGAGGGAAAAGGACTCATTGATCATGGGTTTGGTAATAACTTCATGCTCAGAGGTATTAAATCAAATAATTAAATTATGCTTGGAATCATTGATGCAAACTGCCTAAGAAAGGAATTCTTAACACCTTTGCAAAGATCCTTTTTTTTTTCTCGTTTGCTTCAAAAACACCCTTAAAACTAGGATGTTCTCTGCAGTCATACACTGCTTTTTACTATCCCAGCTTAGTGAATTCCTGCTCTTCAGAACTGTGAAACTATCCCTGGTTTCATTTTCTGCCCTAAGGCTTTGGTACATTTCAGTGGCATTGATTGAGTTTAGTTCCTGATACACTTAAAGGTTCTTTAGGATGCAGATTGTCTTACAGCTGGAAGCCATTGTCTAATCACAGCTATACAGACTTCAATGTGTTTCCTTGCCAGGTCTGGTGGTTTGGAGTATTCCTCAATTACTTCAATGTCACTGGAAGTACCTTGTTGCCCACTAGAGCAGTAGTGTCCAAAACTGAGGATGTGCAGAAATCCATTTCCACTGAGAAACTTGTTTCTGGGCTTTAAAAGAACATGTGAAAATGCCACTGAATTCTGCAGGACTGTGCAGTTGAAGGCATTTGGTAATCCTCAGCTCCAGACTGGGTGAATCAAACATCCATGAGAAACAAAGCCTGGTGTTCTTCCTTGTGATCACCAGAGGTAAATCCTTTGGAGAGCTTGAGGACAGAACTGCAGTTCAGGAATCTTGGGTAACCTGGGAACTGGGCACTTTCAGGGTCTTTGTGTAAGGACAAATGGTGCTTTTGTTCCATGAATGCTAAGAACACATTTGGCAACACTTTATCTTCTACAAAATTATGAAGCATTAATCAAAACACACAAACCTGTGAAAACCAGTGAACCAGAGGAGGTGGTGGAAAATGATACATTTGGAATTTTAGTTTTTGGGCTGACAAGCACAGCATAAACTGAAAATGAGTCCATTTTGATTTATGTAGCAATTAGCTTATAAAAGCTGTGACTGTGTCATTGATAAATATGTGTAATGCTGTTGAAGAGATGCAATCAGCTGGAGCAGTGCAAGTTAAAGAGCTGTGCAGTGCCTTTGATACCTGAGCCACAAAACTGTCACAGGGTAACCTGGCATTTTCCTGGGATAGTCACATCACTGTGACTCAGTTTAGTCATATCATGTAGTAATTCTGTGATGAGAACATTGTAAAGACACTGTGCTAAGTTGCAGTAGAGTAACTTGAACAAAATGGGTGTAGTTCTGGCAGCAGTTATGAATAACTGGAAGTATACATGCACTGGAATAAATTCCATTCCATTTAAGTCAAGTTTTCTGTTAGCCCTTACTGTACTAGAACTAAAGAAGTTGTAACAATTGTTACCATTTTAATCTGGTAGTCTCAGAGATGATAATAAAAGTTATAAAGGACTATTTCTATAATTTGCCAGCAAAATGTTATATTTGATTGTTAAAGTGGAAATATGAAGTTGCTATGAAGTATTTCTGAAGGTGAAGAAGGTACTGATAACTAAGATTGCAGTGGTAATTTGGAAGCCCCTGATGAGACATGGGCCCCTCTGTTCCAAGTGTTTTACAAGTATGCAGTGATTGTAGCCTTGGCCAAAGACTGCATTCTAGATAGGCAAGATGGAATATGCAAACTGACATACAGCCACAGGTATTAAATACAAACATATTTCATATGACTGGTAAATTTTATTCTTATGACTGATCAGTTTTATTCTTAAAGATAAATGAAATTTATTCAAATTGCATTAAATACCACACGATGCATTTTGAAATATTAACCTTCTGTTTAAATGCCCTGCTGTTTGTAGGGATTGAATACCTGAAGGGATTTCGAGTAATTCTTGAGGAGTTAAAGTCAGAGGGAAGACAATGCCAGCAGATGGTTTTAAAAGATCCAAAGCAGCTCAGCCCCAGTTTTAAACGAACAGTAAGTGCTTTGCTTCAAGAAAAGTTTCAGTGCTGTTTGACTGTGAGTGGTCTTGAAGGTGTTTATCATCCTAGAATGGTTTGGGTCATTAAAGGTCATCCAGTTCCACGCCCTGCCATGGGCAGGGACAGCTCCCACTGTCCCAGGGTGCTCCAAGCCCCATCCAGCCTGGCCTGGACACTTGGAGGGATGGGGCATTCACAGCTTCTCTGGGCAAGCTGTGCCAGGGCCTCTCTTCCTTCACCCTGGAGAATTTCTTCCCAGTATCTAATCTAACCCTTCCCCCTGTCAGTTTGAAGCCATTCCCTCTTGTCCTATTGCTCCTTGTAAAAGAGTTGGTTGGTTGCCAAAAGTATTACTGGTGAAATTAATGATAATTGTTGCTTTAGAGACAGATCTTTTTCCTTTTGATAGAAACTTTCCTGAAGCTGGGAACTGCCATTTGGTACATGGAGTACAAATGCACATCTGTAATAGTCTACATCCAACTGTGGATTGAGATTCCTTGTGTCAGTTTGGAATAGAGGAGTAGAGAAAGGATTCTTAATATATTAATTTCAGCCTTTGATTGCAAAATTGTGGGCTTGTTTTGAAAAATACTTTCAGCTATGATTGTTGATTTTAAAATATGTGCAATCTTGTCTTTTTTGTAGGGAATGGAGTCCCAGCCCTTTGTAAACTTGAAGTTTGAAACAGATTACTTTGTAAAGATTGTTCCTTTTCCTTCCATTAAAAATGAAAGTAATTATCACCCATTTTTCTTCAGAACTAGATGTAAGTATTGCACATAATATGGTGTTGCATATACTGTAGTGTTGCATTTTGTATAGTATTGCCTATCATCTCTTCAGTGTGCCACCCCTCCCCTCAATGTTTTGGTTTTCCCAACAAAGAAATGTAGTGGGTGATGATTTTGGGTTAAGTAGTTACTGACACTGTTGTGGAAGGAAGATCTGGGTGTTGAGCAGAAGGAATTTGCATGCCATAGATAAATCTGTGGTGTGTGATCATAGGTGTCAGGTAGGCCTGAGATTATCTCAGGTTTGCCTGGAGCAGGATTGTTCCTGTGGTTCTCAGGTAACTCTTGAAGATGGTTTGCTCCTCTCTGGACATTGTGAAGAAGGGCAGGTTGTTTTTTGCCTTTGAGATTATAATTTAAAACAGCTATCCAAAGAGAGATGTAGAGAAGGACATCTAAAATTAGATAGCAGCACATCAATTTGAATTTCTGCAATTACTGAGCAATTCTCTTTGGAGGTGGAGAGAAGAAATTTGAATAAGTTCCTCAGTGCTCACACAGCATGGTGAGAAACTGCAAGTACCCTTTGGGGTGAGCTGTTGATATTTGTCCTGCTAATGGGTTTTTTTCTCTATAAAACTTGCTTAAGGTATTTTCAAGCCTGTCTGTTAACGCTGTACCATTGGTAGTAGTGCTCAGCATACTTTCTTATTCTGAGTAAATACATTTAAGACTAGTTTTAACTTCCTCTCCTGATGTGCCGTGCCTGGTGTTATCCCTTTTGTCTCACTAAGAAATGTGATTTTCAAATGAATGGATCTCTGTTTCTCATATAAAGATGAGAAGGGACTTGAAATCATAACAAAGGAGTTATGTTTGTAAAATGCATTTAGTCCAGGCATATTAGAGTCTGGGAAAGAAGTGAGAGTTCTCAAAATTATGAACTCCCTACTTTGGCCCTTGTTCTTTCTCTGTTCAAATAGCACAGCAGTTTGATACTGTTTAATTAATATTTTTTCTGTATATTTGTAGCATGTGAATTGTTGCTACAGCCAGAAAACCTTGTCTGCAAACCTTGTAAGTAAAATATAATATTTCTATATATTAATCTTTTAAAAAGTGTCTGTACTTGAAGAGTCATTTTGCAATTCATGAATATCTCCTCTGACAGACTGGAAGCCAAGGAATGTGAATGTTACCCAGCAAGGTTTTAACATGCAAGTGTCCTTTGATCATGCACCTCACAACTTTGGGTTTAGGTACTACTTTCTTCACTACAAACTGAAGCATGAAGGACTGTTTAAGCAAAAGACCTGCAGGCAGGTACGTGGCTGAGTTTTGCAGCTCTTAAAAACACACCACCTATTAACATGAGGTGTTCTAAGGTCTTACAGAAACTTAAAAAACTTAATATAAAATAGTATCAGTTTTAAAATGGTAAAACTATTTGGAGCTGTTTCTGTAGGTAACAATTGTGCTGTGATGGCACTCATCAGTCACAGCCAGGCTTGGGGACTCCACTGGGCCTGGATAACACAAGTCAGTTCTGCAGGCAGACAATTGTATCAGTGAATGGGCAGACTTAGTTCTGCTGGTCTAAGGTGTGTTAATACAAGGGTGCACTGCCTATTTCTAAATCAATGTGAATTCTTTATTATGTTTTCAAAGTATGTGAATTGCTTGCAAAGTATTCTTTCTTTATGTAGGAGCAGAACACAGACACTACAAGTTGTGTTCTTCAGAATGTGTCTCCAGGAGATTATATCATTGAGGTAACATTTCTGTACAACACCTAAGGGAATATGTTAAAGGGAAAACAGAATAAAATTAAAATATTTCAAATCACACTGGTAGAATTGAGCTTCAGGTATCCCTACTGAGGTAACTTGGGCAAGTAAATTTTCTAGAATGATGCCTTTTTTGGGCTTACCTAGAAACAGAGGCCAGACAAAGTTGGAAGAATAAAAACAGAGATATTTAATGAAGGTCCTCTGGTATATTAAGGGCAGATGAAGCCTTCGCCAGGGCGCTACACCCAAAATGGATAATGGTCAGGAGTTTTTTCAGACAGATATAAGTTTGGTCCATTTGCATATCAGGGGTTAATCCTCCAGACTACAGCTTCAGGTAATGAAGTCAAATTCCCCAAGTTTGCACCCCCCCAATTCACTTTTGTTTATACTTTTCAGGGCCCGATGCTGTAGGGTGTCTTGGAACACAGGCCCAGAGGGATTGTTTGTCTAACCAAAATGTGAGGACAGTTAACTAGCACTTTACGTGGAGTTTAGAGTTATGCACTAATGTGGTACAGGATTTGAAAAATACAAAGGCTAGAATCTCAAGGCATCAGAATGCTCTTGACCTTGCCATAGCTTTGCTTCCATGAGTGCACAGCACTTTGTGCCTTAAACTGAAATTGTGGGCCTGCATAATACCTGGACTTTGATTTTTATTTTTTTTAATTGGAATTCTCCTTCTTGGTCAATTTTTATTAGACTAGTTTGTGCTGCTCTTTAGTTCTAACTATTTGAACAGTACCTTTCTTCACATTTGGTCATAAAAGCTGTTACAGTTATTTTCATATTGCAGAAAATAAAATTAATCTTTTACTTTTCCAAGCTGGTTGATGACACTAATACAACAAGGAAAACGATGCACTATGCACTAAAACCAGGTATGAATTCTGTTTTTTAAACAATATACTATATTTACTGTACTAATTTAGATTCAGTTTTAATTATGTTGGAAATAAATCTCTGTTTGACCTTTGTCTGTTTGCCATAATCTAGATTATTGAGATAATTGTGCTGTGCTTCTTTGACCAAATGAAAAAAGAGTAGAGATGCACACTTGAGCATACACACGTGCATCTCTGTACGTTTATATTTAGTGGAGTTTGAATCAATCCATCACTGGAAATCTTTGTGGAAAAGTGGCTTTTGTTGTATATGTGGATATGAGGGATGATAACCTTAACTGCATACAACAGAGAGTGCAATAGTGTGGAAATACTGCAATGAAACTGTGGGAGCAGCCTGAACACATCACCTGTGTCCTTCAGCCCTGGTACCAAACCCAGCAGTCTGGAGAGCCTGTCAGGTGAATGCTTCACATGCCTCTGGGTCAGACCTGGTTTTGAGAAGCTAAACAGGGATTTCAGAGTGCAACTGCACCTCAAAACAGCCACGGATGCAGGCAGTGGATAAAATGCACTGAATCCTAATGCACATTGCTCAGGGTGATGTCTGCAGCAAGGCAGTTCTTTCTAAGGGGCAGGTTCAGCACCCTGGAACCAAAACATGTCAGGTCTAAATGACCACTGCAAATCTCATCCAAACTATTTGCCACAGGGCTGTTCTCCTGGGGCTGGTGTGAGTTGCAGCTCTTGTTACTGATGAGAGTCACTCTGATGCTGTGGCAGTGGGGCAACCACCGTAAAACCTAATTTGAAGTGGAGAACATGATATTTGAGCATATTTGATATCCTGTATCTTGGACAATTACCTGATAATAGAGTACTGCAGCAGTTTTGCATTGCCAGTGTGAAGATTTGTTTGGATAATTGTAGTGCAGCTGATTTGCATGTGGCTAATTGTGCTTTCTTTTGCAAGTGCACTCCCCGTGGGCTGGCCCCATCAGAGCCATTGCCATCACAGTGCCCTTGGTTGTCATCTCTGCCTTTGCCACGCTCTTCACCGTGATGTGCCGCAAGAAACAGCAAGGTGGGGGCCTGCACTCAGTGCAGTGCCACTGACAGATACACTTGTGTAGCCAAAACAGTCCTCACTGATAGGCTGACTCCAGAAACACCTTTATCTGAAAAGCTTGCTTTTCTATTTCTCTGTCCTTCCTCCCCTCAGCTTTTTGTGTGCTGAAACTTGTAGCAAATTTTTAATCGGTGCTTGATGGAAATTGGTTGCCTAGACAGTATTGTATCACAGATCAAGACTTCACTGTAGAAAGGAGACAACAAAAGCAATATTGGAAAATACTTTTTATTTCGTGTTACTTTTTCTTTGAGAAAGTACCATGTGACCATGTAGATTACAAACAGATTTGTAAATGGGTATGTTTTAAACATTCCCTTATTTTACTCAGAAATATCTAATTCATATTTATTTTAAATCAGAAGGAAAGTAAAACCGTGTGATGCCAATACAATTTACAGTGCTGTCTGGAATCCTATCTACAGCTGCTATTCCAGATTTGCTCACTTTCCTGGAAGTTGCCTTTACCTTTCATTCTAAGCCATCTTCTTAAATTTACTATGAGCCCTGCTTGCAGATGTTTTTAGATTCCATTCCTCCTTGCTGACTTCTCTGTATCCAGGAGCTGGCAAGCAACACTTGATACATTTAAATGTTAAAAATACTTGGCTTTTTATATTGAATTTAAAGCATCATGTGGTTTCATGAACAATGGAAAAAGAGATTACTTCTCCAAACCTCACATATCTGTGTTATCCACCTGAATTTTGGCACTGAGATATACTGCAAGTGCTATATGCCAGCTGGGTTAAATCCTTTTACCTTCTGCTCTTCTGTAGTTATCCCCTTTGCTCACAGCTAGCACAGTTCCAACAAAAAACCCAGACAAATCACTGAGGATTTGTCTACAGAGGGAGTTGTTCCAGAATAGTTATTCCTGATGAATTGTTCTGAATCGAATCCCTGGATGGATATTTGTATTTTGAAATACTCATACTTTATTCCAAATTAGCTTAATCAGCTGTAGAACTAGATTGAATTAGTCTGGCATAAGGCCAGACTTTTATGCTCCAGCATAAAAGCATCTATGCAAGGAAATAAACACTAATAGCTATTTTGGTTTAAATTAATCATATCTTAATTCAAATTAATGTCAAATTAATGTCCAAATAGGCGTGTGTATATATTCACTAGAGAAATCTTGTAGGATATCCTGAAAGGGTCTGTGGACCTGGAGTTTAATATTCTTACTTGGCTTATGTTGTCGTTTGGGTTTTTTTAACAAGAGACTTTGTTAGACAGGAAACTCTTGAAGATGATACATCTTTTAGGCTTATATTGTTTGAACAGAGATGTGAAGACTGTTGAGATTGAATAAAGGTGAAACAACTTCTTCTATCTATAAAATAAATCTTCCTTGTGTTTTCTGAGTTGGGCAGAAATAACTGCACGTTTAACTTTGAGAGTGTATTCCACATGCAGCTGGATAAATAGAGTGTGTACAACTTTTCTTTTTCAGGATGGAAAGGAGAGGAAAATATTTAGGAAAAAACCCAAACGTTACTGTATGCATTAGTAAAAAGCCTACAAATGCAATAAAAACTCAAAACAAAATCAAGCTTTATAGTGTGAATTCTCTTTTCTCTTGCACTTTAGAAAATATATATTCCCATCTGGATGAGGAGAGCTCAGAATCTTCAGCATATGCTGCAGGTCTCCATGTGGAAAGGCTTCGACCCCGGCCAAAAGTGTTCATCTGCTATTCCAGCAAAGACTGCCAGAAACACATTAATGTCATCCAGTGCTTTGCTTATTTTCTTCAGGACTTTTGTGGCTGTGAGGTAAACTCAGCATTTCATATGTAAACAACTTTTCCTTAATTGAAACAGCACTCCCAAAATGCTGTGCTTGAGAAGTCGGTATTTCAGTCACTCCTTTCCACAGAGATAACTTCTGTTATTTTTCTAAATTTAGGCTGTATGAATTTTCTTTACTTGGGGAAATGAAGAGATCTTATCCAGTGTAAAAAAACCAAAACAACCCAAACCAACAGAATAGTGGAAGATCATGATTTCAGTACTTTCATTCAGCTATGTTTAGCTTGCTTTGAATTAAGTGCTTTTTCTGTTCAGTAGGCCTTACATCTTTATAGTCAGCAACCACAAAGAGGTATTGTTACCTACCTGATATACTTTGGTGTTCCTTTAGTGAAATTTAAAAGAAGTTGAATCTATCAAGACTTCTGCTCATAGAGCAAATAGTGCATTATTAGGATTACTGGTTGACAGCATGTCCTTACTAATTCATTTTTATTTTTTATTTCCCTTCTGTTCCATTAATACTGTGAAATCAGCAGCTCTTTTTTTCCCTTGTTTTTGTTTGAATGGTATGAGAGAGACATTTCAATTGCTACTTTGAATGAGCAGGCCTAGAATCTCATACTGCTGTCTGAAATGGAATCAATATGTGACCAGTTTTTCACTTTTCAGCTGGAAAAGGCAGGACAGTTGCTGGACTCTTTGTGCTGCATTTTCCCCCCACCCCCAGGATGTGACTGGGCTGAGCTGGAGCTGGGTTTCATTACAGCAACTCTGCTCTCTGGTGACCAAACACAGAAACACAGCTGAGGCCTCGTGCTTGCTGGGGATGCTCACAGCTTTTTCATCTGCTTAAAATAGTTCAGGATAAACTATTTTATAACTAACTTACTTGAAACCCCTTTTAGAGATGTACAATTGGGTTTATATACATAAAACTTAATCAGATTTTTTTCCCCCTTTTTAGGTGGCTTTAGATTTGTGGGAAGATCTGAAAAGCTGTAAAGAAGATCAGAAGGAGTGGCTTATTAAAAAAATAAATGAGTCACAGTTTATCATCATTGTGTGTTCCAAAGGAATGAAATACTTTGTGGAAAAAAAGAACTGGAAGCACAGAGGAGTAGCCCAAGATGCAGGAAAAGGAGAACCCTTTCTCTTTGCTGTGTTGACTGTGGCAGAGAAGCTTCGTCAGGCCAAGCAGAACTCAGCTGACCTCTGCAAGTTCATTGCAGTTTACTTTGATTACTCCTGTGAGGGAGACATCCCTGCCATTCTGGATCTGAGCACAAAATACAAACTCATGGACAATCTGCCCCAGCTCTATTCACACTTACACTCCAGAGATCTCAGTGTGCAGGATCCAGAGGGGTTTCCTGTTAACATCAGTAAAAGGAATTATTTCAGGAGCAAATCTGGGAGGTCCCTTTATGTTGCTATTTGCAACATGCATCAGTTCATTGATCAGGAACCAGATTGGTTTGAGAAACAATTCATTCCCTTCCCTCCACCTTCTTTACACTACTCAGAGCCTGTCATGGAAAAATTTGATTCAGGCTTGGTTTTAAATGACTTGGTGAATAAACAGGTGATGGATGGTGATTTTTACCTGAAAACAGATCTAAACATTTCAGTGGGGAATTCAGACTCCCACTGTATCATTCAGCACTTAAACCTTGGAGAAGATATAGAAACTCAGGACATTCAAGGTGGTGGCAGCTCTGTCCTTCAGCCATTGCTACATGTTGTTAAAGCTGCAAATCTGAAAGACATGCCTCGAGATTCTGGGATCTATGATTCATCTGTCCCTTCATCTGAATTATCTTTACCTTTAATGGAAGGACTATTGACAGACCAAATGGAAACATCTTCCATTACAGGAAGTGTTTCTTCATCATCAGGTTTAGGTAAGACACAGCAGTGTATCCAAACTCACATTCAGTTATTGTGCATATTTCTGCCATCTCCAAAGAGGTAAGATAATATGTGAGGAGCCATATAAAAGGTTACAGAGAAAGGTGAACATTGTATAAAGATGGTAAAAATAAACACAAAATTTAAAATATTTAAAAATCTAAAATAAAAATAATATATAAAATAAAAATATAAAAATAAAAAATAAAAATAGGAAGAGTAACTTTGGAAAATTTTTTTTTTCCTAAACTTACAGTGTGTGGAGGAAATCTTAGCTAGGTAAGATTTCACTAAAATTCTATTAATAAGTCACTGCTCATTAATTGACCTATTCTTGGAGAGACAGCTTCTTCTTCCAGGGACCCCTTGGCAGCTGGGATTTCAGCTGACAGCTGTGTGCTTGTAATCAAGAGGGTGGTATGGTGAAACATTCTCACAGACAGCCATAAATCTAAACCTGGCATCCTGTTTGGCTCCAGCACATACTGGATCCTTTAGGGGTATCCTCTGTACTGTGCTTAACTCAAGTTTCAGAATGACATCAGGCTTTTCACCAGATACAGGGCTGGGGAATGAACAAATGCCTTTCAATGGAGTAATTTAAATGCTTGGAAGACACTCTCCAGAACAGACACCCAGCTCAGATACCTTCAGTTAGAAGGTGTAAATTTTGCCTCAGGCCATATAAAAAAACTGATCTAACCTTACTAGTTACAGGATATTGAACTGGCATCACAACTATCTCAGTGTGGAATGTTCCAGCAATTGTATTGATATGATAAAAGTGCTCTGCTGAGATTTTCCTTTAGCAGCTACAACAGGTGAATATTGTATTTTGATGGTTGTATGCTGTTCTGCTTTCTAGAATCAGTGTTGACAGTGCATTTTCTAGACTTTTCTCTTGGGTAAATGAATTTTTTATTCTTATTTAGATATTTTATAACTAATGTTTGATGCCAGAATTATCTTGGAGGAAGAGAATACAAATGCTGATTTACAGATATGGCACCTATCAGTTAGATAGCCTATGTGACTGAATAGTTAAAATCTGAAAAAAACTTCAGGTAGAAAAAAATACAGATTTACTGTTTTAATTAATTAATTAAGCCACTACTACTCTCTTTTCAGAATTAAAACTATATATTTTTTACTTTCCTACCATCTTCTAACTTAGTCTTTTCTCACATTTGTGGGAAAAAAGTACAGATGATCACTGTAAAGGTTCTGGTGAAAGTAGGATGCTAGTTTAAAATGTACGGCCTCCCTGGAAGAATGCTTTCCCAGTGTGCCCCTCCTGATTCAAAGCTGAGCTGTCAGCTGGGTGTCCCAGCTGCAGGAGGCACGGAAGAAAGAGGCAGTCTTCCCAGTAATTAATTCTCAAGTCACATACCCCCTTGTTAACATGCTCCAGCTGTAGAGGTTAAACGTTAGAGCTCTTGCTGATAGAGTTGGATCTTTGCACTGATGTTCAAATGTCTCAAGAAACCACAATTTCTGCCATTTTCCCATTTACTGTCCTCATCCAGAAGCACCACCCTGACTGACTCTCCCCAAACCTCCCTCACCCAAACCACAGCCCTGATGAGGTACAGGTTACAAAGGAGACAGCACTGCAACTGACTCTAAAAGCATCATCTGCCTTTTACACTGCAACCCATTAAATTTCTTTTGTGTCCCAGATATACAAAATATTTACAGCCCTAATATTTATATGCATGCTAATGAGAGGAGTAAATAGAAATTTTAGCTTTTATTCTTGTTCTGAGACATAGACACATCCAAATTATTGCTCTGAATTCACCCTACATTTCAGTTTTTTACTTATTTTACCTGGTACTTGGTCAGAACAGATGTGAATAGCTCTGACATTTAGCATCTCAAAAGATCTTTCCTTTCTTCCTTTAAAGGCCAGTTTGATATAATCTTTTGAATAAAAATCATAAATCCCCTAACTTAGAATCCTTTCTATGTTTCAGTGCAGTTCCTGAGCAGACTACTGGTCTGCAAAGTAAAGAGTCTCAAATATTCATCATATTGGGCATCCTCAACTGAGTTTAAACCAGTTTAATTTTGATGAAGTACCAACAGCTAAACCTTTATTGGGTCCATTCACTAATGAAGTCTTCCCTAAGAAGTCCTGCTTGGGTAGAAAATCAGTGTTGTACCTCTAGATAACATTTTTCTGGGCATGATAGTTCAGCCTCAGGAGTGCAAGACAAGATGGTGCAGAGGCATTTCAGAAGTTTTCTTGGCATTGTTTCTGAAATATTGACTGAGTACAAAATCACTGTTTCAATTAATGAACTTCACTTTTTTTTTTCTTTTATAGGGGAAGAAGAACCTCCTGTAATGACTGCTACAAAGTTCTTAGTGCCTGGAATATGTAAAGCAGAACTTCATTGCCACATCCACACTGATGAACTGCAGGCGATTGCTCCTTTATAATACATTACAACATTGTTATGCATTGCCACTTTATCAACAGCCTCTGTTTGTGCTTTAACTACCACACTGTCTCAGCACCAAATCTACTTGAAGGAACAAACTGCCTCTGAAGAAGATCTGTTATTCCATTTTTTGTGGCCAGTAAACTTGAATCTGTTGGTATTTTTATAAAAACTCTTTCATAATTTGAGAAATGTAGCATGGAAAACCAGAAGTGCATACATTTAAAATAATTCCTGTTATAATTTAAATGTCATTATATTACACTGTTTACAGATGCTATAATCAAAATTTACTATTTTTTGCTAGGAATAACTTTGCAACTGGACATAAAATAGCTTGGAACATTAAGCCTTAGTAAATTTTGTAGTCCAGCCTCTAGTCCAGCTGATGTACTTGATGGCAGGAGCGTTGTAGTGAATAAGAACAGGATTTTTTTCTGAAGCAAGATAAAATGCCAAAGGTGACATTCTCCATCAGAAATTCTCGATCAGAAGAAATAATTTTCTTTTCAAAATGTTTGAGCTCTCTTCCTCAGCCTCCTTTTCCCAGATGCTAATGTGTGTCAGTATTTAATTCCAGTGCATGTCTCCCTCCCCTGCATTGATGTCTTGTGCCTCCTCTGCAGTCTGGCTGTGGTGACTCACAGACAGCCCCATTCTGAGGCTGAGGATCATTCTAGAATACACAAAAACACAGGTCCTCCATGTTCTGAATGATACCATGGAAACAAAGCTTCCTGTTTCTTCCTGAAGGGCTGATATAAGAATAAAGAGATGGGAGAAGGAAGACCATCCCTTATATTGAAGATATTCTAGGTCTGTTCAGCCAGGAGAGGAGTAAGCTTTATATGGGGGGTTCATCATTTGAGGACAGGTGCTACAAAACCACCTGGGCTAAAACAAGCCAAGACCAGCAGCTAACAGGCAGGAGTATTTTGTTTTGAGCCAAGCAGTGAACAGAAGCCAGTGAGTTATTTTGCAGTTTACACTCCTTATCATCACTTAGTGATTCAGATTGTGTGCTGTCACTAGTGTTATATTAAGGAAAAATGCAAGAACTACCATTGGCCATTTTTATCTGCTGAGACAGAGCAGGCATGTCCTGTTTCCTGCAGTGACCAGGTGGGTAAATCTTCATCCAAAATGTCCCTCCTGTTTCCCAGGAGCAACTCTTCTGAAATTAAATGCATCTCTGTAACTGCAATTCCAGGCACTACTACAGGAAGTGTGGGCACAGCAAATACCAAGGGACACCTCACCAATGTGCCTTTGCTCATTCTGGTCACAGAGTCAAATTCTGGCTCATTTAACCTGAATTCACATTCCACTAGCAGGAGGTTGCTTTAAAGAGAATTAAGGGAGAAATCAAATACCTCAAATATTCTCTTAGTTTTAATAGATGAGAATTAGACATTTTTAACTATTACATTTTATTATCCATTTTAATAGCATGAGATAGAACTATTAAGTGATGATTTTGGCTGAGTAGCTGTACAGCTCACGGGTTGTTTTCTTGGGTTGTTTTTGTTTTGTTTTGGGTTTCTTGTGTCAGTTTATATTTAATCATTGGAATTTCCAAACAAAGGACTCTTGAGATTGTTATCACAGATGAAGTAAGAAAGTGCTGTAACAATTATTTGTGTATAACAATTAATGGCAGAACTCTGACATGCTTTGCAATTGTAATATGGAATTCTGTGATCATTTGGATCAGCATGTGTTGGATCTGGAGGGCCTTGTCCAGTAATGAAATGTTCCTTTTTCTCTCTGCTTTCTGAATTTCAAAGAACACTACCTGGAAAACTTCAAAACTTGCAATATCTAAGTTTAGGTAATTTTACACACATAGTGAATCATCTGTGCCTTTGATATTTTTTTAAGGCTGTGCCTCTAGCCTTATTGAAGGCAAAATTCTTCATGTTTTCCCATTGCTTGAAGGTCACCCTAGGCAGCATCATTTAGAGGTAAATGCTCCTCCATAAATCCAGCTATGAGGGATATCCAGCTATGATTTGGTGCAATTCTTGTTATTTTACTGGAGAAAGGGTTTGGATTCAATAAGCCAAGGCAGAAAGGTGACACAACCTGTGTGCTGAAGATCTGCTGTGCATAGAAATCCAAAGCTGCACAGCATGAGAGGAGGAGGAGGCAATTTCTTAGCAGTGAGCAGGTGAAGGTAATGCTGCTCCCATCCATGGGAAGTCCCAGCTCACTTACTGTTATTTAATGCTGGGCTAAAGATTGGGAAGATTTCCTTGTTCCATTAAATATAGTGGCTGAATCAGTATTACAAAATGAAATGAAATTAAGTTTTCATTTTAAGCTCTAAGAAAGCTGACTGTTAAAAAGGGATGAAGGCAGTTGCACAAAGAATTGCTTGTCATTAATGAGTTTATTTGTTCAAAATTTGCTGTACAATCTTGCAAAACTTACTTGTTAATTATGAAAAGTCTATGCAGATGACAGTCTCATCTAGGGGTGGGAGGGAAGAAAAATTCCTTTATTCCTTCTTAGCTTAAGGTGGAAGCAGCATATTTTATGTACTCAGAAGAAAGACAATATAATTAAGTGAAAATATAGATTAGGATGGCCCACACCTCAAGTTTACAAAAGCAAGAGAAGTAATACTTCAACTTAGTATAGCTTTTTTATAAGCCACAGTTCCTAAAACAGTTAGATACTGAGATGCTGGAAGGACATAGTACTGAATTGGCAAGTACTATGCTGGGAATAGCAGCAGCAAAAATCCTTGTAAGAATGATTTTTTTAAAGATATGTTAATACACATACTAGAGGTTAGCTTACTACTGTTTTCAAGCATTAGCAAATTCTAAACATCATGGTAATGGTGAAAGGATCCCTTGAATTTCTGCTACACTCAAGTGTGTGGACATTGGATATTTCATAGTGTATTTTCTGGGAGGGTGAAGAAGCATTGGAAAGCTGAAGGCTCAAGATGTGCCAGTATGTTCAGTGTGTTCAGCATTCTGAATGGGAGTACAGTTGTTGCCATAATTCATTCCTGTCCATGGATACATCAACTGTTGAAAATAGAATGCACCTGACATTTTCAGAAACAATGTTTTGTTATACTTTAATTTAGAAGTTAGATACCAAAATAAAATATTTTTGTGTCATTTCATTCATTGGGCTTTTCTTATACTATTAAAAAAAAGAAGGCTTAAAAGTGCAATGGTTTTATCCTGCACACTTTGAGTGCAGTTCCACACAACACACAAGCAGCCAGACCTGCTAGCTGCTGTTCATGCCCTGCAGCTGGGAGGGAAGCAGCTGCTTTGATGGGTCTTTGTCATAGTCAAGCAACTCTCAGAAATGTTAACTTCTAAAACTTCTGTATGGGATGGATGGGGTCAGATTTTATTTTTTAATAAAATTGCATTAATATGATTTTATGTAATTTTTTCCTGGTTATTCTGCGTGCCAGGTGAAACCTATCCACATCCACAAAACTGTAATAACTTGGATTAACTTTGTCAAAGAGGATGTTATAAATACTTAAGATTTATATGTGGGGTTTTTTTCATCCAGCTGATTTCAAAGCACTGTTCCAGTCAGTGAACCCTGCAAACTGTAATTTTAGGGGTAAGCCTTGAAACCACTCTGATTCCTTTTGTTGCTCGGGTAAATGAAGGGGATCTAGTTACATAATGTTGGATATAATGTTGGATATTGTAGATACACAGTTTGTGGTAATTGGCAGTGGGGCTGAGCCCCATCATCCCCAGTGGGCACAGCTGTGAGCAGCAGGTGAGCAGCACTGACAGCAATGAGCCATGGAGTGCCCAGGGGCACTGCCCAACCACCAAAGGGAGCAGAGGGCACACAGGTGCAGGGCATCAACAGGAGGGGATAAAAGGCTGGGCTGAAGAACAAGAGGGGCAGACCCCTGCAGCCTCCTGAAGTGATGTTACTCTGCATGGGCAGATGCCTGAAGCCTTCTGATGAGGTGAGGTGTGACTGTGTATGGATGGATGCTTAAAGCCTTCTGAAATTGTGTGGTAATACTCTGTGCATTGTGGCTCTCTCAACTGTCGCATATAATAATTTGTAATATAATAGGCTTCATAGTTATAATAGTAAAAATCCATGCAAGAAGAAGACAACATGTGGAGAAATTTCTTCATCAGGTAATAAAAATACATAAAGTTGTAATGAAGGCTAATTTACAAAAATCAAACTTTTTTCCAGGTTCTCTGGTAGGGTCACAGGCCTTGGCAATAGGTGGTAGGTTGAACTAGCATGAGTGAGTGTATGGAATGCTGTCCTGTTGGGTTGCTGATTTAGTTGGAATTCTTAACTATTGAGTTGCTACTGGTGTGCAAAAAAGATCTGCTTGAAAAGAGGCAGTCTTGTTGATTATGAGTCAGGTAAGTTTGTTTTGTGGCAGTCCATCATTTTGGCTTTTTTTCTCCATGGGGGAAGTGTGTGTCTGTGGTTTCATGTAATTCTAAACTCTCTGACCATCTGCTCCCTGTGCAAGTTCTGTGTTAACCCTTTAACTGTAAATTAAGGTCAAATTGCTCACAAAACTTGCTCTGAATTTTTGTAATAGCCAGACAGGTTTATGATGAGATTTTACTCAATCTAAAATACTTGCTATTGATAATCATAATTCATTTTCCTAGGAACACAATATATCTTCAATATTGCATATCTTAACAGCCATAGAACCCTGGATTATACCAAGGGCTTTGGAAACTGATACAGTCTTTTTTTTTCCATTTTAAGCTAAATTAACTTTAGAGCTTGTCTTTCATTGGAATATTGACTACTTCAAATAACTGCAAACCAGGAGTTTTTCATTACCTTTGCCAGTACAGTAAAAATACAGATCAAACCTAAAAACAGAAATCACCTTCTTCATGGTTAAAAAAAAATTATTTCTAACCCAATTACAGAAGCTTAAATTTGTCAAATTGGATTCCTTGTATAGTAAAAGGGAAAATTAAACAGTTGGAAATGGGCTTATTTATTTTTCACATTTCACATAGTTGCCAAGCTAAACTGTGTTTTTAAGAAAAAATTTCCCAAAAGGATTTTACATTGAGGAAACGAGGAAACCAATATTCCAGGAAGCCAGGAATATTTTCAGGGCAGCAAGCTACTGTCTGGTGAAAATAATTTCTGATGCAAGCTGTAGAACTATAATCACAATATAAAAGTGTTTTTTGGCAACATTCTTCAGGCCTTTCTGGAAGGCAGTGGCCACACCCTTTTTAGTAGTGCTTTATTTCTCAGGTGATTCAACCAATCTCAATGGGTCTGGTTATGAAATCAGATGCTAATGATGGGAGTGGGACATGGATGAGGCAGATTTTTCTGTATAGGTGCACAACTGGTCACATACAGGCCATGAGCAAGTGTTACTATCTTCATGTTAAATGAGAACTGGGTAGGAATTGGGTAAAATATAGGAAATACTTCCCTTGGGAATGGAGGTGGGCTGGTGTCAGCTGAAGGCAGAGCACAGGGCTTCATGTCATGGTCTTGAGCCACAGTGGTGATTCTGTGAGCAGTCAGTGTGTTTGGTTAGAGATGATTGTTGCAGCTTTGGAGTTTTGCAATAATTTGTGTGATGGAACTGCAGGGCACTGGTTGATGTCTCAGAGTGCTGCAGCACCACTGCAGTCATCTCCTGCTGGAGCATGGTGGGAAACAGAGGCACAGTAAGAACTGCAGCAGGAGGAAGAGGTAGATTTGGGGCAGACATGGAGCAATGTTTCATTTCCTTCACAACAGCCCACAGAGACCTCTGAGGTGTGAGGCACCTCGGGGCAGACTCTGCAGGAGCCTGTTTCAGCCCCACAGCACTCCTTGGTGCTGTTCCTCTGCAAGTGCCCTGCTTGATGAGAACCTGGTTTGCAAGAATGACTCCTTTATAATGTTGATGAAAATCTAGAGTGATTTAATTGCTGTCAGTTACATCATACTTATTTCAAAATAATTAAAAGTGAGAATAGGATTAGACCTACTTGTCTTTAGCAATGTCTCATAGAGGGGATGCACCCATAAAAGCTGTGAGTCATCAACAGAAAGGAAACTGTCTGCTCTTTACTGTAGCTTTTGCAAACTTGCCAAGGTGTGTTTAGGTGTTAGGAAGGAAGTCACCATCTCTCTGCTGAAGAGTTGGACAATGCTCAGCTACTGAGGGTGGAGTGGGAATACCAGTGACAGTGAATCAGGAAAACAGGGCGGGATTTGTGTTTCTGACCTTCCCTCTTTTTGCTTAGACTGCCTCCAAAGCTGAGAAATACCACTACATTCATTTGAATATTCATGTTTTTAACCTTTAATTGGCTTGCTAAACTTTTTTTTAAAGTATAATAGTCAGATATAATTGTGTTTTTAAGATAATGTTTTGGACTGAAGTAATAATACATTAACAGTTGAGTTTTATATTTTGCATACTAAAGAAAATTCCATGCTTGCTATGATTTTAAAATGCTGAGCAAACAACAATTACAAATTACATTATATAATATATTATCTTTAAACCCAGGAAATACAAATTAGTAATTACTTAAAAGTGTTTGATCTCCCTGGACAATGTTTTTAGTTGGTGTGTTTGAGCAGATTCTACTTGGTTATATAATTATAAACGTTACATCAATTAATTGTTCTTTCTCTGGAAGAACAATTTCACTTTGACATCCTAAGTAAGTGGAAATTTTGTGGACACATAAAATACTCTGAAAGTTAAAGGTCTCTAAACAGACCATCTCTTCCCATTTCCTGATAATGAGTATCAAATTAAGCTTTAAAACAGGGGTCTGGAACTGCTGCTTTCCATGACAGGCATGGTAAGTCCTGGATGAAAAATGGACCTGCACTTATATCCTGTGCATCTCTGCTTTTGTAACAGGCACTGCCAAAGCAGGGGGTGGGATGCCTGTTTTCCACTTACCTTGGCTGCAGCTATGACAAAGGTCAATGTTTCAGGAACCCATCAGTGAGTAACCTCACACGTTTCTCCCTTCTGCTAATTCTATCAAAGCTGCTGGGAGCCCAGGTTTTGCCCATAACCTGGTGTTTAAAACATAAATCCCTGACTTTGCCATAGGGCAAGAGAAGTACCAAGTCTCCACACACCTGTGTAATCTGTGAATTGCTACTTTAAGAGCAGAAAAAAAAGTCCAGCTGTAAACTATTATGTAAAACAACTATGGAATCTTGATGGCTATTATCCAGTTGAATTGTCCTTAGCTTAAAAATAATTCACCTTACGAACCAGTATCTTTAAATATGATATTAATTCCAGAATGTTTTCATACAGTGTGGAGTTCAGAGATGACTGTAGTATTCCTGTCTGCAGAAATGACATGGAATTTGAGACCTTTACTTAAAGCAAGGTCTGATGTCCATATGTCTCTTCTATACCACATTGCTATCCTCAGCAATTAGAAACAACTGAGAGATGAAATCTCCTCACAAGATGTTGGCTTAGAAAGTAAGGCCAAGCCATAGTTAAGTATTAGTTATTCTGCTGTCAAGTGTTTCTGGTGTCTGGGCTACAAAATGTGATGAGTGCCATTATTATTGTTTTTCCACTGGCTGTTTTATGTTGGCAATGCTACTACTGTGAGAGACCTACCACCTACATGTCTTTTGAATTTCTATTTAAGTCATATAATTGTTAGTATTTATTATTATTATACTGACTTTGGTCCAAGAAATTAAGATGGTCTTTACCAGGCACAGTACAAACATAGACTAGAAAGAGTTCCTCATCTAAAGTGCTCATCATCTACCTCCATCTTTGCATTGCTATGGTTTTCCAGGTCAGTAGGACTTTTGAGTGTACTTCCATACTACTATTTTGTCCAAAACACACGTGGCCTGTTACCACCTGTACATTATTTGTTGCTATTTTCCGCAAGTTTTTAACCTCATGAGACCGGCTCCTGGTCACTTGCTGTTAATATAGTTTGAGTCAATCAGCGTGGCGCGATGTCCTTTGCCTTTCTCTGGTCGGCCTGAGTCCTTAGCTGTTCTCAACCCCAGCCTGGCTTCCTTCACCTTCCCAGGGGGGGAGGCCGGGGCAGCGCAGCCCGGAGCCCCGGCAGACGCGGGGGCTGCGGCCGCAGCTGCTGTGGGCCCGAGCAGCCGGGACCAGGCGTGCAGAAGAGACCCGGAGCGGAATGGAAGGACGGGACACACAAGCGAGGAGCAGATGGGAGCCGGGAAAGGATCCGGGCGGGGCCGGCGCGGAGGGGCGGGCGGCGGGGCGAGGCGAGCGCACACACAGAGACCCAGCCCCTGCCTCCGCCTGCCGTGACAGCCGCCCGGAGCCCCCGGACTGCGTCCCGCCCGCTGCCGCCGGCTCCCCGTGCCTGCCCACCCTCCGCAGCCCCTTCTCGCTGCCGCCGGGCCGGGGCGGCAGCTCCGCCAGCCGCATGCCAGGAGCGGGGCAGGAGGGCGCAAGGTGAGTGCTGTCCCTTGGGGCTGGACAGGTGGGCGCTGCCCGGCGGAGCGGGACGGGCTCGGCTCTCCTGGGGCGGCCGGCGGCGGCAGTGGCGGAGCTGAGCGGAGGTCGCTCCGGGAGGACCCGCCGCGCCTTACGGGACTCGGAGCGGTAGCGGCGGGTCGGGAGGGGGACTCCCGCCGGCTCCTGCTGGCTGGAACGGGGCCGGTCCTGCTCCAGCTCCTCGCCCCGCTCCGGATGCCCCGGGCAGCGGAGGCCGCAGCTCCGCCCTGCCCCGCTCGGTGCTGGCGCCGCTCGTGCCCCGTGAGGGGCCCTGAGGGGGCGGCTCCGGGGCCGGCGGGCGCTCGACCCGCTCCCTCTCGGGTGCCTCGGTTAGTTCATGCTTTTGAAGAACTTTCAGCGTTTGTTTAGTGGCCAATCTCACAGGAGCGTCGGCTTCCAGGGAAGGGCCGCGGTGCCCGGAGCCGGCCGCCTGCTTTGAGCTCCGCGGTGGCTGTCACGGGCGGGCTGTGCCCCGCTGCTGTTCGCCTCGGCGGGGCCCGCAGCCGGCTCTCGGCCCTTCCCTCCGCCTCGGGCGAGGAGTGGGGGAGACTCGGGCCGAAAGCAAAGTGGAAAAAACAAGCAGGGAGCGTAGTGAGTTACACTTGCGGAGCGGGGCTCCGCGGCCGCGGCGGGCTGTGAGGAGGCAGCGCGGAGCCGCTCTCTGCGGCGCGCAGGTGAAGGCGCGGGGCGGTTCGTGTGGCTGCGGGGTCAGTGCGCTGCTGCTCCTCAGCGCTGGGCTCGGCAGCGGCCAGGAGCTGGGATTTGCTGCGGAACCATTTACGTCCATGCAAAAAATTAAATTTTTTTCCTTGAATTTCATTTTTTAATTAAGTTCTTTTATAGTTCTTATGACTCTATAAACGTTCTTGTGTACCTTTCCCATGTATACCTACATTTATTAATGCAATTTCTAGTTCAATATTATCCTTTAGTACGTTTTCACAGTTAAAGGGCAGAGGAAATTCCCTCATCATCAAACACTTGCTATGGCATTACTTTGGTTGTATACTTAGTTCTGCAGCAGGTACAGAGGTCTGCTGAGTGCAACAAGTTATGAGATGGATGTTGTATCTGTAAGAATTTGAGTTCAGAATAGGAGAATCCATGGGATTTGGAAATAAATGGAGCTAAGTATTTATTACAGAATAACAGCGCTTGCACACTTGTAGGTGGTAGAGTGTGTGAAACAGAGCTGCTCTGGTGCAGATGAGGTAAGGAAATGCATGGGTGTATCTCTGGCTTGTCATTTAGTGCATCGAATCCTATTTAAATTTTTCATATGTATGATATGATACCTGTTCTCAGTAAATATTTGTTAGACAGTGTCAGTCAATAAAATGTCATTGTTTTGAACAGAGATGCCATTCACTCTCCATGGGAGCGGTGTGTATGAGTTAGCAGTGTGACAGGGCCTTGTGACCCACTGTAACACTCGGTATCATTCCCTGCACATTCTCACAGACCTCTGCTCTGTTTTCAATAGCTCACTTCTTCTCTGCACTGTTTTTGTGTAGACAGTTGTTCTGGCGTGATTCCAGGTTATGGGAGTTGTATGTGCACATAATTTGGAGGTGTATTATGTGGAGTTGCTTCCAGCAAGTGGCAAGTGAGACCACGTGGCCTTAAACAAAACTGTTTTGTTTTGCTGCTCATGAATTGAAGTGGGTGACACCCGCTTCTGCTCGGGAGTTTATGTGTAACACCTTCATATTGATTCAGGAGCTTTTCTCCTGTGTTAAAAAGCTCCTGAGTGGTTCTTTTTATCCTATCTTAAATATTTTGCTTTAAGTGTTGAAGAAAATTAACCTGACCTCTTAAATTTTGTTTACCCTGGTGTTTTATTTGTATGTTTCAGTGGTTTAGGTTTTTGAACAGTCTCCTTTGATGAAAGAAATTTTCTGGGTTTCTTTTTGGTTTTTTTTTGTTTGTTTGTTGGTTTGTTTGTTTGTTTTTTGTGAGAGCATCTGCCTGCTGCTACAAATGTGCTGTAATGAATGCATTTAGAGTCCTTTTGCAGTGCTTTCTGTAGGTGCTGTATTTTATTGAAGACAGCTTACACCCAGTGTACGAATGAGAGCTGCATTTAGAGAAATAATTTGTTGCTGTTTAATTGCTGTGAAATGTGGAGGGAAACTGCTGAATGATAGGTTTGTGGAAGACAATTTTGTTTAACTCAACTAGCCTCTTTATGTGTCTTTGCTTTGTTACCAAAGTGTGCCTCTCAATTTGTGGGATGTGTTGTGGATTCCAGTTGTTCAGGTCATATGAAATGTGGAATTAACAAAAGGCTGAGGTCTTGCATAAGTCTTCAGGAGTGTGTAAATTTACTGTTGTGTAGTATCTAAAAAAAATTGGAAAATAAAGGACTTGGTAAATACACTCCATTAATGTGTGATTAACAGGCACCTCCTGCTTTTCTTGTGACTGTAACAGCTATAAAGTAACTATTCTGAAAGAAGTGTTTATTTAGGATGTGGCTGTGGTGGTCTCCACCCCAGATGTGACCCGGGGGATGTGCAAACACGCACAGACTGTTCTGGTGCCAGCCGGGGCAGAACGTGCCGGGATGTGCTGTCAGGTACCGAAATGGGGGCAATCATTAACCCGCAGGTGCTCGGCACAGCCCGGGATCAGCTGCAAGGCTTCCTGGCCAAAGGATCAGGCTGTTAATACCCGAACACAGCGCTGTGTACATGCATTTACTTTTCGTTTACTTCCTAATCAGGGCTGCTCAGTGGCCCGAGGGGAGGCTGAGGCCTGGCTGGAGGAGGTCTTTGTATGTGTCTTACCCAAACCACTGCTGAGGTATTGTAGTGGTGATTGAAGGTATGGCCATCAGTAAAATGTAACAACTCCTCCAAAAAATTGCTTGAACTGGACAAGAAGTAGAAGCTTACGTTCTTGGCAATGAAAGGGGGTTTTGGCCTTTTGTGTTAAATCGTTATATATGCAATCAGAAATGTAACTAGGAAGGTGCTCCATACTATTGTTCTTAATTTTCCCCTTTCTGTAGAGTTAATTACCCTCACAGTCCTCTAGTTGCCCTCATAGCTCTGCAGGTGTAATCAGTGTGAGGTACAACTTGCATTCGGAAAAGCTTCCTGACTTTTACACTGCTGAAGCTTACATAAACTTGGAAAGTTGGCAAGAATTATCTGGACTTGTGTGGTTTCTGTAGAACAAGAACAGCTGCTCTGCTGGTATCATCTCTCAGACGTTTTAGTTGTTAAAGTGCGGCTTTTTGTAGTTTATTTTAAACACTTCACTGTTTCTCCTAAATTAATTTTCAGTATTATAATGAGGAGAAGAGTATGTCCATTCCACTGTATGTACTGTATCAGGAATCCTACTGGCTCTATTTTAATACAGCAGTGTGCCCATGTAGTGTTCCTTCAGAAGGTTCTGTCAGGACTATCGCCTGTTTCCTGAAGATGACAATCAGCTTTTTGGACAGGGTGTATTTTTGGGCTGACCGACTCCTTCTGCTCATGTACGGCCTGTACTTGGGAGAGGTCAAAAAAGGCAGGTGGGAATTGCAGCAGCAGCAGGTTTGTGTGGACATGTGCAGTGATGAGGGTGTCCCAGGCCTGCCATCCCCGAGGACAGTGAGGTTCTTAATGAAATACTTGGCTTACAGAAGTAGGTGCTGTCCAAGTTAACATTGGTTGATGCTCCACAGATATAAGTAATTAATAGCCAAGGAAAAAACTCAGTCAAGTGAGTTGATTGTTGTGTGGATGGGTGGTCTTGCAAGCTTTCTGACTGTGCTTAGCAATTGCGGGTGAAAAGCTGTAAAAATTCAATTTTAGGGCAATACAATTCTGTCTGCCTTTCAATGTATTGAATAACCAAAAATATAAATGCAAGGCAAACTTGACAAACTTGAATTTTATTGAACTGTGCAATAATCCTGAATAAAATAATTATGATTATTAAGGTGGTAGGCTAAAAGCATCATCATTTTAATTTTAGGCAGAAAATATGATAACCTTCCAGGCAGATAAAATTTTAACCTGCTGCTGTTTCCTGGTAGTGACGATTCTGATAAAGGGAAAAATGTGGTGGTATTTCTCTTGGTTTTACTTTGTTCTTAATGTATTTTTGTTGAGGGAAGCAGGAATATGCTGAAGAGATGAGAAGAATATGAAGAAAAGGGACAGTGGTTGCATTAACTTTATACTGGGTATGCATGCTCTATCTCATTTTTCTTTTGTTTTTCTGAGTCTGCCTTTACCATGAAAAAGGTTTAATTTCAGTGCTAGTTTCAGAAAATGCATTTTTTTTGTTTAGTAAGTTGTTCCTTAATTGACTTAGCTTTGTATAGCCCTTTTAATATTCTTCACAGAAACAGCAAAAAAGGATACTTCTGGAAGTAGTTTTCCTCTAGATAAAATCTAGATTTAAAAAAAACATAGAAAAAAAATCTTGGTGTTTTATTGTTACAACTTTTGAATAGAAACTTAGTGTTTGCTTTCAAATACAGAAGTTTGAGGAGGATAGAGTTAAATAAATCTCAAATTGCTTGTTGTATGAGTCACTAAATTGAGAACATAAATACTCATATTCTTTGGAAAGGACCTCTCAACATTGTTTTCCTGCTTAGTGTCAACTGCAAAACACAATACAATATGTTTAGCTTAAAAGTAGTTGTATTTGCATTTGAAATCATAGTTTATGATAAAAGTCAGATAACCTTTTGCATGGGAAACTGACCTAAGGCTAGCATTAAGTCTCCAGTGGAAGCTGCATTATCATACTGATGTCTTTTGTTTGCTTGCTTTGCTGAAAAGAAATAAAACCTTGGAGAGGGGTAAAGGGTAGAGCAACGGGCAGTGCTGGAGAAGTCTCCCTGCATGATGATAGAAGGGATGGGTTGTTTTGGTTGCTGCCTGGTGCTGAAGCCAGAGACTTGAAATAGGAACATCTGGATCTTTTAGTCCAGAGAGAAACAGATTTGTTGTAGGACAAGTATGTAATTTAAACATCAATGACAAAAAAATTCTTGATGCCTGTGCGTGTTGAATAGAATATAGTACTTGGTGTTCTCTGTATGCTGCTTAAACAGTAAATTTCATTTTGTGTGTCTATCCTTCTGCATTTTAAACCTTGTCTTTAAAATGCTTTGTTGAAGTCTTTGCAAGTGTTTTACAATGTTCAATTTTGTCCTAATCAGATGAGTGATGTGGTTGCATGTTTTAAGATACAGGAGTACTGAAGCCTTAAATTTTTTTAACTTGGTATGGCAATCAACTACTGTGCCTAAAAGTGACAACTCAGCTCACAAACATTCCCTGCTGTGCCCTGCACTGCTGGAGTTTGGCTTGAAACCACTGGCAGCTCCTGGTAACTGCAGATTGGAGAGTGTGGATGGGTCCTTGCTCCTCTAATCCTGGCGGTGATGGACAGGATTATTTAATATGCTGATGTGCAAGACAGACTAAACCAGCATTCTCCATTATTTCTTGTTCTTTCTTACCATGGTTCTGAAAGCTGAGATGTAACCCTGTCCTCTCTTTGATGCTGGGAAACTTCTCCAGGGCTTTCATTGATGCTAATGTTAGCTGGATTACAATGTTATTGGTTGCCTTCCATTTATTTTGGTATTTTTAAGGGAAAAGAGCTAAGGCTCAGTTGGCCAAAGGACTGGATCTCTTGGTAATGTTGTCTCATGTTGGGCTGTATTTCTCCAGCATGAAGCACTCTCTCATGTCAGTGCTCTGGCTTCAGCCTGGATTGAACTTTTATTTATTTATTTAATAGTTGTCTTTTGCCTTTTAATGTACTTTGTGCTGAGAATAAGTACAACATTTATGTTCTCTCAAAACTAAATATTGTCTTTTCTATATGCTGGGTGGACTATCTTGCTGTCTATAGCAGCTGTGTGTCTATGAGAGAGGGAGCCAAACTGAACACTTGTTGTGAAGCAGGATCATTCCATTACTTCAAAGCTGCTTCTCTGTCACCTCGAAGAGTTCTGACAGATTCACCGAAAATGTGCAGCATTTGTGGTTCTCTGAAGTGCTGCCTCCAAATGTCTTTGTATATGTGCTTCTATAAAGTACCTGTATAAAATTTAACTGCACACTGTCTAAAGAGGACACAAGGCATATATTTTTACTAGGATGCCTTCAGAAAAGGAATAAAAACTCTCAAAAATAGGTATTTGGAGAGGTCCTCTAAAACATCCTTCTTTAGAGCATTGGGTGCATTTTTACACTCCAGTAGAGTAAGTAATAACGTGCCAGATGTGTTCATTGAGGTCAAAACTTGAAAGAACCATGCTGTGTGTGGAACCAAGTTTATGGTATGCAGCATGGATTGGATTGAAGTGCTCATACAAAGTGGAATTCTCAGCACTGGCTGCTACTTGGAAATATTCAAGAGCTTCTTGAGTTTTCACCTGGTTTCACTGAAGCGTTGCTGTAGTGGCATAAAAATGTTTTGCAGCTCCTAGATCTGAGAGTCTTAGGAAAACAATTTGAAGAAAATCCTGTTTTTAGAATTTGTTGTTATGCAGTTAAATAGCGAAGTTTAGTTTCAAGTTCAAATGTGCCCTTTAGCAAACTGTTTGCCTAAGGCGGCAGCTGGCTGGGAGCTGAGTGCTCTCCAGATGGGAGGTGCTCCTGTTTGCTGACTTTGGGTGTGGAAAGGTGGCTTTTCACAAAGCAATGCCGGGGTAAATGTGGTGGTTCACTGGAAACAGCAGATTGCAGGCAGTTGGTGAGATGTCGCGCTAAATCTGCTAACAGGTAACCAGCTCTTCAGGCTGTGAGAGCATAGAGACGTTTGCTTCAGAGAGCCGAGTTTGGGTAGCACATCTTTTTCCTTCCAGTAGATGCTCATTTTTGCCCATTACATAGTGCTGCTACTGCCTTCTTTTTCATTAAAAAGAATAATAGTTTCTGATTGAGGCTTCTTAGAGTTCAGAAAAGATTTTTTTTCCTCATGGTTTCCCTATCAGCTAAGTATAACAAGATACTGTTTCAACAATGCAAAGCATTTTAGTGAGGCTGAGGAACTGTGGGAACATGTTTCATCAGAAGATAGTAATTATTTTTGCTTTAACTGTGGTGAACAGCTGTTGAATGATATGTTATTTTTTAACTACGGCTACTGTGAATATCTTGTCTAGAGATACAAATAGGGTGTGGAGGGAAAGGCAAAAAATCTTTTTAGCCTGAGGATCAAAGTGTATCTACACTTAGTAACACAGGGGGAAGGGGAAAAAAAAGGTGGAGGAGAAAATGGGCTTTGTATAGGGAATCAGTTTTAGCAAGATTGGCTAATACTTACCCCATATGTCCAGATCTAAGTCAGGTTTGAGCCTATGGGGTGTTGTGACTTCAGTACTTCTCTTGAACCTTCTCGTGTTTTTCTGTCCAAGAGGTCCTGCAGTGCTGTTCTGTGCAGCTATTCAGGGCTTCAGTGCTGTGCTACACTACAGCCCTTCCCCCAGCTTTGTCTTTGTCCCCTTAAGGGTAATTGCAGCAGTCCCAAAATTAAATACAAATGAATAAAATATACTTAAATATAACACTCTTGTCAGTATTTGAGCTAGTGGCTTACCACTGCTAGGCTTTTCTCTGCCACTATGTGATGTAAGAATCTGCTCTAAGGCAGGTGCCCTGATTAGGCTTCACAGAGCTAATACTCTAAACAGAATTTAGAGTATAGAACAGAGTTAGTACTTTTAATGGAAACATAGAAGAGATAACATATGAGAACTTTAGGGTTCAGGTTTCCCTCTGGGGACTCGCGTGTTATCAGAACCAGCAAGGATGTTTCTTCAAGTTTCCTCAGTAAGACAGAGAGAGTAGTGATAAACTTAGCTGCTATAAATAAACTCTCTGGCTTTGTTTTGCTGTGTGTTTGTTCTGCACTTGTTTTTGCCCACTTGCTGCTGTTACAGCACAGCCTGGTCTCCAGGACAGCACCTAATCCAAGCGTGTGCCCCTTATGTGGAACAGGCAAGGTTCAGTGTGCAGAGGCTGAGGAACAGAATGTGTCTGAGCACTCTCTTAAATTAATATTCATTGACTTGTCTTAGCATCTGGCTTCAAGTTATTAGGAGGGAAGATGATGGATTTATTTTCCTCCTTCAAGTTTCATCATGAACCTTGCCTGTGCTGTAGAGTTCAAGTCCAAACAGGAGTTGGATGGTGATACAGAAAGAGGCACCTGTGAACAGTATATTTTTTCCTGAACATTGTTCTTTTGCTTCTTGAGTTGCATTTCATTTTCTAATATGTTTTTGTTACTGCAGGCTGATTTCTGAGGATAGTGGTAGTATTCTGGCTGTGTGCATATATATATTTTTAAACATATACAAAATTTGCCTTTGCTAGTTTTAGCTTTCATTCTGTGTGGTCACTTTGAATATCGATAATATTTTTTAGAGAATATAAGCCTTACAATTTTCACAAAAAAAATTTCAGTTTTATTTTAGACCTACTGAAGCAGTATGTTCATTGGAAATATGTCCATAAAATATTCTTAATGCTTGAAAAAATATATTCCCCTTGTACATATTTAATTTTTTTTTTATTAAAAAAAATTAAGAAAGGGTCTTAAGGGAACTCTGTGGTGCATGAGTAAGGAGGGACTCTACAGGCTGAGAATTTTTCTCTGAAATGACTTTCAAGTAAGAGAAGTAGTGGTAACACTTGGTATCCCTGGCTTTGTCAAGTGTTGACAGATAGCAATTTTCTGTTTGCCATTTAGAAACTAAAAAACCATGAGTGTTTTGACAAGGCCATAAAACTTGTCAGTATTGTGAGGATCAGCTGTTTAATTACCTGTTGCTCCTGGTGGAGAGTGAAAAGGACCTGTACAGACCTGTTGAGAGGAACAGCGTGACACACGTGTGTCCCCAAAGCTTGTCTGAGTCCCTGCAGTCCCACCTGCCAGCTGTGGCTGGGGACAGCTGCTGGTGGCAGTCCCGGGGTGGCCTCCAACCCCTGGCAGTGCCTCCGTGTCCACAGACAGTAACCAGGGAGTGTGGCTGGGAAGAAGCTGATACAGACAAAAGTCACTCGAGGTGCACAGTGTGCTGCTGTTGTTCTCAGGTATCAGCCTGGCAATGTGGGGGGGTTTGACAAGGTGTATTCCTTTCTCTATTACTTTAGGTGGCTTTCTTTTGCAGAGCATCTCAGAACATAAATTAGGTTAATGCCATATTTAATTAATTTTCTGTTAGATTTATGTCAACATTTTCACAACTGTTCATGGAAAGGAATAACTTAATACTTTAAACAGTAACTTTTATCACTTCTGGCCTCTGCTTTTGCTGCAGTTTGAGTGTGGAAGCCTCACTGCAGAGATAGGTATGGACTATTGGCTTGGATGTTTCCAAGGGTGGGGAGGAAAGTGCTGAGCTAGTGCTGCTCTAGTACCAGCTCACTAGAAAATAGTGGAAGTTGTACCTTTTTTTTCTGGAATGGCAACCTTTGTGGTTTTGTAATCTGAATCTTTGACCTTCCAACTCTGAGAGTTAATGGACTCCTTGTAACCGTGCCCTAGACTTTTGATCTTACTGGTACAGGTGCCTGCAAGAGGAGGGAAAACTCTTGCTGCCATAACTTGTGTGATCATTGAAGAATCAGGGCTTTCCCCAGGTTAGGAAATTGCTGCCTCAGAAAGGGGAACTCTGCAGAAGATGCTAAGTATGGACTCTTCCAATATTGCTTTAACATGTTTTTAAGAAAAACTCTTTTATTCCTGTGCTATTATAGACTAGAGAGGAAGGTAATTTTGTTTTCAACATGTCTTGCTCCTTGAGCCACTTTAGAAATAAAGGGTTTTTTGTGTGGATTTGTTTGGTGGGGTTTTTGTGTTACTAATTTTTTTTTTTAATTTGTGGCATTTTTGTTTGTTTTCTCTTAATTTCTTCTAAAATGATATACTTGAGAATCAAGAGTAAATTTGAGGTCAAGTACTGATCCAAAAAGAGGATGGATGGCTGAGTGTCTGTTCCTGCCCTCACAGAGGGGCTTTGCCAGGGCTGTTTATCCACTCCTGCGTGGGCAGACTTTTGAAACTGGATGGGCATTCTCTTCAGAGCATTTAGTTTGTGCAGGTTTGCCTGATCTACCTGCCACTGATGGGATGTGTGCCCTGTACTCAGCTTTTCATGCTGTCCCTGAAATCTGTCAAGTCAGATTTTGACCCAGGTTTCACACAGGTTAAACCAGCTTTTTAATGGTTCTTTGTACCTACTTGAAAAAAGTAAGGAATTATTATCTTGACAAGCACAGCTTATTTTCTGGTTATATACTAGTAGGTTTTAATTCATATACAGTTGAGCCTGATTTCTGTTAAACAGTTAGGTCTTTGCTGATCAGAATACAAGCTAGGTGTCAAATCAAGTGAATAAGATGACTGATAGCTAAAAATATCCTCCCCCCCTTAAAAGAAATTGGGAGTGGGTAGGGAAGGTGTAGGACTCAGAAGTTTCAGGTTAACATTGTGGATCCTGTTACTAAAAAAGATTACTGTTTCATGGTGGAATTAACTTGCATTATGTAGTCTTCATTTGTTCTTGCCATGCAAGTCATTTACTGGAAACTTACTTGACCATATAGACCTTTTGTAGGTGGTGTAACTTGGGAATTGCTTTTGCAACTGGAATATGTCTGTGCTGTTTTAGGGAAGGACTTCAGCCATGAATGGTTATTTTTTGCAAAGTAGCAAAGTATCATCTTAAGTTATTGAAATATGCTGAAAAGCTTCTGTAAATCTTGCCATGTTAGAAATGGAAGTTTTCTCGCCCGTGTTGTGTGTGTGGGTCATTGCAGAGCAGTGCTGGCTGTGGCTGCTGCTCTGAATGAGCAGAGCTGCCATGGTGCACAGCCCTGCTTACAGGCGTGCTGACATCAACTCTCTTGGCATATGTTCAGAAAAGGAAACAGAAGACAATCAGTGTTGCATTTGGCATAAGTAGCAAGTCCATAAAACTGCCAAATCCTTCTCAGTGTATTCATCCAATTAATGACATTGATGTAGGACATTTACTTAAATGAGTAAAATATACTGTATTTGGTTTTTAAAAGTTCTTGTCTTAAAGTTTCCATTTTCTACTTAATTAGTAACCACAGTCTTTACTTAAATAGCATTTTTTCTTGTTATTGTTCTTTTATAGAAAAAAAATGAATTCTGAAAGCTCAGCTCTTACCATGAGTAGTCCTGCTGTAATAAACCAGTGTGCCAGAGGAGGAATGGAACAAGAAAAAATTTGGTAAGCATTATAATTTTCTAAGAGGTTAGTAGGCAGCAATATTGGGAGATGTAGTTTGAAAATTAGGTAAAATAATTATTTATAATTATACAATAATTATACAAATGTAACTGATGTAACAAATGTAACTGATACATTAAGTTTGTGTTATTTAACAGCAGAGAAGAAAAAAGGGGAATTTTTTATTTTGCTTTTGAGGTTTTAGCAGATGACATGATACAGGGTGTCATGGGGGATGGGCTGTGGAAAAACTCTGCTCATTTCAGCAGTGCAGCAGTTGTGCTCAGGGAATCTTTCACATATGGCAAATGTTTTAATCTCCCAGTGCTGCTGGGGTGCTGGGCCATGCTGGTACCAGGACTTTCACTGCTCTGAGGCTCCTGAGATTCCTGTCCTGGGAGACATTACGAAGCCAATAGTTTCTTCTTTGTGTATAGAGAAAAATTTACTCTGTGCTGGAGGAAAAAAGCAATTGCAATGTTCAAGGGTAAAGGTTAGCAATTGCAATGTTAAAGGTGGAGAAATGCTTACACTTCATAACAAATTTTTTGGTGAAAATTGCCACAGACCATGCAATTTCTAGCACCTGCTTTGTTTCCATGAAGGGAACAGGGTGTTGAAAAGGCTTTGAGACTATTCCACCTGGGTTAATGAGCTTTTTCTTGAGAGCCTGCTGGTTTTTATTTGCTATTGTTTGCTAAGGATTTTTTACATTATTTATTTACCATGTGTCAAACAACCAGTAAATTCATGACAGGAAGCATGACACCCATATGAACAAAAACCTACCTTATGTTGTTTTTGTTGTCTGAGAAATACTCTTGAAAAGCTAAAGAATTGAAGAAATATTAGCAAATCAATGTTCTGTTTCCTGTTGCATGCTGTCAGGAAATCAAATAATCTTTTTTTTTTTTTTTGCTTTGGTTTTAATGTAATATTAAACTAACAGCATAATAATACCTGAAAGTAGTTTCTTTTAAACATTTCTTCTGGAACATTCTCAACAAAATCTTTGGATAAAAGGGCAGGATGAGGAAGAACTGTGGGCTTCCCTCCTAACTCACAAATCTACTGAGGGGGGTGGGAAGTTGACACAAACACTTTTTTCATTTGATGTCTTCTGCTGATTTTTATATCCTGCTTGTGGTATTGAGCTGGGGACAGTTCTGGTTAATATCTTTATCAGTGATCTGCATGAGGGGATGGAGGGCACTCAGTAAATTTGCAGGTTGCATCCCAAACTGGGTGGGAGTGTTGATCTGCTCAGGGTAGCAGGGCTCTGCCGAGGGATCTGGACAGGCTGGATCCATGGGCCAAGGCCAGTGGTGTGAGGTTCAACAAGGTAAAGATGGATCCTGCCTTTGGGTCACAGCAGCCCCCTGCATCTCCAGCTGGGGACAGAGTGGCTGGAAAGCTGCCTGGCAGGAAAGGATCTGGGGATGTTGGTTGGCAGCAGCTGAACATGAGCCCAGGTGAGGCCAGGTGGCCAAGAAGGCCAGTGGCATCCTGGCTGTATCAGCAGTAGTGTGGCCAGCAGGACCAGGGCAGTGATTGTCCCCCTGTACTGGGCACTGCTGAGGCCACAGCTCAAATCCTGGGTTCAGTTTTGGGCCCCTCATTACACAAAGACATTGAGGGGCTGGAGTGTGTCCAGAGAAGGGCTGGAGCACAAGTCTGATGAGGAGCAGCTGAGGGAATTGAGATTGTTTAACCTGGAGATAAGGAGGCCCAGGGAGGACTTTATCAATAGCAGAGTGGTGCATGTCTGGTTAGGTTTCTAAAATACTATTTTTTATTCTGGGCTTCTGTGAATACTACAGTTGAATGAACATTATTTTTCTCAGCCTAATAAACTGCAATGGTGCACTGCCTTGCTGCATTGTTCTTTTATTGCTGTTTATTCATTGTCTGATTCTTGGAACTTATTTACATTCTGATGGTTCTGGAGGTTTTTTTTTCATGAAAATATGAGTATTGGTAAGGACTGGTGTTAGTCATAGGAAGATTAGAAATGTCTGTTAAAAGTATACAGTGACAGGATAATATATTCAATTAAGTCAAAAGCATCCACAGAGAAAAGCCCTGAGCTGGACCTTATCTAGCATTTAAGCATCATTTAGGATGCATATAAAAGGCTTTGATGTTGCACAAGGCCCCTAGAAACAGAGGGGAGAGTAAATAATTGACTGAACCCCAGTTACCTTGTACAGCCATTTACCAAGTCTGCCATTCTGGTGTATCAGTGCTTTGCATCTGCATAGTTTGGTGTATCTACCTGATGAAAAAATAATTGAATTCTCAAACTTGCAATGCTTCACTTGATTCTGTTGCTTTTTTCCCCTCCCAACATACATAAACAAGATTACAGCAGCAGAAGAATGCTGGTAGTAGCAGAAGTGTGACTGCTGCGAGTGTCTGATAACTGCAGGGTATTGTGGCACAGTTCATGTGCAAACCAAATTAAGCTGCTCTTGATAAGCAGGAAGGTGAAGGAACGTGGTGGATGGTCATAACATCAACAATATCAGCTCTCTGAGCTGGTGTGCAAGAGTGTTGAACAACTGAGGCTTGAGAGCCTTGAAATTGTAGCAGCTCCTGATTTGGCAGATTGTCAGTGTCTTAATGTTGAAAATTGCGAGAAAGGAACTAAAGATTAGGGAGCAAGTGGGAACTGTGTCAATTCATCCAGGCTTTCTGTGAAAGTAGCTGGCTGGCACATTGTTTTTCAAAACAAATGTGCAGGAGAATTGGAAATTTTCCAGGTGTTGTTATTGTGTGTGGATTTTATAACATGCTTCCTCTAGGCTGGATGAAATCTTGCTAGTCACTACTTCATGATGTTACTTAGGATTAAGTCAGGAACTATTTAATCCTTTTAAAACTAATAATTGAAATTTGGGTTCTGGGTGTCTCATGACAGTTTTGGTGCCTTGGCTTTCTATTTCTGTCTCCAAATACTCTGCCATCTTCCTTATGAAGTATGCAGTGTTCTGCTATTTCTATAACAGAGTTTTAATCATTTTTAGACAAAATTTCTCTGAAAACTGTCCATGTTATGAATAAATAAATCTATACATCTTAGAACTAACCAAACAAGCACTGTTATATGTGGACTCTAATGCATTCTGACTCTGTACTTACGACTTGGGTTAAACTGAGTTTGAGGACAGAAACATTGTAACATCTTTTTTGTTTTATGCTGTAACAGACAGTTTTTGTTTCAGCTTTCTTTTCTAAGCTGACACTGGTGATTTTGTGGGGAAGGGAAGCTCTTGAAACTTCAGTCCATAGAGTGAGAAGGAAGACATGCTTAGATACTGAATTTAGATATTGCTTAAACTAACTAAACCCAGCTCCATCATGGCATACGTTGAAAAAGAACAGCTTACTGTCATATCTAAGTGTGCAGATGTCTGGAAACTCTTTGGTATAGAAAAAGTAATTATTCTGGAGAATTGTATAACCTGTACTTGAATCACTTTTTTTTTAAAAAAAGTTCATCTTTCAATAATGAAATAGAAATAAGAGTCAACTGAGATGAAAACAATACTTGAACTGACATCCCCATGACTGGGTAAAAGCAAGAAGGAAAGCAATGGTGAGCAGCTGAAAATCCTCATCTTCACTCCATGAGGAGCAAAGTAGATACCCATAGATCTTACCTGAATGCCTGTGGCTTTAATCACACAGCCCTTGTTCCTCAGTGAGGATCAGGAGGGAGCAGCTGAGTTGCTGCCTTCTGTACCTCAGACAGACAAGTGCACGGGCCGAGTCGTAGCCTGTGTGGGAAGTCAGGTTTCGTGACAATAAATCATCATGGCTCTGTTGCAGCTTTTGCCAGCTGCCAGTTGATGAAGGAAGAATTATGTGTCTGGAATTACAGTAAGAAGAGAAACAAGTTTCACAACCTTCCCTGTTTCTCTTATATCCTTGTTTAATCAGTAGAAATGCGTCATCCTGAAGGACTCACTTAAACTGGCTCTAGTCAAGTGTGGTTTAACTGCAGATGTTTGATTACAAAAGGCACATGCATGTTCAGGGAATACAAGGTTACAGTGTGTGCAAAAAGGAAGCCCTATAAATTACAGATTAACATTTCAGATAGCTGAGTAAAATTAACCTTATCTGCAAGAGGCCTTGAATTAGTTGCTTTCTAGTATGTCTTATTACAAAGAGAGAAAATGCTTTTCTTGGAAAGCCATAAAATATTCAGGACAGTTAGCATAACATATTGTATGTTATCACCAACCACTTTTAATAAAGCAGATAAATATTTACTGTATGTATGTGAAGTCACTTGTCTCTTACCTAACTCTCCCAGTTTATTTAAAGTACTCCTCTGCCCATAAAAGGAGTAGTAGAATTGAAAATTATTACCAGGAAATCACTTGCATTGGGCCTTGCAGCCTGGGAGCAGTCCCTTAAAGGAAGTGGATGAAGATCCAGGAGAGTGACGTAGGACATGGAGAGGGTGACTCATGAGGCTCTGTAGCACACCTACAAACAGTGAGAGATGAGAATGTGATGAAATGGTTAAAGTTAAGTGCACTCACCAACTGCTGACTTTGCCTCATGCATACATGAAATGGGCTTTGTAGCTGAAGAAAATATGCCCCAGAGGCAAATACAAGTTTAAACATATGTTCAATCATTATGTCTTGCAAAACTAAGTATGGATTGCATTTCCTCATCCTGGATGGGATCAAAAACCTCTTGATTTTGCCTTGAGAAAGAAAAGCGCTGGGGCTGCTCCCGGCCCAAGCCCACGAGGTGGCAGCCTTGGTTCGGGTGAGGGGCTGTGCCCACTCCCTCTCTGGCTGTTCTCCTTCCCCCTTCCCACCCCGCCCTTGGCTTTTTTCTGGGATCACATAAGGACATAGCAGCCGAGGTTGTTCAAAAAACACCTTACTAAGTTAAGCCTACTGCTTGGTGGGTTTTTGAAGGGGGTTCATTTTTTTTTTTTTTTTAATTTTGGTGAGAGATCATCACTCACTAGGTTCTTGGATAAAGCTGTAACCTGCATCTTGTACATATGATTGCATTGTCTCTAGGTCATACTGCAAATAATTTTTGTTGGTAGTGTGTCTCTTAAAACAGTTGCTGAATACTTGGTTATGACTATTGTGTCCTACCTGCTTTTTTAATGTTACATGTCTCTTTATTATAGCTGTTAGCTGAGGGAGGGAGTTAGAACAAACATTTCTGAAATACCTGATTGGTTCCAGTTGAATGTCAAGAAATTTTTATCCAAGTAAAAGGTAATTACATCTTTAGGCTGCCCTCAATGGTATTTTGTTTATGAATGTGTGTTAGTGCATGGCTGATGACAAAGCTTTTGTACTCTGACAAATAAATTGAGTGCTCACAGGGAGTGTATAGAGGGAGTGAAATATATTTCTGTATTAAAGAGCTGCAGAATGCTTTAAAACTGTAACTTTTACTTACTTTGATGTAGGAAAGGAATGTGAAAGTCTGTCAGTCCATCTGTTTTTTAAAAGTATCTTGTTGTATTCTTCCTTATGGACTATCCTGGTGAAATCGAAAAAAAAATAACTTTAATAGAAAATATCACTTTGGACTGTGTGAGTAACTCACTTGAACAGGAATCACTGGTACTGAGAAGCTCAATCTGTATAACTTTAAATAAGGAACCAGGCTTTCACATTTCAGTATGTGAAATTTTTTAAGCTTCCTTTCATTTGCCTCTCCCTGCGCCCCCCTCCATGTATTAGAGAGTGCCTGCTATCAGGGTGGTAAACAACACAGGTGATTGGGCTTGGATCACCAATGTTAGTAACTAATACACTATGGAAGGATGCCTCACCATCCCTAACTCAGGGTTTGGTCATTTGTAAGTTGAAATTATGATTGTAGGGGATGAAAACATCTCCTTCAGTGTTGTCTTGCAAATACAAAGTAAATGAGTTTGTGTCGTTTAGAACAAGGATGAAATTTGTCATCTGTCTTAGTTCTTATTCATGCTATAGAGCCTCATTTTCTCATTCAGATATGCAGCATCTTGATGTATTTTCTTTTCCTTCTTTATTATCTTCTGAAAAAAACCCACAAAAATTGCAGAAATAGTCAAAATTTCTTGTTGAAAAATATGAAACACTTTACAAGCCAAGTCAAGGAAAACACTGCCTTTCCTCCTTCGTGGCTGTCATGGCTTAACCCCTTACTAATGATAGTGTCACCACAAGTCAGAAATAAAACTCTCTAGCACTGTAATTTCAGTATTAGGAAGAGGCATCACTTTTCTTTGGGTGCCAGATTTTAGGTGAGGGGGATATTTCTGCCTAACCCATTAGGTAACACACTGGTTTAAATCTATGTAGCTTTTACCTATTCATTACATTTCCCAAGACTCATACATACGTGCTAAACATTCACATGAATTCTTTTGCATATTCAAATAACTTCTTGGAGCTTATTTACATCAGAGTAGGCATCAGAGGGTCTCTGGTGGTCATTTGGGGAATATTCTATTCCTCAGATCATCTTATTTGGTCAGAGGCCTCCAAAAAAAAAAGGTACCTTTTCTTTGAGTGCACCCCAGCGTGATCTGGCTGAGATGCAGCTTCTTATCAGCATTGCTCAGGCCCGTGGTCTTTAAGGCTGCAGGAACCACTTGCACATATTAATTCAGGACTCAGCACTGCCCTGCTTTAGCTAGCACTAAAGGAATTCACAGGGCTTAAAGGCTGTTTGTTACAATGACAGCTTTTCCCAGCACGAGCAGTAAGTGCAGTTGAAGGGACAGACAAACAGGCCATGCACAGGGGCTTTGCTCACCGTCACTGGCCTGTGCCCATGCAGCCATCGGCCCCTCCAGCTCCCTCTGCCCTGGGCGCGGCCTCCTGGCCTGTCCGTGTCCCTGGGGCCAGCTCGGAACAGCTGCCCTGACCAACTCCACCCCTTGTGCAGCTGCTCACTGGCAGGGGACAGTGAGTGTGAGTTTCTGCTACTCTCTTTGAAACATCTTCATTCTCTCTGGGGGTGCATGTATCTATATGAACCGCAACTTTTTTTACGTAAAAAACCCCCCAAACCCAGTGATCTACCACTGGTGACCGTCTGTTTCCTGTGTGCTTACCCTACTTCTGTTTCTAAAGGTTCTTGGCCTTGGTCATGATTCCTTTTCACTGACTACAGAATCTGTTCTTATAAACAGTCTGTTTTATTTTATACACTTGTTCAGCATGTATTACAGCTGAGTTTCTAGTTAATACTCTAATACTGATAGGAAGACACTTCTTGCCACCCTCCCCCTAAAAATGTAGTTCTTACATATGTTTAGTTAATTCTCTGGCTGTAGAG